>NC_041816.1:23215823-23523053 GCF_900964775.1 Scleropages formosus
TAGTCCGCATGCTGAGGGCATCGAGCCTCGGAATTCGGAACCAAGCGAACGCTCAGCTTGGTACTTGCAGGCGCAATGCAAACAAACGAACGTCACGTGGCTCCTGAAGGAGAGAGCAAAGTGTCCGAAAAGCCGAAGAGGAAAGTTTGCCGGCGCGTTTATATTTCCAGTCAGACGTTGCGGCACATTTGAGAAGGGGGGAGGTCCGGCTGGTTTGCAGAGGTAATTGCCCGGCTGCCCTGGCAGAGATGCGGTGTGACAGAGAGCCGTGACGTGCATTGGAGGGTCTGGGGCCCGGGGCATCAATTAGTGGCAGCGCAGAGCGGGGGCTTCATTAGCGCCTCGCGTGCCTGATGTGGGGCCAACGGCAGCCTGCCGGCTCCTTCGTGCTAAACTCAGCCTTCTGCCAAAGACGAGAAGCGGTGAGTTTACTGTTGGCGCAGGAGTGTCCTTGCTAGGACTAAATTAGAGATTTTTTCCAGCCACACCCCTTTTCACAAAAGCTTTTGGGGGGGTGTCGCTAGCCATGAACCATCGCTGGGAAATCCGTGTGTCAGAGAAGATCACCTGACCGTAGAGGAAATTCAGGTGTCGCATTCCTCAGTGCATCTGATCGGGAATTGCCGATATTCGGATAAAGTTTTACGCGTCTACTGGCGTGATGAAAATTGGTTCGTACGGTGGAAAGAGACAAACGGACTACTTTAGAATCACACGTCGGCATCTAAGTGTCTCTTCCTGCTAACGTAATGAACGCATTGTATTTTCTATGAGATGTAAGTCGCCTCGGAGAAAAGCGTCTGCTAAATGAATACATGTCAATGCAAATTCATTAGAACATTTAGTGGGGCTCCCAGTAAATCATGTGCAGAACAACACATGTGCACTTGGCTCCACAATTTGCGAACAAAACTGGGACCGGAAGTCATCAGAAGTGGAACTTTGCAACTCATTTTGCAAATCCAACCACAATGTCATAATCACTAAAAACTTACTACAGACATACCTTGGCTTATTCACATGGTAGGAACCATAAAACCTAAAAAGAATTCACATTCTACCGCAAGTCATTAAAACACAGCGTGTGAGACAGCGAACACCGTGGACAAGCTGCCCTTTGCTTTACTATCTATACAATAAATAAATGAACAGTATTGGAGACACACTTTGATTTATTCACTTGATTTATTTTCTGGTTCTGTAAAAGTCCCAGATACAGCTATAATAATAATAAAAAAAAAAATCTACTTCATGCCACGTTAAAATTTTAACGTATTTTATTGTTAAATGGCTGAAAATAAGAATACGTTGTCCCCGCAAGTCCCAAATTAATGCTACCTGCTGACTGATTTATCTATAAGCACGTGCAACGTTCTTCATCTTGTTCCTCGCACCAGATATGCGCAATAAGCACTGTGGCCTTGAGTGCAATTAATCTTATCCCACACAAGCACATTTCTGAAATTAGACCAGTGGAAAAAAAATCCAACAATTAAATAAACAGACCTGCAACGAACAAACACCCTGTCCAGCGCGTACTGTAACTACCCCAGCACACTGTGTTTCCAGGGCTGCAAACTGAAAGAACCCTGACTCGGACAAGCGGTTAAGGTAAAAATTGGGGGAGTGAGCCAGTATATGGGAGATGTTTATATCTTCGAAGATTTTTAACTCGAACATTTGTAACACGAGGACCCGGCATACCGTACATTATAATGCGACATATAGAACTATAGCTGAAATCCGACACCTTTAGCCCACCAGACTCAAGATGTAAAGATCTGCTGCATGGCTCCGTTTGATCTTCACCGGATGCTGGACATGCATGTGGACCGGGTGTGGGGCAGCGTTGATGGTCTGAGTGTGGTGTGCTGGGGGAGTCGTGGAAGATCACTTACCGGCCTCCTTCAGCTTCTCCTTGTCGTAATGCAAAGCCTCATAGTCACGCATGCTGATGCGGCTGACGCAGATTTGGAGCTGCTCGGGTACCGGGTGCTGGCTGCAGGGGGAGGTAGGAAGAGTCACAAAAATGCATCAGGTGCAGAGGCAACATAGAGAGGCAAGAGTTTGACCTGTTGCTCCATCTAAACAACTCTGAGGTCTCACAGCGGAGAGCTTCTCCACTACGACTCAATTTGGCATATTGAAGAACTATAGCCATGAGGGAAAGCGAACGCACAACTGATGGCAAAAGCACAACTCTGAGAGAACAGTATAGGCTGAAGTCCTACCAGGTAAATGGACGTAATGAAAGGAGGAGAGAAAAAGGAAAAAAAAAAAAAAACTGCTGCTTTCGAAAGCAGTACATTCCCCCCGAAACTTCACGCCGCTTTCTCAAAATGATCTTGATATTTGATCCGAGCAGAAGGAAACAAACAAGGCCTCCAATCTGTCATATGAAGAAATGAGTATCGAACTGATTCAATTTGTTTCCGAGTTTCATCAATTCCGCCCTTTAACGGAGGACCCGGAGCTCAGAGGAGAAACACATCAGTGAAAGCGGAAAAGGAAACAAAGGTGTAGTTCGGCCGCGCCACCGCGATTCCGAAGACGAGGAAAGTGCAGATTGCCCCGTGTCTGCAGGCTGGCTCTTGTCAGTCCTCTGTGTTCCGAGGCCAGAAAAAAATAACAATGTGCGTCGGCCGGGCTCACCGATCCAGCACTTGAACCATAAAGCGAGCGATGACAACGTGTCCTCCCATTTAGCTAAGCAATCGTGCCGACAATTCCCAAACGATAACCGAATCCTTCCCCTAGTTCTCATCCAAATAATGTCACATTGTGCAGTAACAGAGTAAAAGGGACAGTAATTAATACACTGCAGCCAAATCATTCATTTCCTCTCCAAATCGGAGTGAATGGCCCGGTCCGCTGAGCAAGCCATATAAAAAAAAACAAACAAACAAAAAAAAAAAAATTAGAATTATAATTACTTGTGCTTCACTCACAGATAATGACGCAGTGTTTTGGTTCATTCATTCCCTGACATTTCCTGTAATTGACTTTTGCCCTGATAACCTTATCATTATTTCACCTTGTTATTCAGCAAGGCAGTAAAAATGACATCTTCAGCACCGTGTTACAAATCTCTGTATTTCTGAGAGAAGGTAACGTCGCAATGCCATGTGGGAATGACGCTTGCTGATGATCGGTGCCCAGAAAATTAGGACACGCTAATGACACACTAATGGCTGCTATCAAACAGCGGCACCGGAAGAGGCCCAGGAGGGGGCTTCTTTGTACCATGTGCATGAGCAATGTGTGTGTGTGCGCGTGTGTGTGAGAGATCTCTGGGTGTCAGCGGAGTAAGAAGCAGGATGTCGGCAAAGAAGCCTAAAGGAACACGCACTCGTTGAGCAAGGGCACGGAGGTCCTCCTCTTGGTCTTCTGCACCATGTTGGCCTGGTTCCTCAGGGAGATGCGGATGA
Organism: Scleropages formosus; assembly: GCF_900964775.1. NCBI lineage: Eukaryota > Metazoa > Chordata > Actinopteri > Osteoglossiformes > Osteoglossidae > Scleropages > Scleropages formosus. The sequence goes on from NC_041816.1 coordinate 23,219,252, forward strand.
TGGAGGGGGCCAGCCGGCAGGGTTCTCCGTCCACCTGCATGGGGATGGACTTGTAGGTGGTGAGCGTCACCTCCCGGCACTGGTGGAGCCTCTCGCCATGACCCCCAACTTGGAGTGCCGCCTGCAGGGGAAGGGAGGGGGGGCGTCTGAACTCTGAAAATCTATTAAGGTGGTCTTGTGAGCACCGGAGTCCTTATTTAAAAAAAAAAAAAAAAAATTAAAATAAACATACACAAAAAGAATCCTGCAATCTGACTTTTTACATTTACATTTATTCATTTGGCACGTGCTTTTCTCCAAATCGACACAGAGCTCAGAGGAAATAAAAGCGCACTACAGCAGCGGATGAAAGGCCAAGAGACATGACTGTCGAAGCAAAGCTGGTTTGTGCAGTACCACCCTTTTGTCGGTGCACGCCGCATACAGAACCGAGTCTGACGGGAAATGGAAAGGTGATCGTGACAGATAGCGTGATGCAGACTCACAGAGCTGTTAGGAGATCAAGACAAGTGTGCCTGAACAAGGTACAGTACATTTTGAGACCTTCTTGAATGCTGGACTCAGCAGTTCTGAGAGACAGAGGGAGCTCAAGCCACCACATTGAAGGCAAAACAGAGAAACTTTGGGCCTTCAATTTTGGAAACCTTGTGACTGGGACCATTAAGTGGCCAGAGGTGGAGGAGTGCAGGTGCTCTCTGGGTGTGTTGGGAGTGATCAGGTTCTGATGGTCTGATGGTACCGGTGCACTGATCTTTTGATCATTCTAATGTTTCAATTTTTAATCATTCTTTGTATACAATACAGTGCAGTAACACCCAATTGGATATGAGGTTTTTAACCTGTTTGGGTTTAATTACATATTTGCAATATGCAATGCACAGATTTTCCATATGTGCAGTCAGAGCAGCACAAGCTACACTGAGCGAATTCGCCTGGAGTAAAGCAGATGCTAACAGAGATGCGAGATGCGCAATAAAGCCAGACAGTCATACCAGAGAGGTCATGGTGAACCCGATGACTTCGATATAGCCATCATCGTGCCTCTGCGGCTCAAAGTCGTTGCGCTCGCTGGGGTTTCCCCAGGGCGTTGTGCCGGCACAGTACCTAGAAAGCACGACAAAGTTTCTAAGAACATTTCAAAATAAAGCATAAAGGTATTCCAAAATTTGGAATTTACATTTATTTATTTAGCAGACACTTTTCTCCAAAGCAACTTCCAATGAACTCTATGTAGTGTTATCACCCCATAAACCTTATTCACCGCGGTGACTTACACTTCTAGATACACTACTTACGCTGAGTCACTCATCCATACATCAGTGGAACACACACACTCTCTCTGTGTCACTCACACACTATGGGGGAACCTGAACAGCATGTCTTTGGACTGTGGGAGGAAACCAGAGCACCCGAAGGAAACCAGAGCACCCAGAGGAAACCCACACAGACACAGGAAGAACATGCAAACTCCACACAGACTGAGGGGGGATGGAACCCACACCCTCTCACACCACCCATTTGCTGTGAGACAGCAGTGCTACTCGCTGTGCTGCAATGAATTTAAATGCTTTCTTTGCTACTATATTAAGACTAGAGGGCTTTGGTGTTCAAAAAGGAGTGATGGCAGGTTGCAACATTTTCATTCCATGATGCATCTGGTAAAGGTGATCTACTGTCACAGGCATCTCAGCTGGGGGAAGCATGGCACAGTTTACCTGGGAATGTTGAGAAAAACAAGGCACTGTAGCTTGAGGTCCTGCACTTTGGAGGTGAGGTCTGTGCCGTCGCACTAGTGAGGGCAGAAGCAGACAGTGAAGTGGACCTGGTATCTTCTCACATTATCACAAAGGGGTCAGTGAAGATTAGGCATTCCAGCAAGTACCAAAAACTGATCGTTGTACTAAAGAATGCACACCTAATAACAGGAAATACCCTGATTTTAAGCCCCACACACACACACACACATTTTCAGAACCGCTTGTCCCTTACGGGGTCACGGGGAACCGGAGCCTACCCGGCAACACAGGGCGTAAGGCCGGAGGGGGAGGGGACACACCCAGGACGGGACGCAAGTCCGTCGCAAGGCATCCCAAGCGGGACTCGAACCCCAGACCCACCGGAGAGCAGGACCCGGTCCAACCCACTGCACCACCGCGCCCCCCGATTTTAAGCCATTCTTGACCAATTAAAATAATGGGAAACAAGCTTTCAGAATCCAAAATTGATATCTGCACCGTTTTCAGAAACAGATAAATTTGGTAAATCGTGGGATGATTTTTACTGAACTTACTGAGCTTAAAAAATTATTACATACCTCCCTAATTATAATACTTATTTACACCTGTGGAACTCGTGTCTCTGTCTTTACCTTCTTGTACATGTGTATATACAGTATGTCGCCTCGTGAAATTTTGTTCAGGATCAATGAAGTTTTATCTCTCTGTCCATCGATTGATCCATCTGTCTATTATTTCTTTTGAAACTTTTAAAACACAGAAAATACCTCATAGCTAAAAAAAAGTCAGAGAAGCTCAGTACCAGATGCCGTCATGTTTAAACTGACGAAAGTGCATCCTACATGTACAGCTCAATCAATGCGTTTATATACAAATGTAGTCCGTACTGCAGAGAAATACAAATAGTAACTCGTGTGCACATATTCATACTAGTATACACATGCCTTTTATAATGATAATACACTCATTACTAGTTTAGCCCTCGCCCAAGTTTCATTCCAAAACCCTGAACTCTGTATATATGAAAGGAACTTGACTCCTTTTTCCACATTTTCACTGCATGAGTGACTGAGTGCGTGTCAGCGCCCTGTGTTGGACTGCTGTCTTGGCCAGGGTATATCCCACCGCACACCATGCGCTTCCCAGGATAGACTCTGGACCAGATGAACAGTTTCTAAAAATGTATGGACGGTTGGAAAACTATGCTGCTTCCGTACTGAACGCAACCAGAATCCGAGCAAGCTGAGCCCCTTTAATAGAAAAACAAGGGGTTATGGATTTCTGGTGTTCCTACAGATGGACCTTCACCAAACATCTTAACAAATCCATCCTGCACTGATTGCAGCAGTAATCCATTAGATTAGAGCCAGGGACCCACAAAGCCATTAAATGGCTCCCCTCACCACAACTTTGATGTGTTTTGCCAAGTCCTTGGAGCTGCCCGTGAAGAAATCCGAGAAGGCCGTCTAGAGGAAAAGCAGACAAACTTAGCAGTGAACTCCTGGGAGATGAAGAGTATCGGATTGCTTCCATCTGAACATCTTCATAGGCATCGGAGGCACTCACCCCCGCATAGAACATCTTGTTTCGGAATCGGCTGTTGAATTTCTCTGGGTTGGCCTCTGAGCAGATGGCAAAAAGTACGATTTCAGATTGTGCCACTTAACACTGGTTAAAATTCAAGCGCAAGACCAAAGATCTATTTCTGATACAGGGACCCATCTATTCATCCTGCTGCAGTCTGAAACACTGATGAATGGAACTTTAATTAGGAACAAAAATTATCTCTGGGGATAAAAGTTATGTACTGCTGAGGGAAAGTTTCGACTGGATTTATGCTTTAGTAAGACGTCAGACTTGTATTTGTAGAAGATAACAAATGTTGCTTTACTTTCAGGACTCCGACAGATTATGAATGGTTACAGATATATTCGAGACAGAAAAGCTGGAACAAACCTCTGGATTCATGGAACTCCAGTGTTACGTGAGCGTCAAAGCCAAGGCTGAAGTAGTTGTTGAAGACATCGAGGGGAAGCTGGGGCACAAAGAAACAGCTCAGCAAATATAAATACTGTATAAAATGGATGGTGGGGTGGGGGAGTTCACAGCTGTCCAAGCATATTGTAACTGTGCAAAAGGAGGGACCTTCTTGTGTGGAGGGCAGTGCAATAGAGTGTGGAGGGAATATGGACTACTGCAATAAAGTGCTGGTCCCCCCAAACCGTTGCATCGATTTCTCCGGTATCACAGGGTATCATATACACTCTTCCCCATTATTCGCTTTTCCGATACCCAGTTTTTCAGTAATCCGATCCATGATTCTTACCACTGATCTCTCATCGGTCCACTGTCATTCGTCATGTGACATCTGCTCCAGGCCTGAGACCATATTTGGAATTTGCACCGAGTGGTCGGATGAGAGCGACTGTGAGACGCATTGCATTGTGGGAAACATGTACCCACTCTCTCAGTTGCGTTATGGGCCTCTAGGGTGTTGCTCGCATGCTCATGTGTTTTACACAATTGTGCTTCATTTCCTAATGATTCTTTGCTTTAAATTTGATAGACAGCATTTGCCTCACTCAAGTCAGGCCACGCACACTATAAGGGTAAGTTTACTTTATGAAATAAATATTTTTTAAATTTTATACATGATATTAATAGTTGATATGCATTATATTTTAAATGTGTTACACAATATTTTCCTTTTCACATTAGGCATCATTTAGGGTTGTTTTGTGGTGAACTTGGAATGAGCTTGAATTTTTCGCCATAAGAAAAAATGGAACAAGTCATTTTAAGATTAATTACGTTATCTGGTTTCTTGATAATCTGACCACGTCCTGGAACAAATCAGGATTGCATAACAGTGGACAAGTGAGCCGTGGACGCACTAAGGTGGAAAGACGCAAATGAGAAGAGGTGAACCAGCATCTTGAGAACTAAAAGATGCGCAAGGTCATCACAACAGCTACTTTTAAAGCAAAACAGCACAATATGTCTGGAGATCATTACATGCTACCCTACCCTTAAATCTAAATGATGGATTGGATCCAGAATTAGCACCATGGCTCCTATTTGATATCACAATAATAATAAATGTAGTTTTTTGGCCACACAAGCTCATCAGCCAGCTTATCCACACCCCATCCAAATCACATTTTGATCCAATCCAGTTTGGCGGGTTATTAATTGTAGGTCTACAAGGAGTCAATTACATGTCAAGAACGATCACGGCAGGCATCGTTCTTCCCGTCAGCTCACAGATCGGCAAGGAAGCCCTTCCCTAGTTCTCCTGTCTCTAGCTCTCCTGTCTAGGAGGGGCAGAAGACAGAGCAGGTGGCAGAGGGCTTTGCTGTCAATTTTGTGGACACAGCAAGACCTCTCATTCCCTGCCCTCCGCACCCAGTGTCTCCAAGGACGGCTATGACTGTTAGCCACACCACACCCCTAGGCACGCTGCTACCATGACATCCAAGCGCCCTGTTAGGTTCTAGCTCTGCCTGCAGGCTAAAAACTGGGTTCATCACCTCAAGCAGGAGTGGACCGATCTCCAGGTGCTCTGATCTGGGATTTGACAAGTCTTTCTTTCCAAGGACTAACTTAGATGCTTCTGTCTGCTGGCGCTGCATATCCTCGTTCACGCCAACGGCTGTGCGTAACAGGCACCTCAGGATTTTCTCTAAAAAATTCATCACAAGGCAGCGGCGTGATTAAAAACCAAAAAGCCAAAATCAGGATGTCCCTTTGGTCCTAATATGGCTTTAATATGGATGTAATTTAGGGGTAATTCGGGTTCCCACTGGGTTCAGCATTCAGCTACTTCATGAATATTTTCAAAAGGGCATTACTGTAATCTGACATATTGCACTTCCAAGGCTTCAGATACTACTTACACATTCACACTCCTGCACTGTTATGGGCAGCTTCTCATTACACACGACGACACACACGGACACGCGCCTCCAAGTTTCAGCTTTCAAGGGACTGTGAAGGCCGAAGGGCCGCAGATGTACCTTGTCTGCCTGCTGCTCATCCTTGTCCTCTTGGCTGGCCTCCAGGTTGGGCTCTACCACCAGGTCCCAGCGGTCCAGCTGGACGATGTTCCCATCCTCCACATGGGACAGGATTTTGGACACAGGCTCATCTGTGTACCCCTAAGAACATTGTGAAAAAATTTAAATAAAGCCCGATACACAAATTTCTCTCATTATTCCTGTTACAATCATACTAATATAGACAAATAATACTGATACAGTATAATAATTTCATGTCCTTGCATTATTATTTTCCATTTTCATTTTCAAATGTTTTCTTTCCCTTTTCCTTGTCTGCACCACCAGAACATGTGTTTTTGCTTGCTAACCGCTGCAAATAAAAGGTAACTTGAACGGAATCATAAACGCAACGTTCCGTCAGTAAAATGTATTTGTAAGTAAAATACAATCGGTGATTGACTGAGTCGATAAGAAATATGGTGCCCTGCCACAGTGCGACCAGCCAAAGTTATCGTACGGCAGATGGAGTGGTCCGAGTTACACGATATGACCAAACATCGAGACTCAAAAATCATACAATAAGTTTGATGGGATGGCTGTCATAAATCTCATCATAAATTGAGGACTACCTGTGATGTAAGAAAAAAGTCAACAGCAGAGATTTCCTTACCATTAAATATATTGCGCAACTGTGTCTCATCAAGTGAGACTTTAAATTACATAAAGAGGTACTGGATTTAAGTATTATACCCAGATAGATTTTTTTATTTTTGTTTTTAGTGAAGGAACCCAATTTTTTGTTTCTACAGAGTTCAGAACTATATCCAGGTACAGAAAAAATGTTTATTGAAATCATAAACTAGGATTATTTATCATAGGCACAGCACAAGTCAACCAGCCAGTTTAGGCTTGTAATGGGGATTTAAAACAGAGTCTGCTGCAGCTTCTCACCCCTCCCCAGTTGAGGGTCCTTGCCAGGTCATTCCCAGTTCCCAGGGGCAGGACTGCCACAGCAGGCTGTGGGTTCAAGCGTAGCTGGTCTAGCATGGAAAGGATCCATCCCACCTGCAGGACAACAGGGCACAGGAGTTTCCCTCTAAACACCTCGACCTGTTGGGTCTCAACACCAACCTCTTTCTTCTGCCTTAACAGCACATATCCAACCTGAATAAATCAGAATTATATCTTTCATAATTTAAGAAGTTTGCATTTATTATCATTTGTTACCCAACTTTAAAATACAAGCAAGGATATGAAATATTTATTGGGCAAAAATAAAGACAATAAGAACATTATTTCTAAGCACCACCACAATCACTGTGCTTCGTGCAGTTTTTCAGAGCTAATGGACAACCGAAGTCCATAGGTCAGGATGACAGTAACTTCTTACCTTCATAAGTAAGAAACTTCATAAAGTACTTCTTACACTCATCTATACCTTATATGAGATTTCATCTGCTCTAAAACCCTAATAAAAAACTCTTACATGTAGAAATTTCTCAACCCTATCAAGACCTTTGAGGTCCAGCCAAGCCCAGTCTAGTTCTGCCGAGCCCTACCTTAACCAAATGGCCAACCCTGGACCAGCCTGATCCAAACATTCCCAACCAGACACTACAGAAAAGGTAAATCCCAGACTACATAACCTACTGATGAGAAACCATCAATTATGTCAAAGATCACTTCAAACTGAATGTTTCACTAAATTCGTACAGTCAAGGTTGCTGGGAAATACTGTGTTAGAGTCGGAAGAAAGGTACACTTATTAGCTCTTACTTCCAATCTAGCACTAGATGATTTTCTTACTAGGGTACAAAATCTTGACCCGACAAGTTTCTCCTCAATTCTCTCCTTGCCAATCACTCCCTAACCCTTCATCCTCACGACCCACAAAAGTCCTGCTGGAGCCAACAAGGACTGAGGTGTGAACTAGCACACGAGTGAAATTATGAGCTTTCGAGGCATGAGAGATACTACTAGAGCCCCTGAAAGTGTAAAGAAGGCAAAAGATCATCACAGTTAATATTCAGCAGCAATGAGGGGTCTGACCCCGCAGGTCAGTGGTTCTGCGGGCAGAATTCCAACAGGAACAGCACGTTTCTTCAATGCTGCTTTTCGTGGGACAACTGAAGACCAGATTGACTGGACCATGACCGCAGTAATTCATCTTGCTGTTTTGCAATCTTTTCTATTTTAACGTGACCGGCATCCAACAATAAAGGTATTTACAATAATTCATTCATCTTCTTCAATCATTCATACTGACCGTTCCATCCCCGCCGCAAGCCAGAATCCGCAGGTTGTGCACTTTGCGATACAGTTCTAACCTTTAAGAACAAAACAGGGAACATGACAAAATGCTGATCACTTTTGGAGGGCTATCTTACTGACCACTTTATTAGGTACAGCTGCCTTTTACAGGATCGGGGTGGTAGAGTAATGTGGTGGGGATTATTTCCTTAGTGGCAACTGACCAAAACATTTCCTCACTTAAAAGCAGTTTTCCTGATATGCAGTCACACCTGTGAAATACTGAAACTCTTTGACCTTCTGCACTTATTGTATGTGTGTGGATGTATGTATTTCCAACTTGTTGGTATACTGTTTCTGCTCCTTATGTTGCTTTTGCTGAATACAATTTACAAAACTAATACATATAAATAAATTAATTAAACTGATTTTATATATAATATATATTCCTCATAGGGGGGTGCGGTGGCACGGTGGGTTGGACCAGGTCTTGCTCTCCAGTGGGTCTGAGGTTCGAGTCCCACTTGGGGTGCCTTGCGACGGACTGGCGTCCCGTCCTGGGTGTGTCCCCTCCCCCTCCGGCCTTACGCCCTGTGTTGCCGGGTAGGCTCCGGTTCCCCGCGACCCCGTATAGGACAAGCGGTTCTGAAAATGTGTGTGTATATATTCCTCCTATAATGCTTGATGGTGACAAATGAAGGATCATTAAAGTGTAGTTGAATAAAAGGCTACATGTAATCAGGGTAGGGTAAGGCATGTTAAAAAGACACAGAATGAGTTCCTTATAGTGCACTGCCAAGAGTTCTGCCAAACATCACCATGATGCACTAATAAGCATCCTGTGAAATACTTGCATGCTGAAGTCATACTCATAAGTAGCATGCCTCGGGTTGGATGGCCTTCAGCGGCCCACTTGGGCTTTTTTATTACCAGAACACGGTAAAACATAGTCAGTTATCTACGAAGAACAGAGATTAACTTTCCACCATAAATAGAAACCCACATGAGAAGATTAAAGCTTATTAGAGATACATTTAAGCAGTACACCAATAACCGCTCTAATAGTCAGCATAACTATTTAACAGAACTTGTAATATATCTGAACTCATACCCCTCTTTGGGTCCCCCTTGGGTCAGGTCGAAGACTTGCCGAGGGTTGAGGTACCACATGAAGGACTGGATTATCTTTGCCCCCTATAATGAAAGATCGAAAGCTTGAATGAAATGATGAGAAGGCAGCCTTGTGCCGGGCAATATTTCAGACTGTGTGCCACTTCCCAGACATGTTACCGTGTTTCTGCTGGCGCTCGCAAAGCAAGAAAGATCAACACAGCATGCCTGTTCAATATCACGCACACACAATACATCAGTAAGGGCTATGTGCTTGACTGGTTATTGAAATTTATTCAAGTGTTAAAGTGTTAAAAGGGGCAGCTGGTACTATTGTGGTTAGAGCTACTGCCTTTGGACCCACAGGTTCGAATCCTGCTTCCAGCTGTAGTACCCTCGAGCAAGGTACTTACCCTAAATTGCTACAGCAAAATTACCCAGCTGTATAAATGAGCAAATAGTCATAAATAGCTTCTCATTGTAAGTTTCTCCGGAGAAAAGCGTCAACTATATGAATAAATGTAGACTGTAGTTCCAGTACAGGGTTTCTGCTGCTGGCGTTACACAGAGAAAAACTTCGACTTGAATGATACCATCATAACCTGTCAAACGAAAATACTGCCATCTCTATCAATTCTACACGTGTAATTTACGCAAGAAGAACGGTGCTTGTGACATGGCGAGCCAAGAAATTATTTATCAAAGAAAAAAATAAAAAAAAAAAGACTAAATGAATAAATGTAAATTGGCAAATAGAGGTGAGGCCTTTTATTAAAATGTGGATCTCGGCTAAGCAGAGCTCACAAGAGGGATGAAAATCAGGACTCTGGAAATTTCTAGCACAAACACTGGAAAACAATAACTTGGAGGTGCAAGCGTCTGGGGATGGTAAAATCCACCACGAAAGAGCTGCGCTCTGATTTGTTCGAGGTCGGAAGGGTGGGCCGTGCAGAAGGGTCACGCCGACGTTTCTGCAGATGTGAACATCGGTTAAAAAAAAGGGTATGGTAAAGGTAAAGGTAAAAAATGACAGCGAGTCCCCAGCTGGCCTGTGAGCTGAGCTGCGAGGGTCATTTGGCGAACATCTCCATCAAGGCCAATTAATTAAGAGCTCAGCTGGAACAAAAAGCAGCGCGCCAGGACTGGCTCCGCTCAACAGTGACAGTCCGCTGTTACATAATAAGTCTCGTTTTAAACCTATTTAGTCACACTGCATGGTTATGGCAGGGAGGAAAACAGCTGGTGTTGTGCACGGATGTCCTCTTTTTTTACTGTGCATCAGAGCATAGTAAACTGGTAACAGTGTAGCCTGTATTCCCTGGACTCCCAGAAAAATTTTTCTAGGATGATAAGACAGGATGCGCTGTTAAGTGACCATCCTAAAACTGGGGAGCAAAAAGAACAGTTTTAAATACTGCACAAATGTCATTTTTTCCTGGTTTTTGATGGCAATATAGTAGATATCCAGTGATGCACATTTATTCAAGTAGCAGACACTCTTCTCCAAAGCGACGCACAAGGACTATTCACTGCTATTTAACTTGACGCCTTCATTCAAGGCGACGTACAATGCTAACATGTGGAAGGAAACCAGAGCGCCAAGAGGAAACCCACAGAGGCAACGTGCGAACTCCACACAGACTGAGCTGGACTCGAGCCCACATCCAAATACCCAGTTGAAGTACAGGTAGTCCCCAATTTACGATGGGGTTACGTTCCGCGAAACTCATCATAAATCGAAAATATCGTAAATCAAAAATTCTTTTAATACAGCTAATACGAACACACCCCTGCGTGACAGACTGGGAGATGTGGATTGCTGCCACTGCCCAGCATCACAAGAGTATTGCTCCGCATATCGCCTACCCGGGAAAAAATCTAAATTCCAAGTACGGTTTCTGCTGAATGTCTATCGCCAGCTCACCATCATAAAGTCGAAAAAATCATAAGTCGAACCATCGTAAATCGAGGACCACCTGTACTGTGGGGCACCAGTTCTACCTGCTGAGCCAGTATGCTGACATCAGTGTCACCTTCAGCAGCTTGCCCAGTAGGCAAGGTTATAATAATAATCATAATAATAATAATAATAATAATAATAAGGTCCTCGGAAGAAACCTGCAATCTCTGATGGAACACTTGGGATCTGGAACTTTCGTTTCGCACGTGAGAATTTAATGCACTGACCCCCGCAGGCCAGGTGGGTGCGAGCGAGTCTCACCTGGTTTCCCCCGCTCTTGGGGTTGACAAACACCAGCAGAGGCTTAATGAGCTGCGACGGAATGGGCTTCACTATGAAGGGCTTCCAGCCAGACTCCTGGACGCAGGGAGAGAGGTGGTCAGGCACAGCACCGGGGTCACGCTTGGAAAGGTTCTAACCACCGTCTCCGGAGCGCCTTCGCTCGGGTACGGGGAGCAAAAATAATCCGGATCTGTTTAATGAAGGGAGCCGCCGGCACCGAGACCCATCCCTCCATAATGGAGCAAGCGAGTCATTATTCGAGCGCCGCGACGGCCGTCGCTTTCCTCGCAGCGCTGCTTAAAGAACCCGTTTGGGAAGAGGAGAGCTGGAGGCTGCTAAGCAGGATGGGAAGGCCAACTTTGTGCGCATGTCCTTGAGGAACTGGGATCCTTGGACTGAGAACATTATTTCCCTGTGTGTTGGTGTTCCAATGAAACGTTTGAGATGAATGCCGTCTGTGTGTCCTTCTTTGCCCCCTCCAAACCCACGGTGCTGTGTGCCACACTATGCTATACCATGGGAATAAGAGAGGACAGTGATCTCTGACACTGCCAAGAAAAGTGATGGAGACCCACCAAGATCCTGTAAGAGGGGTTTGCACCTCTTCTGCCTGGTCTTGTGCTGAAAACCTTAAGCTAAAAACCTCCAGCAATTCTCCTGCTGTTTCTTCTTTCTACTATTTTTAATAATAAAATTTATAGTAAACCAGTGTGTTTAACCAAATACACTCAGATGTATGTTCCCAAAGTCTATTTCTATTCTATCCCACGTCTACTTTGTACTTGTTTGTGCGTGTGTGTGTGTGTGCGCGCGCATGTGTGTGTGACGTGCATTCATGCAAGAATGAGGCTGTGTGTGTATTAACAGTTTCTGTGCAACAGTGACTGGGCCTGTCTATGTGTGTGCATGTGTGTGTGTGTTTTTGTGTACACACACACACACACACACACACACACACCCTTACAACCGCTCCCACAAACTGCAACGGCTGCGCCCTTCACGCCCTTTCGACCGATCTATATGGGCCGCCTCCGAGTTCCACACATGGCAGCACTCGGGCGGGTCCCGGAATGTTCCGGAGGCGCGTTTGAGAAGCGGCTCAGCTTTGCTCTGCCTCCACCCATCCGCCACACACCCGACACACGCCCTCTGTCTCCAACCCCCATCGCAAAGCCGCCGCGGCGTCGCACGTGCGCCCCAAACGTTCCACAGCAGGGGGCAGCCTAATTATGACGCGCGTGGGTGGTCCGGACTAACACACACTCTTGTTCGGTTCCCTCGGGCGTTGTGTAAACACTCTAAGTGGTGCTGTTGTACAACGGATGTCACAGAGGTCGCGCTAACTAACAAAGTGCTTTTATCTGCTCCTTTTCCTAACTGTCGGGCCCTCGGCCCTCCAGCTCTTTAACCACAACAAGCAGTATTTTACATGAGCAAAGGACGCTACAGTCACACGGCCTCTTACTTCTGCTCCCTTCTTGCTGGACTTGCGCTTGAACGAAGTCCGCTTCTTCTTCTTACTCAACTTGAGTGAGGTCTGCGAGGAGGAGGAGGGACACACAAACTGTGTTTGACGTTCTAAAAGCACCGAGAAACACCACTTGTCTTGTTTCAACAGCTGCAGCCAGGGACAGCTAGTAGTGTAGTGGTAAGAGCTATGGGCTTTAGACCCAAAGGTTGCAGGTTTGACCCCCACCTTGGGCTGTAGTACTCTTGAGCAAGGTACTTACCCTAATTTGCTCCAGTGAAATTACCCAGCTATATAAATAGATACACTACTTATAATGGGTCACTCATCCATACATCAGTGGAACACACTCTCTCTGTCTCCCCCACACTATGAGAGAACCTGAACAGCATGGCTTTGGACTGTGGGAGGAAACCAGAGCACCTAGAGGAAACTCCATGCAGACAGGAGAAGAACATGCAAACTCTACAGAGACTGAGTGGAGTTTGCATGTTCTCTCACACCACCCATGTGCTGTGCTGCCCAATTTGTAATGTTACTGGAGCAGTTTAGGGTAAGTACCTTGCTCAAGGGTACTAGAGCTGGGGATCAAAGCTGCAACCTTTGGTTTAAAAGGCAGTTTTTTTTTTTTTTTTTTTTTTTCCCCCTCCCCCTTCCACAAGGCTGTGAGAGCTTAGACTGAAAAAACCTGCTCTGTGTACAATATTACTGGTAGTGTTGAACAGCAAATTAAATGGTCTCTACCGCCCCCCGCTGGTACTGAATTCATGGAAAGTCAGCTAAAGAAAGTTTCCACTGGTACCATCATTTCAAAAGTAATATTGTGAGCACTGGAAAAGCACTGCAAATAAAATATGCAATATTCTGTACAGTATGGTGAAATTTTCTCAGATAAAGGTCATGACAGCTGGTAGTGTAATGATTAGAGCTGCTGCCCTTGGGCCCCAAAAGTTGCGGGTTCGAATCTCACCTCCAGCCCTAATACCCTTGAGCAAGGTACTTGTCCTAAACTGCTACGGCAAAATTACCCAACTGTATGAATGAGTAAATAATTGCAGGCAGTTTAACACTGTAAGTAATTTTACAAAAAAAGTGTGAGGTAAATGGAAAAATTAAGGTCTGCGAAATAAAGGACGGTACCTGTGGCCTTCGGACACGAATGATCCAGGAGGGGGGTACGATGACGGCGGCGTGAGCTCCTAGGGAACAGGTCTCTTCGATCTGCTGTAGCATGAAGCATGTGACCTTGTTGTGATACTGCGCAGAGGGAAGAGGGACCCGTGAGCGCCACACACACACACACACACACACACACACACACACACACACACACGAGTAAAGCACACCTCCTCGTTGGTCACTTACCGCCTGCTTACACCACGAGCAGCTGATGGCCACTATTTCCTTGCTGTGAAATGCAAACTTCTGCTGGAATCCCTGTGGGGAACAAAGAGGTGAGCACTCCGAGTTGAACGCAGACCCTACGTCTACCGCGCTCCTCATTCCATCCGGCCGGGCGCCGCTCACCTTCCCGCACTGCCGACAGCGGCCGTCCTGGCGCCTCCTGTGGACCCAGTGGTGGCGCACGACCATGGGCTGCAAACACACAACCGGCGCATCAAACCTCAGTCCCGCCTTTGCCGTGCCACCTAGCCAGAGCGACACACAACCCCCGACTCCTCTTTCCATTAACGTCTGTCTCCGGCAAACAGCGTGGACCACACAGCAGCGAAGATGTGCCTGTGGGATTTTTAAAGCTTCTCGGCACTCTAGATCATTCCACGCAGTTTTTGTAAACATCCGAGTGCTGGAAAGCAGCAAACCACAAGGCGTCTGTGGAGAATGCAACTAGTACTGTGTGGAGCACATTTACATTTATTTATTTAGCAGATGCTTTTCTCCAAAGTAATTTCCAACAAACTCCGTGTAGTGTTATGAGCCCACACACCTTATTCACCCCGGTGACTTACACTGCTAGATACACTACTTACACTGGGTCACTCATCCATACATCAGTGGAACACACACACTCTCCCTGTCACTCACATCCTATGAGGGAACCTGAACAGCATGTCTTTGGAGTGTGGGAGGAAACCAGAGCACCCGGAGGAAACCCACGCAGACACGGGGAGAACATGCAAACTCCGCACAGACTGGGCGGGGATCAAACCCATGTCCTCTCACACCACCCAGGCTACTTGCTGTGCCACCGTGCCATCCACAACTTCAGCACATAACTAGTACTCTGTGAAGTAGACAACTAGCAGTGTACCAACAAGAGGGTCAACTGGGAACTGGAACCTGTGCTCATCCCTATATATACAAACATTGATCCAAATTCAGTAATGACTTGTCCTCAGCTGAGTCGAGGTGATCCTACTCCAGAAGCACCGGTTATATTGCCACACCCTGGGTATACTGCAGCCACCGCAGGGTGTGCGTTTGTTTGTTTCTTTTATATATATATAAATACACACACACACACACACACAGACATGCATATACACACATATATATATATATATATATATATATATCTACAAAACTGCTTGAAAGTATTTGACTCCTCTAGGGTTGGTCATTATTCTTGTATAAAACATTAAAATAATCTTATAAAACCTAAATGTTACATCTTAAACTTTTAAAATGAGTAAATGACTATGATTTACACCCCTGATTCTACTTACCTACGTGGTTTAACCAGCGTAACTTGGGCTTCACTTATTTTTACACCTGCACTACTTGCGCATTTCTACTGAACACATGATTTCCTCTAAAGCAACATATGGACCATATTGGTCATTACACACCTATTATGTCACATGAGAAACACTGATCCTCATTAAATAACTATTTAGTGGTAAAACTAAGGGTCAATTGCTGTTATAAGGATGTACGTTTTACTTGCTGTGATTTTTAAAGCTGACTAACTTATGTTCTTTTTCCAAAGACCTCATCCTTCATTCACAAGCCACCAGATGATTTTATTCACGAATAAATTTATTTAACAATTACGTGTTTTTATTAAATTCCCATCTTTGGTATTACATTGGATGAAAGGTGTAGTAAGGAGGGGCTGTGAGATCAGACATAGGTTCAATATCTGTTTAGCGTGTGTGGAGTTTGCATGTTCACCCACTATCCATGCTGGTTTCCTCTGGGCGCTCTGGTTTCCTCGCACAGTCTAAAGATGCATGTTCAGGTTGACCAGAGACTCTAAATACCCCATACTGCATGAAAGCACCGAACGAATGTGTTTTATGGACTGGCACCCCATCCAGGCTGTACCCCACCAAGCCTAGCACCCCGTGAGATAGGCTCCAGACCACCATGACCCTGCCACAGGATAAGCAGTTACTGACAGCGAGTGAGTGCAACATATATGCAGAATAGGTTTGAGGAAACACCATATTTGTGATGATTAAATGAGTCGGTTAAAACTGGTGCTGAGAACAACACAAACACATTTCACATGATGGTTTCTTTAGACACCCACTTTCTGGTGAAACAGCAAAGAGACAAACTGCACCAGAATCTCGCACATTTCCAGAGAAAGAAGTAGGAATTACCTCGCGAACATTCCTGGACCCCGTTTCTCTAAATGAGGGCTTACACCGAAAATTGATCTGCGAAAGACACGGAAAAGGCGAAATGTGGTAAAATACAAAATTACCGCACAGCATGAAGCATCACACATGAATTACTCGTAATAAAAAGGATTCGTTTCAGCTCCAGATTTTGAACCCAAGAAAAATTAAAACAATTACAGGTTAGATCATGATCAAATGCAAACCGGCATCCAACATAGAGGCAAAAAAAGACCAAAAAGAAAGCAAGCAGAAAAAGGAGTTGCTTCTGCATCTCAGTGGTTGGGACTGTTCAGAATTCCCAGCATGCCCTGTGCAGTTGACATCGCGATGACCGCGATGCTCCGTGTTCGCTCACAATGCTGACTTTCCCAGAAGAAAAGTGTGAAATCAGATTATGAAAATTATGAATTATTAACCCGGGGGGGGTGCAGTGACGAAGCAGGTTTAGCCGGGGCCTGCTCTCTGGCGGGTCTGGGGTTCGAGTCCCATTTGGGGTGCCTTGAAATGGACTGGCGTCCCGTCCTGGGTGTATCCCCTCCCCCTCCAGCCCAATGTCCTATGTTGCCGGGTTAGGCTCCGGCTTGCCGCGACCCCACCTGGAACAAGTGGTTTCAGACAATGTATGTGTGTGTGTGTGTGAGTTATTAACCATGACCATCAGCAAAGCCATCTCCCCACAGGATGGTCTCCAGCTGGAGACCCACGGGTTCAGGAACCCCAGAGACACAGGCACCCCTCCGTCTCCCCGAGAAACACCGCCTCGATGCGAAACGATCCGGAACATGCTTAGAAGAGCGATGAAGAGAAGCGAGGACCAGCCGATCCGGAGGCCCCGAACCCCTGCCGAAAGAACCGCCTTATAGCTGGAGTTTGTCCCCAAAAGCAGTGCGGTAAAGCTGGACAGGTGTGTCTCACTCGAAAGGTCGGCGCTTTCATTTGCTGCTCAAGCAGAGCGTCTACTGGGATCTCTGCCTCAGTGTGGGACAGCTGGGGGGAAAGGAACATTTTTTTTTATATGAATTAATTATTTTTATCAACAGTGCAGGGGCACAGCAACACAGACACAGGAATGGTGCACCGAGCAAGTGCAAATACAGTACGTAAAACACGGTATTTCACCGGTATGGTCACGTAACACCATCTGATGAGTTCCAGAAGGGTGTCCAGACGTTCCAGAATTACGTTGAATTTTCACGCACATCAAATTTTAATTTCCGAGCAGAACTGAGGTTAAATACCTTGGTTATGCACACATTTACCCAGGAACTTAGATGTAGAGCACGAAAATAAAATACATTTTATTGCCTTGTTAAGTATAGAAAAGTGATCAGGCTACGTTCCATAAGTTCATCAAAAGAGGAATTTGCCCTGTGGTTGTGGGGGCGAGTAAAATGCGGTAAGGCAGCCTCCCACAGCTGCCCAGCAGCAGTTCCTTCACACAGGCTACACCCAAACACACAGGCAGCCTCTAAATGTTTACCCCATTTTTACCTCATGTGAAACAGGGAGCCTGCAGACTGTACTGCTGACATCACACCATTATTTTATGCTGAAAACCTGAGTTTCCCACGAAAAGTAGTCACCTGTCCTGCATAAAAGAGCAGGACAATTTAAATAATGTGAAACATTTCTGAATAAAAGGAAAAGCAGTTTTCTTAATAGTGGATTTATTTATTTAGTTATATGAAATGCACTTATATTTATTGTATTTATCATATTTATTGTTTTAGCTTTAACCATAGACGTGCTGGGATCGCCATTAACAGGAATGTCCTTTTATTCCAAGTTTATTCCCAGAGTCCGTCGTACTCCAGCACGTGTTTAGAGGACATTTCCAGGGACGTCTCAGCGGTTCCAGGCACCGTGGTACGCCTTACATTACCACAGCTCTACTTTACTCCAAAGCTTTTTACCAGGGGGCAGCTGGTACTGCGGTGGTGGGGGCTGCTGCCCCCTGGACCAATAGGTTGTAGGTTTGGATCCCACATCCAGCTGTTATACACTTAAGTAAGGCAATTGCGCAAGTAAAGTTACCCAGCTGTATAAATGGGTAAATAATAGTAAAGCATCAACTAAATAAATGTAATATAAAGTGCAGTTTGCCCATCTCTGAGCTACGCTGATCAATACACGTTTGACTCGAGAGTAAAAAGGAGAGTCAATATTAGACCGATAGGGTAATCTGAGTGAATTTTGTGAATTAGGACACTAATTGTATGTAATAATTTCACTAATTGTACAGTATTTGCATTTTCTCAGTGTATTCATCACCTCTCTGCATTGCTGAGACCCAGTTCCGTTCTCTTGTTAAATAAAAAAAATAAAAGAAAATAAAAACACAACACAATGAATTGAGACACAATGGCAGCTGTAAAAAAAAATACACTTTAGTGAACCATGTCTGGAGTGAGAGTGTGTGTGTGTGTGTGTGTGTGTGTGTGTGTGTGTGTGTGTTACAGCAGGTCCTGGGAAAAGCATGGTTCTTTCTGCAATGAAACATACGTACAGTGCAATTTCAATAAAACCTAAAACAAAGCACAGTACATATTTACATACAGCGCATGAAAAGGATGCAAAAAAGAGGAAATCATTCGAAGAAAAAAAAAAAAACTCAACACCTCACACACATACTGAACTGTTCTAAACGGCTCCGAGGAAACCTGACGCAGCAAACCGCTGAAAGGGTGTTACTTTTTCCATAAACGCGGTATTTCGAGAGTGCAATACTGGCAAAATATTGTCCCAAAAATAAGACAAGTGTTGCAACACAGAAGGCAGGGCGAGCAACTCTAAAACCCGACAAAAGGAGAACAATTACGATAGTTTGTCTATTTCTAATTTATATCATCATGTGAAGAAATATGCACACCTCATATCAGGAAGTTGGTAGTGTAGTGGTTAGAGCTGCTGCCTTGGGATCCGAAGGTCATAGGTTTGAATCCCACTCCTACATGCAGTACCCCTGAGCAAGGTACTTACCATAAATTGCCCCAGTAAAATTACCCAGCTGTATGAACGGGTAAAGACTTGTAACTAGACTAACATTGGAAGCTGCTTTTTAGAAAAATGTCAGCCAAATGAACAAATGCAAATGACGGGGGAGGGGTTTCCGCTGCACATACCTTCTCCAGCTGGTCCATGCAGATGTTGTGCACCACAATCTTGCAGGCACCACATTTCCTCCTGCTTGTTGATTTTTGCTGTGATCACATCATAAAAGAGAAAAAAATACATGTATTTTAAATAAACTAGGACTTACTGGTATTGATGCTGCACAAGAGACATAAAAATTAAAACTGGTTTTTATTTTTAAAACCTTTAGGGGATTTTTCAGAAATCACATTTTCAGAAAAATAGACATGTGGCTCTCAGTGTATAAGGTGTAGCCTGTAGATGGCGCTGTTCAACCACTTCCTGAATCCTTTGCCTCATGACAAGGTAAATTTACATTTATTTATTTAGTAGACACTTTCTCGAAAGCAACTTCCAATGAACTCCATGTAGTGTTATCAGCCCACACGTCATAATTCACAATCTACTGCTTGTAAATCTACTGCTTCCACTGCACCATGGTGGTGCAGTGAGTAGCGCTGCTGTCTCACAGCAGCTGGGTGGTGTGAGAGGACATGGGTTCGATCCCCACTCAGTCTGTGTGGAGTTTGCATGTTCTCCCCATATCTGTGTGGGTTTTCTCTGGGTGCTCTGGTTTCCTCTCACACTCCAAAGATATGCTGTTGAGGTTCCCCCATGGTGTGTGAGTGACAGAGAGCGTGTGTTCCACTGATATATGGATGAGTGACCCAGTGTAAGTAGTGTATCTAGCAGTGTAAGTCACCGCGGTGAATAAGGTGTGTGGGCTCATAACACTACATAGAGTTCACTGGAAGTGACTTTGGAGAAAAGTATCTGCTAAATAAAAAAATATAAATGTACTGAAATCTACTGTTTGTCATAATAGGTGCTTTATACCTATTTTAATTCTTTAAATAATAATTTTTAAAAAGTGTCTATATAAAAATTATATATAATAATATATAGGTATAATATATAGGGGCATGGTGGCGCAGTGGGTTTGGCCGGGCCTGTTCTCTGGTGGGTCTGGGGTTCGAGACGCTTGGGGTGCCTTATGTCGGACTGGCGTCCTGTCCCGGGTGCGTTCCCTCCCCCTCCAGCCTTGCGCCCTGTGCTGCCGGGTTAGGCTTTGGTTCGCCGTGACTCTGCCTGGGACAAGCGGTTTCAGACTGTGTGTGTGTTACACGAGTGAAGCCAATGTGCGGTAATGTACAGTAGTTGCTGGTGTATATATACTGTATGCACACTTTTAAGAACTTTTTACATTGCAATTATGTGTCTTGTGTTATTCACACTTAGTTACGCACAGCAGTTATAGAGAATTTTTGTTTTGTGTAGTACTTACAGACACTTTTTTGGTATGACTTCATACAAAGTACAAATAGGAAGGCGAGAGATTTTACAACAAACGAACCGAAGCGACTTGCATCCACTGCAGCGTGTGCCACTCAGACGGGACGCTGAAGTTAGAACGGGAAGATCTGCTTTGTTTTACACCGAGCGCGACTCGAACGGGTCCGCTTGCGCGGTGCAGAGACACGGACGGACGAGACTCTGCTCACCAGAGTGCGGGCGATGCAGTTCTGCTCTCCCACGTAACACGAGTCCCCGGAGACGCTCGTCTCGAACCAGACGTGATCTCCGTACACGGCGCCCTCCTGCGGGAGAAGGCAAAGGTCCGAATGAGGCCGCGGTAACGGCTCGGGTGCGGGACGGGGGGCGATGAGGGGACGGGGGGGGGGACCTCCCGTCAGCAGCACGGTCCACACTCACGCTCCAGTCCACGGTGCTGCGGATCTCCCGGTCCGGGTCGCTCTTCACCAAGGGCAAGGTGCTCGGCTGCGCTGGCAGGTGCTGAAGGCCCGATTTCGCAATGGCTTTCCTGAAACAACACACACACACACACACACACACACACACACACTTCTTGAAGCATCGCTCAACAGCTTATTCCCATTCAGCTCCGACACTTTGCAGCATGGCCGTAAAACTGACTTTTTCTCATCCAGGTGATGGTAAACTCTCGTTCTGTTATTGAGGGCTAAAGAAAATATTACAGCCTGTTAAAAATCCTATGAAAAAAAGCAATTCATTTGCTTTGTTCATGTTGTACTGCTGAATTATTATTATTTTTTTTAAGACACAGGTAAGAGGCAAACCATTAGACTAATGCAATGGTTTGCCTCTTACCTGTGTCATAAATCTAAACAGAGTAAGTACACTGTACAGCGATACTGCAAAACACTGTAAGACTTTTTCTCATGACCTCATGCTTATTATTACAGAGCTACAGGAGTGTAGAAATTATTTTTTGCAGCGGCCGTATAAAACACAACAGTTCGAACAGTACAACAGTAAGTGCCAATGATACTCAATATTATGTACAGTATTTACGAATATGAAGCGAGACTGAATAATAATGAGAATGTCATAGCACAAAATTATGTTCCATTAGTTGCATCAGTTCTGTTCAGTAAATGGCCTATTGTAGGATTTTAAATCAGTCCAGTCAGGATGTAAATGCAGTTTTACACCTGTGATACGAGTTGCTATGATTATGAAATATCAAGCAACCGTGACTGGGCTATGGAGTGGTGTCCCTCCCGTAGGGTATTGTGTGTGTTGATGAGGGGTGAATCAGTGGCCTTGGTGACTGGTTTTCCCCCCGCAAGCATGTCACCGAACCCGATTGTTTCATTAACAAGCCTAAGTCTGATGTGTCCCAGCGGCATCACGGAAGGAAGTGAACCTGACAGCTGACAGTAAACATATGGTATTTCCACTGTACGCACAAAGGACCAGTCTTCACGTAGTCTAAAACCAACAAGTGTGTTACACAACATTTCCGAATAACATGCCATGGATTCTTTTGGCAATAGGCAAACTGCTGTCTCCTTTACATGCACATATTGGCTCCATGTTTGTGTTACAAATTTTCAAAAATATTTTTTTTTCTCCCAAATTGCCAATTTATTCTTTATTGTTTTTTCTACACTAATTGTTTTCGGTGTGTTGCTCAGCGAACGCAACCTGTGTTTTTGCCGAAAGCTGTTCCTTGGCATCAAAGTGCATTTAAAACAGAACAGGTGTGTGGGACCACCTTCAGCCAGCTCACTTCCCAGTGTCTACAGTGTCGGCGATCAACAGCAAGATGCGGAACATTTATGGAATTAAAAAGCAGCACCGAACAAGAATCTGCAGAGATATTTTTATTAATTCTAAATTTCTTTCACTTTTAATGTAGTTAGAGAATTAGTATAGTAATTAAGTAATTAATTATAGTAAGTAATTATAAGCAGATTTTATACACACACACAGACAGACACAGTACTGTGCAAAAGTTTTAGGCACTTGGTAAAGTGAGAATGCTTCCAAAAATAATGCTCTCAATAAATAAACTTCCTACAAAGCTTAGTAACCATCCATCGTCAACAACCGCTTGTCCCGAGTGGGGTTGCGGAGGGCTTGGCCAGGTCCCGCTTTCTGGCGGGTCTGGGGGTCGAGTCCTGCTTAGGGTGCCTTGCAATGGACTACTGTCCCGTCCTGGGTGTGTCCCCTCCCCCTCCCCCTCCAGCCTTGCGCTTCGTGTTGCGGGGTGAGGCTCCAGTTCGCCGCGATCCTGCTCGGGACAAGTGGCTTCTGCCAATGTGTGTGTGTGTGTGTGTACTTTCTTTAACAACATACAAAACTCTTACTGTAAAACTTTTTGCAAAATGAACGCTTGGAAATCTAAAATATGCCCTTTCCCATTGACACTAATGCAGAAGACATTAAATAACCATGCAGAAGTAATATTTTTGTGAAACATCTAAGTGCCAAAGACTTTTGCACAGTACTGTACTGTATATATATATATATACACACACACACACACACACACACACACACACACACACACTATCTTAGGATTCCTGTCAATAACTGTCAATAGTTAGTGTTAGTGTCTTGCTGGTTCTTTAGTTTGGTACTGTTTTGATTGGTTGGTTCACTGTTTGTATTGTAGGGATTCTGGGAAGGCCAACACACGGCCAGCAACCATGATGGGGAATTGAAAGGTTTAGAGTGACAGGGGGATTCAGCATTCAAACTAAATTGAGAGTGGAATGAATAGCCTGTCTTAGTTGTACTTATAAGAGAAAGAGCCCATGCATATTAACTGTTAGACCATAATATGGTTAGACATTAGACATCCAGCACACAAAGAAATAATCTCCATGGTACTTGGTGAGCCACATACTCTGCAAACAAGAGCAGTCAACTTGCACACCTTTCTTTGCACACAGGGGATGGAGGGTCACACGTGCTGATCAAAGCAATGGTCTACATACGAGAAGCACCCACACCGTGTTTCCAGCTGGGGGCCACCACAAGAGCTCCGCGTGGTTCGAGGAGAGGCCTTGCGGCGGGCCGAGCGATTCCAGCGAGCCGAGCGCCTTGCGTGGACCCAGCAAGGGTGTCTGGGCCATGGCAGAACCCTGCTGGGCCGGCGACCACAAGACATGGAGGAGACACGGAGCCGAAAGCGCCGACTGGTGCGGCGGCTGTTCCTGTGGGCACCGACATTTGGAGGTGGGCGTGAGGAGCTCCGGCGTAGGCAGCGGAGGGCGTCTCTCAGCCGCAAACGGGGTTGACTCTGGCTTTTCTCTAGGTCCTGCCACATGGGGCTGTCCTCAGCCTCCTCATCTGATACCTCCAAGTCCCTCCCACGGCCCAGCTCTGTCTGCTCAACCTCGTGGACCTCTGATTCGCTGCTGTAGCACTGGCTGTCACCATCCTCCGAGTCTGAACAGGAAAGATCCCGCTGCTGCCCCGTCCCCCGCATCTCCACTTGCCGCTCTCCAGGTGTAGCCCAGCTCTCTTCCTCCTTGGTCATCTGGATCAAACTGGCAAGCAGTATGGAGGAACCCAGCAGGTGTGTGTCGATGGTGCGGAATTTGCCTATGCCCCGAGGCCGCACAGCAAATCTAGGGTTCAAGCCAAGAGTGGTGGTGCTGGAGCGACGGCGCGCGTGGCGATCCTTTAGACGGATGCCACCTCGACACTGACCCCTAGTGTCCAGGAGGACGCCCTGCAGATGCACACTAGAGCGGCGGCGCTCTGTGAGGGCGGAAGAAGGCAGTCCCGTGCTAGACCGGCGTCGAGCCTTGCTGGTGGGAAGGGCCACGCTGGGTCGCCTGGAGCTAGGTTCTGCCACAGCAGCAGCGCCATGAGCCTCCTTCTTTTTAAAGTGTCGACGGAAAAAGGTGTCCATCGTGCCTGGAAGGAGCTGCTAAATGTCCACGTGCGCTGTGCACTCTGATGGGCTGTTGGTGCAGAAATTGGGCTGTCAGCAAAAGCGTCCTTACGAACATTCAGCTACTAATGGGAATGCAGTACTGTTCTTTTGGTCTTGTGAGAACCCAGAGGCAACCCTTTAAAACCAACTTAGTGGGAAGCTTTGGGTGACTCAAACTGCCTGGCAAACGCTACGTCTTTGTGCTTGAACACAACCCCTACACAGCTGAAACAATCGGCCAAATGGTCTACATGTCATCAGCTTAAGAAGAAATGCACCCCTCTGAATCTAAAACCACGTCCAGTAGAAAGCGATACTGTGGGTAGGAATCCCGTTGTGATAATGCAGTGTCCGCAACGGTCGGCGTCGGGGTGTGTGCCAAGAGCTTTACATCCATCCATTCCTCCCACCAGGCCATTCCTTTCATCCACCAAGTGTTCGTACTGTAGCTACATGTGAGCCCAGAAGACCGAGTCAATGCATGCAACCTTGCTGTTTTTTGATGGATGACTCAAACTTGACATGAAGAAGTAATGTTATATTAATGGTCTTTTCCACCCCAATTTCAGTCCAGCTTTCAGTGGATAAAAACCTGTTAGCTGCTGTAGGCTACTGCAGTGAATTTATGTTGCACTCTGTTCTGGCTCTTCTGCTATGAACCACTCCGGTATCTCGATTTTGTATCTTTTTATCCTATTTATATCTTATTTTGCTTACAAGAAAGCTGTTTGTACATATTCCTGGACAGCTTGGATTTTGAACTGTGCTGTTCTCATTTTGAATAAGTGCTTCACCGCTGAATGTTCTCTTTCCATTTTTTTTTTTTTTTTTTTAAATAGAAACAGATGAGTATTGCATAACATCAGCATGCAATACCCTTTTCTGGGTGTTTGCACTGTGCTGTGCCTGGATATCAAAGAAGTTCACAACAGTGCACGTATCTTAGAAGATCCCAGAATGGTTTCTCTCACACCCAGAAGAGGATTACAAAGTTAACGTAGCTGCTCTGAGAAGACGGAGCACAGGGATTCTCAGAGCAGAGGACCTCTCGGTGGCGTACCCATGAACACATTCTCGTCACTCTCCCAGATGTGAACTAGGCGATATAAAAGATCTCATACATATGCATATCCCAGACTGTGTCTTATATGATAACATAAACCAAAATACAATCCAAATAGTTCAAATGAAATGTTTACATATTACATTACATTCTCCAAAGCGACTTCCGGTGAACTGTATGTAATGTTATCAGCCCACACAGTTTATTCACCATGGTGACTTACACTGCTGGATACACTACTTACACTGGGTCACTCATCCGTACATCAGTGGAACACACACACACTCTCTCTGTCACTCACATACTATGGAGGAACCTCAACAGCATGTCTTTGGACTGTGGGAGGAAACCAGAGCACCTGGAGGAAACCCACACAGACACGGGGAGAACATGCAAACTCCACACAGACTGAGTGGGTATCGAACCCCATCCTCTCGCACCAACCAGGTGCTGTGCCACCGTGCCGCCCATATTTACATTATGCTATATATAACATAATCCATTTCCCTGTGGTTCACTGTTGTGACTGCTAAATTGACCATGGGTAAACACTATTCCCACATACACACACAGAGGTGCTACAGACTTCTGGCATCCCACACGGTGATATTTTAATGCTAGCTACACTCCTATCAAGGGACCTTTAATCAGTGTCGCTGGCGAGCAACAGAGCACCCACCAAACATGGCAGCCTGGGACTGGAAACAAGCAGTATGGGGCTTACCATGGTGACAGTACCGAATGCAAAACTGCTAGGAACAGGCAGCAAGAGGTAACCCTTAACACACTTTCAGCGTTTCATTATTTCGTCATAAATACTGATAAGGTACTATAATAAGAAGGACAGGCCAGACTGCATGAAATGAATCATTTCTGGATTAATTAATACGACAAGACAATCAATTCCTTTTGCATATTCAGAATACTTTATATAATGCTTTATAATAGACTGGCTACTGCATAATGCAGGACTTGCAATGTGGATCCCTCTAAGCTGAGCACCTTCATCACATTAGGTAACTTCCCCCAGAGGCGCAGTAACCCGTGACAGCAGCATCCTCTTCTCGCAGCCTTCTGCGTATAGGTCAGGATTACTGGCTGTGCCTCCACTAAACAGGGGCTGTGCGTTACATAAGCCGGGGCCAAATGACCCGGTGGCTCCAGATACGCTGGTGTCACCTTCTGCGGAAGCTCCAGGCTTGGCACGCAGGGCCACATCCGGCCGGAAGCTGACCTACGGTCCTGCTCTCTAAAAAGATTACACGCTGACCTTCTTTCATCTTCGTATCTCCGACTGAACGAATTCATCAGTCTGGGACCGCGCCGCCCCAGCTAATATAGCTTATGCTTTCATGGTTTTCAAATGCTTTCATGATTTTCGACTTCTTTAAACCCCACGCAGAGCCTTGTATTAAATGCAGGATTAGGGCTGTTATTGGCCTTTGGCCGAGATCTCGCGAACAGCTGGGCTTCCTTTGGCGGCTCTCCGCCGCTACTGACAGCTCCGTCATCGCCTATTTACAGTTGTCGAAACGGCTCGGGAGATGCTGTCGGTTACACCGACAGTGTGCTGTCCGGTGGCCTACGCTGTTTTCAAAGACATCTGGCACTTGAACGTGGTTTGGTTCGTGCGTAAGGGCGAAAAATCCACAGCGAGACGCAGAGCGAAGGCGGCCGAGGGAGGTTAACGGAACGCGGGTCGACCTGAGCAGGCAGGCCAGCAGTTTTGGGAGCCCCCCCCCCAATGGTGTTAATCTCATGGGGATTCCTCCTGCTGCACAAGGCCAGGTCACCCAGGCGTTTCCCATAATTACAGCCAGAATACTCCTCCAAGCAGCTGTAGGAGCTCCACCCTCCTTGGAAGACTGGCGGTGGTGAGAACAATTAATAGCATCACCTGCTGTGAGAAACCCTGTGGGATCTCAGTCGAAACGCCTACAGATCGCAGTGATTTCAAAATACTCACACACTCAGTATTTATGTCGATACTTTGAAATAATCTGGGAAGCAGTGTAAATGAATACACTGGCTCTGACATGAACAGAAGTGGGACTGTAAGTCTGTTTGTAATTTCAAAGTCCCTATTAGCACTAAGATACAATTAAAAAAAAAACACCCTTCCATCTATTGATGGATTAGGGCCTGTAAAATAAGAACATAAACGTACAAAACTCCCCGACACTTGCGGCCATCATCATCAGTACATCTAAACCAATATACAGTAAGTGACTTACAATGTTAAACTAACTACAATTAGGGGTAATTTTGAAATTTAAGGTAAGTAGCTCGCTCAAGCGTACTATACCTGGAGGTGAGATCCGAACCTGTGACCTTTGGGTCCAAAAGGTCCAGAGCCTGTGCTGACAAGTCATGAGGTTGGGTACATTGAGACAGGATGCCTGTTCATCTTGGCGTAACACTAATTTATTCAAGATGCACGAAAATCAAAACATCTAAAATTAAATGCAATAAAAATAAATTATCGCACAAAAATGAAGTACGGATTATTCATTGCTTCATTACATTCACAAGTCCGGTGTTTGTCAGCTTCGGACCGCTTTCGGTTTCTGAGATCTAAGAAACTTGCACAGTTTCACTTACAATTAATAAAAGCTTCGAGAGACGTTCCTTGACGTATATACAAATTAGGTTCTGCAAGCATCTCAGATATACGTAGCTACAATAAATAAAAATACTTTATAAGATTCTTAAAGTTTTTATTGACTGTGAACTTGACTGAAAATAAAAATACACGATGTTCCCAAACTCTCAATTAATGCCAACTCAATAATGCGCAGCGTTCCTCACTTTGTTATCGGTTACCATTGGCAAAGACAAAACACGAGCTGTAAACACCGAAGGGGAGCTGAATCACGGCGTTCGCACTCTGATTCTGAGTACGTTTTACCGCCAACTAATAGCTGAGATGCAGGTTGCGTAAAAATCTGAGAACGATGCAGAAAACAATGAAAAGCAAAGTGGAAAATGATTGTAAATTTGCACCTCGAACGTTCGTAACGCGAGACTGCCTCATTTCAGTCTATCGGAGAAACTAACCATAAATGTGCAAATTTATCTCGGAAAACTAATGAATCTGGACAGGAGATCTCTGCCCTTCCTGGTGTCCCTCTGCTCCAAGACGACTTCAGACGCCACCTATAATCCGCTTTTTCTCCCCCCCAACTAACCTCCGTTCCTAAATCCTAATCTGATTGCTACTCGAAAGCTGTCCGCATCTCAAAGGCCAGGCCAGGCTCAGCAGGTTTCTGCCAGGTGTCCCTTAGGTGGCCCAGAAGCTGGGAAAACAGCGATCCCTGGGATGTCCAATGTCCCCGCACGTTGCATTCTGGGAAATGCGAAGTCACTTGGAAGACTCTTTGGCCAAGTCTACGGTTGACCCTACGGTGCAGTGCTACGGCTCTGGGAGGTCAAGAACTGAGCTTTCGAACCAGCGATCTCCCGCTCGTGCTCAAGGCAGTGCTTCGTTGCGTGTGAATGTTCAATAGTTCCAGGGTCCCAACACCACGCATGATTCAGAGCGAGCATCTCATCATCTTTGTCACAAAAGCATGGACACTTTCCCAGATTTTTCCCAGACTTCTCTGTAAATAAGTCCTGGTCTGCAGCACGGTGTGATGCATGTGGGAAGCAGTTGGCCGTCTTGCTGTATGACAAAGCGGAGAACATGCCAAGCCTCAGATGCCTCTTCAGGTAAAGAGAGAACGTGACAGGAGCAGAAGACACCACGGACAAAGGGGGAAGGGGCTCGTCTTAGGGAATGCTATGAGCCGTGTGGAGCTGCCTTCCTCCAAATGCTCTGGTTTCAGCCCAAAGACGTGTGTGTCAGGTGGACTTGTGGCTCTGAACTCCCTACAGTGTGTGTTTAAGTAACTGACACTGCTTGTGATGGAGTGACCCTCGTATATAGACACCCCTCGACTTACGCAAATACACCGTTCTTCAACCCCTCACGTAAGTCGAAATGTACGCATGTCGGAATCACCCTCCGTTACAGAGCCAAACCCTCTCAAAAAAATCACACAATAATTCTCCAGTAAATGTCGGACATATTAAAGACTGTAAGAAGACATAGGCCTAATCATTGAAATTAATGTTTACATTTCTATAAAGCAGAAATTTAGTTAGAAAAATAGACGACTGCATATAGTACGTGTACGGTATCGTACTCTGCGTGTTTACCTTATATCTGGTATGCTGGCACACAAGAGGGTGCTGTTATTGTGTAATTTATCATTTTTCCATTTCCGTTTATTGCACCTTGACGTTTCTTCATTATTTATTGCCGTTTTCATGCTAGCTGTTCCTTTCACGCACTCCTTCATACGTGCAGCATCCTTCACTATCGTATTTATAGTCCGTACGGCTAAACCTGGTTCCCGTTCTATACGCAATAATCTTTGCCCGCTTTCATACTTCCTTATTATTTTCGATTTTATCTCCGAACCGACTGCTTGCGAGACGGTTCTCGTTTTCCTTCAAGCGTACCAGGCATTGTGAACAACAAAAAAGGGTCGAAAATATGAGAAGAAACACTACACGAATGACAGGAGATGTGTTCACAGCTCAAAACATGAAGAAACTGAGAAGATGGAGCTTCCTGCCTTGCCTGGTTACACAGACTTGCGCTTAACGTATCAGATGTTCTGCGTATAATAAAAGCGCTAGCCGTAAATAATGTGTATGCCGGGATTTTTTTTTTTTTTACGTAAATCTGGATTTCCGTAAGCAGAATTTACGTACAGTAAGTAGGGGGGTGTCCGCATACCCCGTATACCCTGGCTCATGCCCCGTGCTTCTGGTGTGGGCTCTGGGCCACCACGACCTTCCATTTGTTTATTGACAACCCATAAAAATAGAAAATAGCTTTTATGGGTTTTTATCAAAATTGCTCATTTTCAAAAATTTTCGAAAAACTACACGGGACATTGCTCAGTTAACAGCACCAGAAGACTCGATATTACATTTTCCATTTTTCTGTTTTTAGTTCTAAATAAATATCGAGAATTTATTTCCACAGTAAATTCGTCCATGTCTTAATCAATTAATTACCTAATTCCATTTTTTAAACTAATTAGAAATGCAGTGCTTTCATTACATGCACTACCTTAGTTGTGAGACTTATCAGGGCAGGTTTATAATGTCTTTAAGAACGGTTTTGAGGCTAAATGGGTGTATATATGTGGAAGTGTAAGCTTATTGCAGCATTTTTTTTTTTTAATACGAACAGAAAGAAAGCAATTTACATATGAATATATGTGAAATATACAGTGGCGCTTGAGAATATGTGAACCCTATAGGGATGGCCATTATTCTTTTAAATATTTTAATATTAAAAAACTACTCATAAAATCTAAATGTTATGTTAAAATAAATGCATACATATATATATGAACATGAAAACAATCTTATAAAATCTAAATTTTAAATCTTAAAATTTTAAAATGAATAAATCACTATGATTTACACCCCTGATTCTACTTACCTACTTGGTTTAGAACCAGTGCAACTTGGGCTTCACTTATTTTTCCACCTGCACTACTTGCGTGTTTCTCCTACACACATGATTTCCTCTACAGCAACATATGGACCATATTGGTCGTTACACACCTATTACGTCGCGCGAGAAATATTAATTCTCATTAAATGACCGTATCATGGTAAAAGTAAGGGACACAAGGTATGCACGTACTTTCAGAAAGCACTGTACTGTAGAACACGCTCTCTGAGTCCGCAAAAGCTTTTGCCAAAATAAAAAGTACAAGAATATGTGTGACGAATTCCGCCAGAAAAAAAAGCTCTGACTACCCCA
Source organism: Scleropages formosus (assembly GCF_900964775.1). Lineage (NCBI taxonomy): Eukaryota > Metazoa > Chordata > Actinopteri > Osteoglossiformes > Osteoglossidae > Scleropages > Scleropages formosus. The sequence continues at coordinate 23,250,886 of NC_041816.1, forward strand.
TAAAAAGCATGCAACTTAAATATGCCTTCTGAACATGTATCATCACTAATTCAGCCAAAGCTGGAGCTCTATGCTGGCTTTTTTTTTATTTTTTGGTTTAACAAGTATCGTTTCCGAAGCACGAAGACACCACAACACCTCTCGCTGACGTGGCGGCGACGGTTATCTGATCAAATTCATAAGAGAGGCGATAAATAAATAACCGCTGTCACAAGCAGGCCCGACGGTGCGCCGATGATGCAACGCTCAGCTCGTTTCCAAGGCCGAAAGCGGTGCGGCGCACAGGATCAGCGTGTACCTGCTATTCCGAACTCCCACCAGCACCATGGTAAACGACCTCCTTTAACCACTCCGTGCTATTAAACGCATCCAGCACGGCCCGTCGTCGCTGGCGACGGCCAACGGTACCGCAGCCAAACAACTTCTACAGCTCCCTAAGCATGAGATACACCACAAATGCTATCAGACGGGGGAATCTACAAAACTATTTATGAGACACTCAGGAAACGCAAATAAGACATCAAAATTAAGGTTTATTATTATTATTATTATTATTATTATTATTATTAAAAAAGGAAAAATTCAAGAACTCACAATACAAGACCATTAATGCAGAACAACCGAGCCTCGCCAGGGGGAAGTGAACAAAAATAGTAAATTATTAAATAAAATTATTTAAATAATATAATAAAATGTTTCTATATTATTAAACATATAAAATAAGAAAGAAAATTATTTAAAATTATTTGGTAAAACAAAATAAATTACGAGACACTCTAATAACCAAGAACATTACATCAAAAGCTTGAAAACATCACAGTAATTTACAGTCTTAATAGCCATCTTATTATTGCAGTCCTCAATAGACTTTATGTACCGTTTAAATTCTCCAAGAAAAACAAAAGGGGTATGATGTTTGGCTAAGAGGATTAATAAACTGATGATTTATGCCTGCTTCTCTGTGCTCCTCTCCACATGTAGGAATCCAAACAGTGCATATTCATAAAGCAAAGCAAAATCCTTACACGCTTTATCAATAATGAAATTATGGACATCGCTCTGCAGCTCTTTAGCGTAAGAGCATCGCCAGAAAAGGTGAGGCACAGTCTCTGGGTGCGTGTTACGAAAAGTCCGATTTACATCGATCCCATCCTCGAACGCTCCGAACGTCAAGACGAAAGTGCGCGTTTCATTTTAACACACCCTTGCTCAGGGAAGTGGGAGTGTCACGGGTGGCTGGCGTTATCATGAGGCACTTGGCCTGGCAAAGGGGTGTATTATTATTCTTATTATTATTAGTAGTAGTATTATTATAATAATACCTACCGCCATGTCTCGTACCTTGGACCAGTGCAACACGCAAATAGGAACGGTGTGGACGAAGACATTAGCTGAGCACCTCCCTGAGCTGTGCACATGGTACCTATATTTGGATATATATCTTTTTTTTTTTTTTTTTTTTTAATTTACTGATCTCAATCAGTGTTTCACTTTGTTAGGAAAAGAGCTGAGTGTAAAAACAGGAAAAACCATAATATAGGGGCAGCTGGATGCGTGGCGGGTAGGACAGTTAGAGGTTGCGGGTTCGAATCTCACCTACTGATCTAACATCCCTGAGCAAGGTACTTACCCTAATTGCTCCGTTAAAATTACTCGGCTGTATGAATTAGTAAGTTGCTTAACGCTACAAGTGTTTTTGGAGAAAAACAACAGCAAGATGATTAAATGTAGGCGACATGGGCCTGACCTGCAGAATAAGCCCGGCTTCAGACCCCCCCCCTTAACACGTCTCAGGTGAGCTCACACACCTGAGCTCTTGGGGTTAAAGGTCAGCTCAGGGAGCTTTCACACCCCTTACACTTCATTTGTCAGTGTGCGAGAACTCGATCACTGCGAAAACAGTGCTGGTGTGTCTCTAAAAACAATCAGGGGAAATGGGAATGGATTAACTGATTGGTGGAATCATCGATTGATTGATTGACTGATTAAATAATCAATCAATAACTCCATCCATCCACCCATCCATCATGTTTCCACGCCAGCGTGCGTCACGTGTCCTTCCTCACGAGACTTTATTAATAAACTCGTCTCCGTCCGCACCCCTGCCGGAGGTGTAGGGACAAGCACTTTTCTGCGCGCATCCAGCTCCCCGTCACTTCAGCCGCATGATTACTCTGCTTCCAAAACTAACTAAGAAACAAACAAACAAGAGGCACGTGAGAAGTTGATACACAGGAGACGCTGTGCGAGACGTTCGCGCGCAGTCAGTCGGCTCGCGTGAACGGGTGCGAATCGGGTGATGGGGGCTCTCGCAGGATTTGTGTGAGATACGCACACACACACACACACACACACACTGTGGGTCGGAGAGCAACAGCTCAAAAGAGACAGTACTGCATTCGATGAGAGTGTATCCAGACACAACGCAACGCAACGGCACACACACGGCATCCGACACGGCACTGATCCATATACAACCTGGAGAGGTGCAGCCAGTGGCCGGAGCGCCGCTGCTGATGATGCTGATGCTGCGGATGCTGCGGATGCTGCGGAGCGAGAGGCGCTACTCGGCTGCGAGCGCGGGGAAGGCGCTCCGCGCGTTCCTGCTCGTGTAACTCCTGAGCTCGCGACTGGCTGCGCCTCCTGTGCAAGTCACCAAAGTGTGTCTGCGCGCGCACGCACACACACACACACACACACACACACACACACGCACACTTATCTGAATGCAGAACACAAGCTGCAGATTAACTGTAGCCTCAATCTCCACAGCTAGTGCCGCACACTGGCGGGCTCTCCTGTCTGTGCTTAAAATGTGTACACACACACACACACACACACACACACACACACACACACACACACCAACCAAGTGTTCAGTACCGTTGTATAAGGGGGGGCTGCTCTGGGTGGAAGCGTCAGCCAAGCAACTTGTATGCAAAGTATCTATGCAAGTAGATAAATAAAATTAAAAGTTTTTGTTTGTTTGTTTGTTAATTTAATTTAATTGCAATCTTACATTTTAATGGGAGATGTCCCCCACAGTGGACTAGGGCTGAAGCAGTAATGCAAAAAAGTGTCACTTAAAGGGCATAGAATATCTTTATTTTACACTATATTATTATTGGAGAGATGGAAAAATCAGTGTCAGTGAGTCCCCTGGAGGGAGATGCCAAAGGAAAAGTGAGAATGTAGCTCTAACAATTACTTGTTAGTGCTACTGCCTTTGGATGTAAAGGTCGCGGGTTTGAATCTCACCTCCGGCTGTAGTACCCTTGAGCAAGACACTTACCCTAAAAGTGCTCCAGTAAAAATTACCCAGCTGTATTAGTGGGTAAATAATTGTAAGTAACTTAACACTGTAAATGACTCTGGAGATAAGTGTCAGCTACTGGAGTAAAGCAAAGTGACCAACTCTCCCAGGCTATGGGCCACAAGCCTTGGCCTGGTGACCCCCCCCCCCCGATGTACCCTCCAGGTGTCACCTTTGCTCCACTCCTGCTACAGAAGCACACCTTGTGCTGGGACCGTCCCGGAAGACCGAAACATGGTAAAAGAGACCCCACGCATGGACTGAGACCTTGGGGCTGGTGAGAATGAGGACACCGAGGGCCCTTGAGAGCATGACTATTTAGGATATGGACCCTAACAACTGCAACTCCGTGCCGCTAACACCCCCCCCCCCGAAAAGCCCCATACGGATGCGGGTTCGAATCAGTCCCATCTCTGCTTATTTGGTAAACAAGCACAGTCCGCGTTAAGAGCGGCGTTTCGGATACCTTTGAAGACACCAGAAGCTGCACGCAGAGCCGGTTTACCTCTCGGAGCAGAGGCAACAATCAGATAAGCGCGAGCTGACATCACGCACACGTACAGTGTCCCTTGACCTGGCGCTAATTATAATAAGATTGATATGAAACATGAAAAGTAAGAACACCAGGTTGTTAAAAACCCTGTATTTACCTTTACCTCCCAAATAGATTTCTATCATTAGAGTCAGTAATATACTATATTCTGCAACCTCTTCTGAGATGCGAATGCTGCACATCAAACAGAACTTTTTTCATAATTTCATACAGTTAAAAAAGAAACCAAAACCCGGCGCAGGGACCCGGACGCAGTAGCGGTTAAGGGGCTTAACGTGTTACTGGAAAGGCTGCAGATTTAAATAATCACAAAGTCCTAATGGGGATATGTGAGAGTCAGTGGTGCACCCTTGATCATTTTCATTATCAGTAATAATAACAATAAAAATAAATCTGTTCTCTGCATATAATGCATTACTCTCCTCTACCTGAACTCCCTGTAGTTTTACTATGGTCCACCATCAAGGGTTTGGTATTAATAGGGTATAATACTACTACTAATAATAATAATAATAATAACAACAATAATAATAACTCAAGCAACTCTCCAAGGTTAGGGTTACCAGAGCTGGAAATACCAAATATGCAAATCCCTATTTTATATTTTTAATTCATCTGTACATTTCCCTTGAACTAGAAGCTACAGCAAGTGCAAAATACAGCCGTTTGCAGGAAAAAATAAATTCACAGTGGGAGAGATTAGGCTGAGATTTCTATACACACATTTTGTGTGTGTGTGTGTGTGTATATATATAGATATAGATATCTCCGCACAGCCTTGGCCAGGAGCTGTGCGGCGATGCAGTGAGCAGGTGGCGCGATAACACATCCACCCGTTTGCTCCATGGATGCGAGGCGAGCTGCTGCACCCACACACTTCGACGCGCGCGCCTCTCCGTCGCGGGGACGAGGCACGTGACCGGAGACGGGCGGCTGCGGGGACGGGCCTCGCCGCAGAAGCGAAACACACTTTCTGCGTGGAAAACGCACCCGTCGCACGGTCGCCGCGCTCCTGCGCCAATGAGCTCGTGTCATTAACACCATTTCAATTTGTCAGCCCCTGTGCACCATGGGGGTTCGCTTCTCCGGTCACTGTGAACATCCTGCACCGCCCTCCCCGCTGTAAAAACACACATTCTCACACTCATCTCACTCAAAGAGATGTGTGGCACCGAGATAGATAGGGTGCAATAATAAAACAATACGGACAAATTTCAATAAAAATCAGGCAATTCTAAGGTAAATTAATAAAATAATAAAGTACTAATGCAGAAATATTTTACATTTATGTATTTATCTACATTCTTTCCTCCATAGTGGCTAATTTTAAGATTATATTTTACCCATTTACAGAGCAGGGTATTTTTTTTATTAATATTATTAGTTACATTTATCTGACACTTTCCTCCAAAACCACTTATAATGTAAAGTTATTTGCAGCTATTTACCCATTTGTACCACGGGCTAATGTTCAGTGGAGTAATTTGGGGTAAGTACATTGTTCAAGGGAACTACAGCTAGAAGTGGGATTTGAACCCATGACCTTTGGGTTTGAAGACAGAAGCTCTAACTACACACAGCTGCCATATGTAAATGGTACTTAATTCTCTCTCTACCCCCCCTCGGGCCACATGGTGATCGGCCTCATGACCGCAAGTGCTTCGGAAATGGCTGCGGGGGGTAATCTTATAACGTGGTGGACTTTCTCAGCTGATGTGTGTGTATCCAGGGTGACTTGCATAACACTGCTGAAGCCATGAGGTTCCATGACGGTGGTCCGGAGGGGCTTAGGGTTGAGGTTGCTGCACTGAGATGTTGCTGTTACTTTTTATTCTTTTCCAGACCTCATTTTTGGGCTCTTTTACACCTCTGACCAGTGTGGTCCTGTAGCCTCACACCCTTTCCTTCAGGACCAGTAAGTGAGGACAATAAACGGGACAGCTGGCAGTATAGTGGTTCCAGCTGCTGCTTTTGGACCTAAAGGTCGCAGGTTCATATCCCACCTCCAGCTGTAGTACCCTTGAGCAAGGTACTTACCCTAAATTATTCTAGTAAATTACCCAGCTATATAAATGGGTAAATAACTGTAAGTAGATTAACACTGAAAATCTCTTTGGAGAAAAGAATCACTTAAATATATAATTAAATGTATGTATTTGGGGTGGTGTGCAGTAGCACAGTGGGTTGGACCAGGTCTTGCTCTCCAGTGGGTCTGGGGTTTGAGTCCTGCTTGGGGTGCCTTGCGATGGACTGCTGTCCCATCCTGGGTGTGTCCCCTCTCACCCTATGTTGCCGGGTTAGGCTCTGGCTCCCCCCGTGTGTGTATCTGTCTAACATATATAACACACACACACATTTTCTAAACCGCTTATCCCATACAGGGTCACGGGGAACCGGAGCCTAACCCAGCAACTCAGGGCGTAAGGCCGGAGGGGGAGGGGACACACCCAGGATGGGACGCCAGTCCGTCGCAAGGCACTCCGAGTGAGACTCGAACCCCAGACCTACCAGAAAGCAGGACCTGGTCCAACCCACTGCGCCACCGCATCCCCCTCATACATATCTAACATAGAGATGCAAGTCCTTTAAGTGACACTTTTTTTTTTTTTCCTCATTCCTCCTCCTCCACGTCTCACAGTTTCTCACGCAATACCAGGATGGTCGCTCACTGCGTTCCAACAAGTCGTCTCACACGCTGTCCGTATCTCGTGGACGGTGGGCCGGGATCTACGTGCACTACGGTATTTCCAGTTTTCACATTCTAAGTTATGCACCGTACACTTAGTAAAGTGTGGGTTTCCTCCCAAAGGCACGTGAGCAGCGGTGGACTGGGGACCCTGAACCGCTCCTCCGAAACAGCCTGCAACCTCAGGCCGAAGGCCCTAGAGTCCAGCAGTGCTTGAATGCTGCCCCCTAAGGGCCAACTCCTGCTATGACATCACACGCTGACCTGCTACTCATGGGGGGGTCTCCGTACCTTGATTTTGAGCAGCAGCGGGAGAGCGCGCTTACTGAAATTTACTGAACAACTTGAGTTTTTGAAATAAAGGAGTAGATAAGAATGGAACAGAAGAGAATAAAGCTTGGGGTGTCCTCTAACATCATCGCTCAAAATCTTACATACAACAGGGGCTTCGCGCACCCAAGGCCTTCATTCCTTATTTCATATTGACATTTATTCATCTACCTGATGCTTTCCTCCAAAGAGGCTTAGGATGTGAAACTGTTTACTCTTATTTACCTATTTATAGAGCTGGGTAATTTCTCTGGAGCAATTTAGGGTACCTCGCTCAAGGGTACTTCAGCTGGAAGTGGGATTCAAACCTGCAACCTTTTGGTCCAACAGCAGGAGCTCTAGCTACTATGTCACCAACTGCCACATCACAACTTATCGCTTAAAAGAAATAAATAAAAAAAAGCACAACATTAACTCATTCAGCTGAAGGGTAATAAAGCTGATGGTGGGATTCAAACCTGCAACCTTTTGGGTTCAAACGTACCACATCTAAGAACAACACTATCAGCTGCCTCACTGCTGTTTCCTTGCGGGTCTGGTGGAAGAATCCCGAACTGAAGACTCCAGGACGGTAAAAGACCACACCGAAGTCTCTTCCAAGGTCCAGCTACAGAAGCGGGACGCAAGAGGCTGCTGGGATTGGTGACGGTGCATCGGGGGCTCGCAGCTCACTAGGCTGCTTACATAAGGAGTGCGGCGGGTCCCACGTGGTGATCGCACCCTTGTGTTTGCCAGCGTCTCTGGAGCTGCCCCCACCCCACGCAAACCCGCTCTCCAGCCGAGGGATCTCCGCTGCCAAACACCCGCTCGTTCAGCAGCGTGTGAAGTTGATGCTGCGTCGCTTGCTGGCGCTCCCCCCACACACACCTCAGTGGCAGAAAGTTATTCTTCATTATAATAGTTACTATTAATTATTAAGGGCAGCACAGTGGTGCAGCGGGCAGGTCGTGCATAGTCTGTATGGAAGTTCTCCCCATGTCTCTGTGGGTCTCCTACAGGCGCTCTGGTTTCCTCCCACAGTCCAAGGACATGCAGTTCAGGTGAACTGGTGACACTCACTTGCCTGTTGTGTGTGAAGTGAGTGACTAAGTGTCGGGGGGGGGAGGGCTACCTTGACATGGACTGCTGCCCCAGCCACATTGCCCCCCACCCCAAAGACAACCAACCATTGTCAACAACCGCTTTTCCCGGGGGGGGGTCACGGCGAGCAGGGGCCTAAACCAGCAGCACGGGAAGGTGACAAACCCAGGATGGGATGCCAGTCCATCGCAAGGCATCCCAAGCAGGGCTCGAACCCCAGACCAACCACACAGCAGGCACTGGCCAAACCCACAGTCCCCCCGCACCCTCATGCCCCCATTCCCCCGCAAAGCAATTAGTGAAAATTAATTAAATGAAAAATTGCTAATGATTCACCCCTCAGACACCTACAGGTGGAGAGAAAGGATGGGGGGGTGCGAGTCTGAACCTGAACCTTTCACCCCATTGTTACCACGGCACAGCTCTCCATGCAGTTTTGTACAATATAAAGAAGTGAACTTCAACGGAGCACCAGGCAGGCATCTCCATCCACCTCTCACGTCACCCGCGCTGCAAACTCCCGGACAGCAGGTGGCGTGGTGGTAAAAGCTGCCGCATTACACTCGAAGGACTGCTGTAGGACCTTTGTCCAAGGTACTTGTGCTGAACTGGTATGGTAAAAATTACCCACCTGTATAAATGAGTAAATCGGAGCAAGAAGCTTATTGCCGCTTGTCGTTTCGGTGAAAAGCATCAACTAAACGAATGAAGAATAATAAAGTAACAAAGAGCTGATCCAATAAAGGGTTTCTCTACATCATAACACCCCTGCAGTCCACGTACTTCTCCGCCACGGAGAGCAGGTGGTGCAGCAATGGGAAGCACCTGGGTTCCAAGCTCCACTCGTGCTTTGGATTTTTTTTGATCGCCGTACCCTCACTGAATTAATACAGTAAAAAATACCCTGCCGTATAAACGGTACACCTTTTTAAAGTGGCGCAGGGAACACACGTGGCGGATAAATAAATAAAAGTAACGGTGTCACTAAAAGTCACATGATGCATTTGGACCAAGATGCTGGGAGTTCTACACCACTTACCACCTTCTCTACAGATGCATTACGTACATTAACTGTTATTGCCATGAAGTTAAGCGCACACATTTTACATTCTAATGCGCTGAAATTTGCTTTCTAATTTTCTTATTCTACATGCAATGTTACATTTGTTCGTTGAACTGACACTTTTCTCTAAAGCAACTTACAATGTTAATCTACTTATAATTATTTACAGGTGGACGACTTTACTGGTGAGAACCTTTAACAATGGTACGACAGCCAGAGGTGAGATTTGAACCTACAACCTTTGGGTCTAAAGGCAGCAACTCTAACCCCTACGCTACCATATATCCCTTGAAAGAACTTGGATCAGAACTTTTCACGCCCCAATCACACTTCACTGAGGAAGTCTGGAGCAGGTGCCAGAAAAGGGTGCGAACTAAACTCATCTTACATTGGCTTTGTTTCTACATCGCATGAAGCACTCGCACTTTACCGGGATCACTATGCAAATCTAACGCATGAATCATGTTCTATCTAATCTGAGTCATTTACATTTTTCCGATGGTTTTTTTCCCCCCAAAGACTCGCAATAATCTACTCATTTATACAGCTGAGCAATTTAGGGTAAGTACCTGACTCAGGGGTACTGTACAGGGAGGTGGGATTCAAACCTGCGACCATTGAGTCGAAACACAACAACTCGAACCACTACCCTACCAGCAGATCACATCCCATTCCATCACCACATTTAATAGACAGCTGGTAATACAGTGGGTGAGCTGCTGCCTTTGCACCTGAAGGTTACAGGTTTGAATCCCACTTCTGGCTCTACAAACCCTGAGCAAAATATTTACCTAAAATTACATTTATTCATTCATTTATTCCCAGCTGGATAAACAGCTGTAACCTTAATGTTGTAAGTTGCTTTGGAAGAAAGTGCCAGATAAGTGTAACTGTATTAATATTTATTTAATGGGCACTTTTCTGCAGTGACTTGCGATTTTAATGTACCACCGTTTACTATTATTCACGTGTTTTCACAGCTTGGTAATTTTTACTGTCTCAGTTTAGGGTAAGTACCTTGTTCAATGGTATTGTCAATGGTATAAGTATATACCTTATCCAGCTGTATAAATGGGGTAAATAATTGTAACCTTAACATCGTAAGATGCTTTGGAGAAAAGTGTCCGCTAAATAAATGTAAATTTAATAGTCAGAATTACAGACCCGTAGATCCCCTGTAAGATACGGTAAGATTCCCCTCTCCTGCTCCCCTGCCAAACATCGACTGATTTCCAAGTGCTTATTAATACAAAGTGCTCAACGACGGGAGAATGAAAGTGCCATGAAGTGGGCAGGTGCCCCGCGCTCTCGCTCAGGGGGGCATTAACGGCGAGATGATGATGTTTACAGAACCACGCAGTCCGGCCGGGTATTAATTTCGACACGTCGGTCATAACTTGGAGTAACGCGGTCGGGTGCGTTAATCACACTGCAGCTCCACTCAACGTGGGAGTCCAGCTTTCTGTAATATGAACGGTAACACTAGAAGCAAGGGTTTGGTGTTGGAGGAACGTGAGGGAAGGTAGGTAGGTGGGGGGGGGGGGGTGTGTGTGTGTGTGTGTGTGTGTGTGTGTGTGTGTGTGTGTGTGTGTGTGTGCGTGTGTGTGTTTCCCACCTACGCCAGCTCCCCTGACGCCATGTGTTGGCTATTGAAGGACGAAGCCTTCAGCCGATGCCGGTTGGCTGCGTCACAAGGACGGCGCTGTTGCCGTCGTCGAACCCTGGACCTCTGCGGAGACGGCGCCATTGACAAGTTCGACAATGGCCCGAGTTCACAGGAAACAGAAGTCTTTTGTTGCACCACTGTGGGTCAGAAGCACAAAAGACACACGCGCTCACACACACACACACACACACACACACACACACACACACAAAAATAGGGCACTTTGGCCAAAGCCTTTCCACCAGCACCTGCCCAATAGGGTCATTTGCAGCGACTGCATATGTGCAGCAGTTTGAAATAAGATGTGCGGTGGATTTAAAATTAGTTTGCTACATTTCCGAAAATAAGGAGAGCCAAAATTGGGGAAGCCGAACTCAGGAAGCCGCACGGAATCTGTCCAAACGGCACGTAGCAGACGTCGCCCCGCAAGATCGCACGCTCGCAACCGGCACGCCGCTGTGGGTTCTGCGGAAAGAGCGCGAACGTCACGGCTGACGTTCCGGCCGGACTTTCGATCAGCCGTCTATTTCCAGCCCAGGGTGCGGAGAAGAATCCCCCGAGGTGCAGCCAGGGCCCCGTGGCTCATACTGGAGCCGCTACGTCCGAATCAGAGTCACGGGTGTGAGTCCGGAGGGTCAGGAGTGTGTGCGCGTTTGGGTCGGTGGTCTGAGCCAAGAGAAAGACACCTTAAAATATTTCCTCATATAAGTATCAAAATCATACTGTTATGCAACTCGTTTCAAATTGTGGCACAGAGGGTAGCTCTAGTGCCTCACGGTTGCGGGGCTCTTGGGTCGAAATCGGTTCCTCCGTGTGGAGTTTGCGTGTTCTCTCACGGTGCAAAGACACACGATTATGACTCTAAATTGTTTGCATTGCGTGTGCGTGTGTGTGTGAGAGACAGAGAGATTTCCTTCCGGCGGACTGGTATTCCTTCCATGATTTACCGTGTTTACACCCTATGCCTCTGGGATAGGCTCCGGATCACCACGACCCTGCACCAGTCAAACTGCTTCCGAAAACATAACTTATACGGATGGCTGTTTGGCAAATTAACCGCACTGTCATACTAATTCGTAGGAACCGAGCTCCTTCAATTCATTGGAAAATAAGCTTTTTTACCCCAAGCTGGTTCACAAAAAGTACTTCATCCCTCAGCATCTCCGCAGAACGTTCAGGCCGGTACACTTTATCCGGGAAGGGAGGATACACACTAGTGCGAGAGACGTTCGTTCAGCTATTCGAAAGACTCTGATTCCACCTCTTTGCAACGACAACCTGAGGTTTGCTGAGAAACACGCGACTGAGTCAAGTGTCAAACTTCATTTCAGCGTCACCTCTATTACTGTGTTTTCATTCACACACACTTACATTTACACGTATTCATTTAGCAGACGCTTCTCTCCAAAGCAACATACATCTCATAGAAAATACAATGTGTTCATTACATTAGGAGAAAGAGACACTTAGTTTAGATGCATGATTCTAAAGTGCAGTTAGTTTGCTTCTTTCCACCATACGAACCAACGTTCATCACACCAGTAGCTGCGTGAAACTTTATCCGAATATCCACGATTCCCGATCACCTTCCTACTAATTTTTTTTGAGATACATAGAAATATTTACATTACAATACAAGAGTAGTGGCTATGTAAATGCTTATCTGGACATTTTCTTGAAGTTATGACGCATGAACATTTACATCTTAGATGAACTTCAAAGATGATGGTTGAAGTGAGTCTGGAAGAGGTGAGTATTCAGACCCTTTTTAAATGTAGAGTTTCGGCAGTTCTGAGTGAGAGGGGGAGGTTATTCCACCACAACGGATCCAGAACCAAGAACCTCCATGCTTCACCTTTCATGCGTGGGACCACCAAGTGGGCAGAAGTAGAAGAGCAAAGAGGTCTGGTTGGGGTTTAGCAGTTCATCAAGTCTTGTAAACAGCTAGGAGCAGTTCCACTGATGCATTTGTAAGCAATAATCAGGGTCTTAAATGTCATCCGGGCAACTATAGGAAGCGAGTGCAGAGAAATGAGTAGAGGAGGTACACGGGAACGCGTCGGCAAGAGTCACACTTTCCTCCAAAGCAGCTTCCAATGAACGTTACGTAGCGTTACCATGGTACCATCTCCCCTCCTCGTTGCGCTCCGCTGGCTTCCTGTAGCTGCCTGTATCAAGGTCATGTTCAAGATTCTGGTGAAAACATCTGAGACGCTCAATGGCTCTGTTCCCCGATACCTGCGGGACCTGATCACTCGTTTCCCCCAGCCAGAGTGTCAAGCTCCTCCACCTCTGTTCGCCTGGTGGTCCCAAGTGGTCTAAAATCAGAAGACCAAAGGATCACGGTTATGGCTCCAAAGTGGTGGAATGATCTCAGCCTCGGTCACTCACAACTGCTGAATCCCTCTCAACTATTAAGATGAGTTTTAAAACACATCTCTTTCAGGCCCATTTCTCTCCTGCTCAACTATCTGTTCCATAAACTTTACATTTATTCCGTTATCTGACACTTTCTACAGAATGACTTACATTGTTAATCTACCCACAATTATTTACCCAATTATACAGCTGGTTAATTTTACTGGAGCAATTTAGGGTAAGTACCTTGCTCAAGAGTACTACAGCGAGAGGTGGGATTCAAACCACCAACCTTGGGATCTAAAATCTGTAGCTCTAATGACTACAATACCAGCTACCCCATGACTACTTATCATTTAAATAGATAAATAATAAAGCACAACATTAACTCACTTGGCTGAAGCTTTTCTCCAAAGCAACTTTACCATTTACCCATTTGCACAATACTGTTTACCTGTTTGCGCAGCAGGGTAATTTTACCAGAGCAATTTTGGCTAAGTACCTTGCTCAAGGGTACTACAGCTGGAGGTGGGATTTGAACCTGCAACCTTTGGGTCCAGAGGCAGGAGCTCTAACCTCTACAATAATAAAAATAAATCCTATATAAAGAGCAATTAAAAAGCAATAAAAACAAAGACTCCCTATCAGCTCCACACACAGCTCTTTGTGTGATGTACGTTGGCAGAAACGGAGGTACTGACCCAACCTGCATGTACGGTATTTGCACTTTCTCACTGTACCTATAATCTAAACGGCGGAGCGTTCGGCGGGTGACGTACGTGGCCTTATCTAGAGCCACGCTTGGACACGACTCCTTCCGTGCACATGGGTACAAAGGACACGGCGCTCAAAGATCACGGAGCCGCCAGCACGCCTTCCCCGGGGGACAGGTTCCCCGGACTGCACAAGTGCTGAAACACTGCAAAAAAATTCATAACAGCGCTGGTGAAACGGGGTATCGGCCACAAACGGGATTCGTTTCGTCCGCAACCGTCAGGCCGGCGTCACCGTGAACGGCCCAAGTGTGACGTCAGCTGATCCAACAGTGGGACCAGGACCAGAGCTAAGAGCTGGACCACAGTCGCCATGCATGGCAACAAGGTCACCTAAGGGACTGCTGTTGGGTGTCCAGAGACAGAAAGCCAGGAGACTAACCCATCTGGGTATGGTAAATTACCACGGTGTGTTATACTTCAGCCTTGAATTTACTTTCCACTAAACATATCACAATTGCTGAATAGACCAAATACGTTCGGGAACAGCTGGTAGTGTAGTGGTTGGCGCTCCTGCCTTTGGACCCAAAGGTTGCAGGTTCGATACCCACCTCCAGGTATAGTACCCTTGAGCAAGGTACTTACTCTAAATTGCTCCAGTAAAATTACCCTGCTGTATGAATAGGTAAAAAAAACTGTGGATAAACAGTGTAAGTTGCTTTAAAGAAAAGCATCAGCTAAACACATGGGTGTACCAAGGATATTGCCTTTTTTTTAATTCATTCTAATCTTCAATTTCACTATCGCTGCTGCATAATTATTGGCCTCAGCATTTTATTCGATTTAAAACACCAAACAGAAACAATAACAATCATTACTTGAGATGACTAAAGTATCAAAGTACCATAATGATTATTCCTAATAGTTATTCTATAGTTACTGCGCCCTCATTGATCATTGCTGTTGGCTACATTTTACTGTAATATTAATAACAATTAGTAATAATAATTTTCCGCAGTTATTTGGTGCCCTGTGTAAGAATAAATGTATCCGCGTCTATATAGGTGCTAAAATTCTCACGACCATATGGAGCTTGACACCGAGAGGGAGCCTCTCACACAGAACCTGAAATATTCATGTTGCAAATCTGCACTCTTAAAAATTTACAATATCACTCATTCAACATAGTAAAAAAAAAAAAAAAAAAATTAAAAAAAATGGTGAATTCTGCTGAGACCATGTAAAATGCTTCAGTTGTTGCACATCGCCGTGTGCTGCTTTTGCGGTGCAGATGGGATGCCAGATGGCTGGCGATGTGACCCTGGGGTCCTGCCCCACCCCGCCCCTCCCCCCAACTTCCTCCCCTCAGATGACCCTGGAACAACTTCATATTCCGCCTTCACGCACAAGTATTTTAAGAGATCCCTAGCTGCCGTGTACCTGACCCTCGAGACCGTGCGAGTCGTCCCGAGTCGTCACGGCAACTCGGAGGAAACTGTCATCGTTTCATCGCTCGTCCAACGCTTCTCCCCAAAAGACAAGAGTTTTGATGCGGTTCTACGACTGGATATCCTTATTGCAGCGGTTTAGGCCAGGTACCTCGATTCAGGGTAACGCAGCAACAGGCGGGTTCGAGACTCGAACCGACAACCTCCAGACTTAAAACCCCCGGCCTTGGGACAGCAAGCAGTGACTGGGATCTGTGACCTTACAATCCGAAAGCGCTTCTGAATTGCTCCAATAAAACACCTTGCTGTACGCGTGTGTAAATCACCGCAACGTTTATCCAACTCTGGAAGGCGTCGCCTAAATAAGGAATAATAATAGACGCAAAGTGTCCTCCCGCCCCATTTCAGAATGACGGAGTGTTCCCAGGGAGTGTCAGATTCCTTACTGGGGGTCAACAGGCACTTGTGGGTGGCCTGATCAGATTACACCTCGCACCCCCCCCCAAAAGAGGGGAAAAAAGACAAATGAGTCTCCATTGTTACCACCTGGAGTGCAAGCTAAGATTACCCGCTCTTAGTAGAGTCCCAAGAGCACCTGGTTTCCCAGTGTGTTGCATACAGACCTGGACTTCATTCCTAACCACATGCTTCATATTTAAGGTAAAACTTATTTATAGTAAGTTATGAAATGCTATTTTTACACCCCTCCCCCCCCCCCAGTTCACGTGCCGCCGCTCTTTCCGCAGCAATGGCACTCCCAGCGCTCCCGGCACCAGCGACACACTCTGTGCTCCGCTCCACGTAGAGCCTCGAACGCTGAAACGGCACCCGAAGCCCGACCTCAGTCAGATGCACACCGAGCATGGAGCCAGCGAGAGAAGCCAAGGTTGACCAAACAGGTCGTTGAGCTCCATGCCAAGTCCGCAACAGAAGCCCAGGCTCGGTGAGAAACTGACAAAGCCACAGGTTACATGAGTTAAGGCAATTAAAACGATGGCGGCAACAGGTTCAACCAGCTTCGCGGTTGCTGTGCGCAACCGGGCTGTTCTCTACATCCCCCTACAAAACACACACACAAGGACACACCTGAACCTGTCAACAGCGATTGTCCGATTCAGCCCTTCCGAAGCGTATGAAAGGGGCATATTGTGCAATTTCCCTCTGGGATTAATAAAGTTTTCATTCATTCATTCACATGCACAATAATAAACTATTTTTTTGCCCTTTACTTGGAGGTAAGGTGTATTTCTGAGTTACACGGCCAAAGTTTCCGTGGCAAAACACAACTGACCGTGCAAATTTTTACATCAGATATTTACCGTAGCAAACGCAAATGACAAACATATACACATATTTATTTAAAATGATGAAAACATGGTGAAGGAAATTTAAACAAGAGTGCCCCAACTGCCAACCACCTGGAAAAATCAGAAAAGAAGTATTGTAATTCACAACATGTACAGTTGACGGGTAGCAAGTCTACAAATATGACTCCTGATGGTGAGGTGACTATATGGAGTAAAGTAATCATCGAACATTTTGTGGGGTTTGAAAACTAGTTTAAAAAACTGTACTGTTTTTAGGTCATGTGCTATGACGTGACACGAGTGGTGAAAACGGAGGTGTGGAAAAAGTTGCTTCCCCGAACTTTAACCAGCCTGAATAAACTCGTCAGCTGTTTGACGACAATAAGGCCTGAGTTGGGTAGCTCCGTCCAATACGACTTTCGACTGCTCAAAAAGAATCAGCAGAGATTCGTAGAGAAGGACATCATGCCACGCTCAAAGGAAATTTCTGAAACCCTCCAGAGGAAAGTTGCTGAAGCCCCTGAACCTCAACCAAGCTGAACCTCAGCCAGAGCGATGAACATCACATGGAGAAAGTTGGGAAGAGCGTTGAATCCACCTGGGGGTAGCAATCCTGTCAAAATTTCCCCATAAGCAAGGTCTAAAATCATTAAGGAGCTGAAACGGAAGGCCAGAACAACATCCAGGGAACTGCAGGCCTCTCTTAAGTCAGAGTTCACGCATGACTTCACAGCAAGAAAGACACCGCAAAAATGGGATACATGGAGGAGTGGGAAACCGCTGCTCGGTAAAAGAACGTGAAAGTTTGTCTACCGCTCAACAGAAAAAACCTGGATGTCTCTTAAGACTTTTGAAAGAATGTTCTATGGAATGATGAGAAACGCAGGACTTTTTGGGCGACATGGGCCTTGTTAAATTTGGCAATGACCAAATATAGCATTTCAGACATACAACTTTCTACCAACAGGCCTGCGTGGTGGTGGCAGTGTGATGGTCCGGTGCTGTTTTGCAGGCTCCTTCTTATCGTTGAAGGAACCATGTACTCTTTTGTCTCCAAAATTCTAAAGGAGAATATCAGACCATCAGTCCATGAGCTGAAGTACGGCTGGAACATGTAGTAAGACAAAGATCTCAAACATACCAGCAACATCAGAATGACTGAAAAAAGTCCAACAAAGTTACAGAATATCCTAATCAAAGGCCTGAACTGAATATGATTCAGATACTGCAGTCGTTACAGCTAAAGGTGGTACTGACTGTGACACCTGTGGTTGCACGTCATTGTATTCCACGTGGAAATGCTGCACAACACTGGTGTCTTTTTACTTTCTCTCAGGTTCCATTTATATATTGACAGACCTGATAAAATTGATCAAATTTAATAGGAAAAGGAAGCAGAAACAGACTGCAAGTGGATAAAACAAATACAAAATTGATGTTAAAAGCAAAGTGATTTTCAAAATCTTAGATTCTGGTGCTAGAATATTAGGAGCACTAGGAATCAAACCTAATCAATTACATATATTTATTTAGCAGATGCTTTTCTCCAAAGCGACTTCCAGTGAACTCTATGTAGCATTATCAGCCCACACACCTTATTCACCGCGGTGACTTACACTGCTAAATACACCACTTACTTACACTGGGTCACTCATCCATACATCAGTGGAACACACACTCTCTCTCTCTGTCACTCACACACTATGGGGGAACCTCAACAGCATGTCTTCGGAGTGTGGGAGGAAACCAGAGCACCCAGATTAAATCCACGCAGACACGGGGAGAACATGCAAACTTTGCAAAGACCGAGCGGGGATCGAACCCACATCCTCTCACACCACCCAGGCAGCAGTGCTACTCACCGTGCCACCCCAAAAACAAGGTAAATACCTTTTTAATGAAAAAAGAACACCGACTCTGCCTTTCAATGAGTACTGACAAAAAAAGGAAAAAAAAACGTTCTGAAGGTGTTCAAGAACTATTTACGGATTATAGGTTCACGACCAATGACCTTTATCCCAGGAAGCTGCGTTCTGTCTTTCTCTCCCCAAAAGATGAGATACTTTATTGTCATTGTATGCAATACAACGAAATGCTGCGTGGAATAAACAAATAAGAATTAGACTGAAACACTGACGTCCTTTCACGGAACTTTTCTCACGCTAACGTAGCCTCGGCTCGTGAGGTGCCGCCGCATTGCGCGCGGTGGTTTCAAAAGAGCCGTTGGCCCGAAAGGCGAGATGAACGGGGCGCTGCTCAGCGTGGGGGCCCCCGACAGATAGGAGGAGGAAGCGGAAGACGAGACGTATCTGAGAGGAAGCCTCACGTTGCGGGCAAACGGAAGGAGCGTGGGGGAAGAAGCGCACCAGCGGATGAAACACCCGGCTGTGACGGCCTGTATCAACTCTGGAAAGCTGTTTTTTTCTTTTTTTTTTCTTTTGCAAGCCTCCCCAGAAATTCACCTTTGCATATATTTTTCAGAATGGACTACAGGGCGTAAGCAAAATCATGCAAACGGAAAAGGAATCGAGCCCCCTCATTTAAAGCCTCTTGCTGACACCTTGCTGTCTTTCGTGACGCGACACTTTCCGGCCGCGACGTTCCGTGCGCTCGCTACGACGCGTCCCTCCGTCCTCACCGCTCAGAATGTTCCGGTGACAAATAATTTGTGCGGCCCGAAGGTCAGGAGGCCGTGACACAGGCCGGTGACTATTTGCGACAGACATGAGCGGTGAAGCGCAGCTCAACGGCTCTGCTGTTAAAAATACCCCAGCGCAGCGTCTGTGTCACCGCGCAGCTGTATGGGGCGGTGTGTGCAATCTTGAGCGCCTTCAAGTTAACCCGTCTAGCATGAACTATTACTTTTACTAATGTAGCTGACACATTT
The DNA here is from genome assembly GCF_900964775.1 of Scleropages formosus. Classification (NCBI taxonomy): domain Eukaryota; kingdom Metazoa; phylum Chordata; class Actinopteri; order Osteoglossiformes; family Osteoglossidae; genus Scleropages; species Scleropages formosus. The sequence continues at coordinate 23,270,290 of NC_041816.1, forward strand.
CTGCAAAGTGACTTATAGTGTTAAGGTTACGGTTATCACAAGCTTTATAATTATTTCATTCTACCGTAACATTTTGAGGTAAGTACCTTGCTCAAGGGTACTACAACCAGAGGTGGGGATCAAACCAGCGACCTTTGGATCCAAAGGCAGTAGCTCTAACAACTTCACTACCAACTATCCCTTTCCAAAAAAAAAAAAGAAATCACTTTTATTCAACTAATCAGCATCACCAACCACAACTCAGCACTTTATCCTATATACTGCATATTGCATACTATATACCCCCCGACACACACATACAGTGGCTGAAACTGCTTGTCCTATAGAGGGTCACGGCAAGCCTGAGCCTATCCTGGCAACACAGGGCGCAGGGCCGGAGGGGGAGGGGACCGGAGGGGACCCACCCAGGACAGGATGCCAGTCCATCACAAGGCACCCCAAGCAGGACTCGAACCCCAGACCCGCCAGAAAGCAGGAGCCGACCAAACCCGCTGCGTCACCCCTCCCACATTCTACATACTATATACTGCATATTGTACACCATATACTAGACTAAATACTGTATACTGCATATTATATACTATATAGTACATACTATATATTCAATAATATACCATGTAGTATATAGTAATAATAATATGATAATTAATAATATAATAATTCAATAATATAATAATATATACTGCAGAAGAAATATTATATACACATACTATATACTATATACTACAGACTATATACTATATACTGCATATTATGTACTATATACTACACTAGATACTATATATTGCATATTCTATACTATATACTACATATTGCATAACATATACAGCAGACTACATACTATATACTGCATATTGTATACTATATACTAGACTACATACTATATATTGCATACTGTATACTATATAGCATACTGGCAGCAGCAGATACCATACTCACTTTCCTAACACACCAATTGATTACTGGTTAAATCACTGAATAGGGAAAGTGAAATGTATTTCATCTGTCCAATGAATGACTGATCCTTTCCCCCCACAATATTCACTAAAGCATGGTGAATTCGTAGTACGTGTGCTCATCGGGAAGGGTCCACGTTTTCACCTGTACGTACAGCAATTCCGACGAGTAGATACGAGCAAGTGCGCATGGCATCTACCTGAAAAAAGCAAGAGGTTTGCTTCTGCACGACGCACTTATGACGATGCACTGAAGAAACGGGCCGAGAAACGATGCGCTTAACAGATGGGCGCTACAAACGCGCTTTTAAAAGAAGGAACGCGTTTAGAGAAACCGAGCGTTTCGGAATTTATTTGGATCTCGTTTTCGCTTCAGTTACAGCGTTTACCCGCATGAGCAAAGACAGCGCAGGCAACGTGTTTCTGCCGCATCGACTTTTTCCCCGAATCTCATCGAGTCGGTTACCCAGCACACCTACACGCTTGCACAAAACGATCACCCAGTAGATTGGCTCAAACACACACACACAGAGAGAGAGAGGCACGTACTGGTTTCGCTATTTCTACAGGCACGATATATTTACAAACAAAAACAGTGCATGTGAGGTGTCACCGCATCACTTCTTACATTACGGTTATGGTCGCTATTAATAACCGAGACGTTCTCCGGGACGAGCGACGGCCCATTTCGCTATAACCCACGCAAATTATTTATTTCCATGAGATCAAAAGCCGTGCGCTGCTCAGCAGAAACCGCAGCGACACATAAGAGGAGGGGCGATGGGCGGCGGTGCAGCAATGGGATGGATCGTGCTCTCTGCACCCCCGGAAGGGCTCGGTCAGCAACTCTTACCATGGTTCGGAACCAGTCCAACAGCTGGAGGTCCGCCGCCCCTCAGCACACCGGAACCCCTGGCCCCAGGCCCTCGGCTTAGTTACACAGTCATACACTCGTCAGCCTCCGGCACTATGGGGAGTGTACACCGCGCTCTTTACACCGATTTACATTGACTCATTTAGCAGATCATTTTGTCCAAAGCGACTTACAGCGTTAAGCTACTTACCCACTTATACAGCTGCAGTGATTTAGGGTAAATACCTTGCTCAAGGGTATCGCAGCTGGAGGTGGGATTCAAACCTGCAGCTTTTGGGTCTAAAGGATGCAGTTCTAACCACTACATTAGCGGCTGCATGATAGCAACAGAAGGAGAGATTTGGATGCAGACAAGGGATTCCAGAGAACAGGCCGCTTGTCACATTCCACCATATGAACCGGTGTACATCACTCCAGTAGCTACATGAAGGCTTTTACGTGATTTAACAAGTTGTTATAAAAAACGATTAAACATAAACACGCGTTTATCGCGCACTTACGAGATCGGGGAGAAGGGAGTCCGAAAACGGTGAGTGTTGAGACGCTGATTAAACGTAGAGGGGGATTCAGCAGTTCTGAGTGACGGGGGAGGTCATTCTACCGGATAAGGAACTGAAGATCTTTGTGGTTTTGATTTTGGGCCTCTTGTGTGAGGAACCTTCAAGCGTACCAGTCTGGTTGGGGTGTAAGCGATCATATCCTGTCGATATCGGCGAGCAGATCCGTTGATGGTTTTGTAGGCCGTGACCAGAATTTTTTCTCGTCAGCTGTAGGAAACTGCTCAGATTAATCCATTTATACAACTGGGTAACTTGTACCGTATTAATTCAAGGTAAGTTCCTTGATCTGAACCCGGGACCTTTGAGGATGAGATAAAAGCTCTAACCGCTACGCCCCCCGCTGCCCACTGGTTAACACTGCGTACTCTGTTTCTCAGCTTCCAGCTGCAGGCAGCGCAGAACACGGCACAAACACGGACGCTCAGGACTGGGACACACAGGCAGCACGGCGGGCGTTTACCGGGTTCGAGAAGCTGCCGAGCCCAATGAATGAAGAGTGGGGAGCCGGGGGCAGCGCAGCGCTCTGCCGCAGATGGCCCCCAGCGGAGCGGTACACAGTGCATTTCCTGTTCTTTGATTCTTTGAGGCTTTTATAGAGCTGCGACGAATCTCTTTGGGGGTGTCGGCTCTACATCGGAGGGGATGGTCTCTCTTTCTCTCACTCACACACACACACACACACACACACACACACACACACACACACACACTCACTCACTCACTCACTCACTCACTCACTCACTCACAGAGCAACTCTGTGCTCCGGCTCTGCTATCCTCTGCATTTTACTGCACGCAAAGCAATTAAGCAAAGTGCACCGTCCCCGCTGTGAGCGGCTGCAACCCAAACACCCAGGAGAACTGGACTTCAGGGCTGCGGATGCGCATGGAAAGTGCCGGAATGCCTCGATGCTGCACCTTGACAGACATCCTTTCTCCAACCACAACATCCACGGGGGAGGAAGAGCGCAGCATCATTACCGGCAACTGTTGTTCCCATGGGACTCCACACAGATACCACCCAAAACGCTGCTTAAAACACATCTTGGGGCATCAGAACAGCTACTGCGATGTTAGCGGGGGCACCGGGTGAAGCAAGGGTCAGACCTTCCACCTTTGAACCTGAAGGACTCGGGTTCGAAGCCCACCTCTTGCTGTAGTAGCCTTGATCAAACACCTTCCCCTAATTAAAACAGATCTGTCTTACAAGCGTAGCGGTTAGAGCTGCTTTGGTGCCGAAGGTTGCTGGTTCGAATCTCATCAGCTGCCATAGTAGCCTTGAGAAAGGCACTTACCCTGAACTGCTGCAGCGAAAAAAAAATTCCCCGGTGAAAAATTTGTAAGCAGCTTCACGCTGTTAAGTCACTTTGGAGAGAAGTGTCAGATAAGTGAATAAATGTAACAGTAAAAATTGCGCAGCTCTAAGTAGCTGGACGCTGCAAGTCGACTTGGAACGAAGTGTCACCGAAATAAAGAACTGTAATGGGAAACACGTCAGTTTTCACCTAACAACACGACGGAGATGTTCCAGAGTCGCAAAGGGAGGAATCCCACCGCCCCGGCCTTAGGGTCGCGACCCGGACCCGAGGCAATGGACCACAAGTGACGAGGAGCAGCGAACGAGCCAGGACGGCCGAGACCCGTCCTGATCGCGGTCCCCTCGTCCCGGGACGCCCCAATCGGGGTTGCTCGCACTCACCTCCTGCGAAAGAGCCGCAACCCGGTGAAGGTCTTGGTGCTGTGTCGGCGGACGCCGGCCGCTTTCGGACCCTCAGCCGCGGAGGGCAGGTCTGAATTAGAGGAGGAGGCGGAGGTGGGGGCGGGGGCATCCTCGCCGTGACAAGGGGGCTCCGGCGTGGAACTGGCCGCCGCGGCCGCCTGGTCCCCCGGCGTCTCCATTGGAAGCGAAACCCCTGCGGCGTGTACGCGCCCGGCGCGGGAGCTCACGGACGGTCACAAAGTCCTCATCCCACACGCAGTGAACAGAGTAAAAAAATGCACGAGCTGAAGGGAGGGCTCACCCGCAGGGGCCATGTGAGGAGGGACACGGGGGACTTGAGGGACTAGACCAGAGAGCAGCTGAGCAGCTGGGGCTACCTGCACCGAGAGGAGCGCACCGCGTGCGTGGCTCAGCTTCCCGCTGCGTCCCGGAGACGGCTCGTCCCCCAGGACCCCCCCCCCGCGTGACCCTCGCCCGTGCGGCTCTCACCAGGAAGTGCGATCCGGAGCACGACTTCCCCGCTGGGCCCGAGCGTGTGGCGATGTGCGTGGTTCGGTCCAGCCACTCCCCTCCTCTGCCCACCCTTCCCCTCCCCTCCCCTCCCCTCCCTTCCCTTCCCCTCCCAGCTGCTCGAGTTCTCCCGCCGTTCCCGATTGCCTGTTTGCAGGACTGCAGAGATCCAGGAAGCGTCAGACCCCGGGCAGGCGGCGGTAGGACCTGCACATAGGCGTCTACACACCTGCCTTCTCCTGTCACGGCACGGCTCCTCTGCCGTTTGCCGCCCCGTCTCACTCCGCCTAAACTTTGTTGTTTTCCTCTCTCTCTTTCACTCTTATCCCCACACCCTCCCTCCCTCTGTCGCTCCCTCCCCCCGACAGGCTTAAAGTAGGAAGTCGTAGTGCCGCCACCTGCTGGCAGCAAGCGGAGCTGCGGCAGCCTTGCAGCGGGAGGGGGGGAAAGACGCGGGCGCGGGGGCGAGCTCGGGGTCGAGATCGCGGTCGGGCCGTGGGCGGGAAGTCTGCTTCAGTTCGAGCTCAACCGTGTGTCCCTCCGCTGCGCTGCGCCGAGCTGCACCTTAACCGTGAAAGCGAAAGCTGTTCTGCGTCGCACCGTGGTCCAGGAGAAACGACGTTTCGTTCCGCTGTATGCAAGCTATGTAGAGGAATGACAATAAAAACCTCCAGTAAAAATTTCAACTGAGGAATGCGGGTTCTGACCGTAAGTCAGCGGTGAGGTGACGATGGGCCTCAGGGGTGTAGAAACAATATTGACTAGAAATGCACACACACACACACACACACACACACACACACACACACACACACACACACACACACACACAGTATGAGACTGCTTGTCCCGGCAAGCCAGGGCATGGGGCTGGAGAGAGAGGGGACACACCCTGGATGGGACGCCAGTCTGTCGCAAGGCACCCCAAGTGGGACTCAAACCACAGACCTACCAGAGAGCAGGCACAGGACAAACCCGCCACACCACCACACCCCGCCATAAAGAAACTGAATGCCATAAATAATAAGATGGTGTAAGAAAATAATATGAGTCAATAGTATACACACACATTTTCTGAACCGCTTGTCCCATTTGGGGTCACGGGGAACCGGAGCCAACCCGGCAACACAGGGTGTAAGGCCGGAAGGGGAGGGGACACACCCGGGACGGCACCCCAAGCAGGACTCGAACCCTAGACCCACTGGAGAGCAGGACCCGGTCCAACTTACTGCGCCACCGCGCCTCCGTGAGTCAGAAGTAAATGTGTTAAATTTTATCCAATCAGAGCAGTGAAATAATTTGATTTATTAAAACGTTGCCAAAAATTAAGAATGTGCTTTAAATTAAGACTGGACTTTATTTTGGATGCATAACATCATAAGGACATGAGGTGTTTAACTTAGACATACTGTTTAGATCAGAGATGTAACAGCTTGTCAGGTACTGGTGAAATAAAAAATAGCTTTTTTTTTTGAGTTGATTATGGTAATTGATATTGGGTGTCGGGATGGGGGGGGGTGAGTTGGGGTGTTTATTTCAGACACTCCTTCATTACGTCCTCAGTGTTTTCCTCACATAAATTTTACTTTTTTAAAAGCACTTTTGAAATGTTGTTCCACCATTAATTTAATATATACATTTTGAAAAAAAAAAAGGTCATCTGAAATTTGATGCACATTTTATTTGTATTTGTTTCCTGACGTTTTCAGTTTCCACAGCCCTTTTATGCAAACATAAAGTAAGGATTTTACTTAAAAATGCAATCACTCATAAATTAATATAAGTGTTACTATTATTATAATAGGGGGTGCGGTGGCGCAGTGGGTTGGACCACAGTCCTGCTCTCCGGTGGGTCTGGGGTTCGAGTCCCGCTTGGGGTGCCTTGCGACGGACTGGCATCCCGTCCTGGGTGTGTCCCCCCCCCCCCTCCGGCCTTACGCCCTGTGTTGCCGGGTAGGCTCCGGTTCCCCGCGACCCCGTATGGGACAAGCGGTTCTGAAAATGTGTGTGTGTGTGTGTGTGTGTGTGTGTGTGTGTGTGTGTGTGTGTTATTATAATAAATTACACACACGCACACACATTTTTAAAATTAATTAATGGTGTCCCACATTTGCATGTTATTTACTACATATTTATCAGTATTGAAAAGCAAACTGCTCACTTTTGTTTCACTCAGTCTTTCTTTACATTAGTAATATTTTAACTTATAATTAATTTTGACTGAAAATTATTATAATATAAGATGACATCAAGATACATTTATTAGACATTTTCCTCCTGTTCCGCGTCAATGTTGGACGTGCCTCTCGAGAACCACCTTCCAGAAACATCTTAAGAGCGTCGGCCTCATGTTTAGTGTCAGGCACAGACGGTCATGCCAGTCTGTTATTAAATTTAATTTCCCTGTTGCTTTTTTTTGTTTCTATTAAAGGCCTCCAGCTTCATACGCATCGAGAGAACAGGCAGCAGGTGCAGTGATAATGTACAAACAACAAGAGGAGAAAGGGCCTCCTGTCGGGGTGCACTTCCCCGGGCAGCAAACGCACACCTGAGCCACCAGAAACGGCAAAAATCGAAGACATCAATCATTAGACCTCATCTGGGGAACCTCAAGTGACCCCTAAAATCTGCATTTACATCATATTTATATTTATTCTTTTATCTAACGCTTTTCTCCAAAAGCAACTTACAATGTTAGGCTACTTCACAATTATTCACCCATTTAGATCTTACTGGAGCAGTCGGTAGTGTAGTAGTTAAAGCTGCTGCGTTCGGAGCCAAAGGTGAGAGGTTTGAATCCCACCTCCAGCTGTTGTACCCTGAACAAAGTACTAACCTCAAATTGCTGTAGAAAAAACACCCAGCTGTATAAATGGGTAAATAATTGTAAGGACTTTAATATTATAAGCTGCCTGGGAGAAAAGCATCATCTAAACAAACTAAATATATGTAGTGTGCAGTGTGTATGCAATGTGGTTAAAGTGTGTTAATGTGTAACAAGCGCTGGTGTGATCTTACTTTCCCCCATGTTATGTTGTTAAAATTTTATTTCTGGGACGAAAAGAAAAAGCATGTTTGCAGTAGCAGACAGACGCTTCAAACCCGTCTAAAGTTTGAATGTTCTCCCCGTGTCTGCATGGGTGTCCACCGGGTGCTCTGGTCTCCTCCCATAGTCCAAAGCCCTGCCGTTGAGGTTCACCCATAGCATGTGAGTGACAGAGAGAGCGTGTGTGTTCCACTGATGTATGGATGAGTGACCCATTGTAAGTAGTGTATCTAGCAGTGAAAGTCTTTGGGTGCTCTGGTTTCCTCCCACACTCCAAAGACAAAGGCATGCTGTTCAGGTTCATCCATAGTGTGTGAGTGACAGAGAGAGAGAGAGTGTGTGTTCCACTGATGTATGGATGAGTGACCCATTGTAAGTAGTGTATCTAGCAGTGTAAGTCACCACGGTGAATAAGGTGTGTGGGCTGATGAGACTACATAGAGTTCACTAGGAGTCGCTTTGGAGAAAAGTCTCTGCTAAATGAATAAATGTAAAGCTAAACCAAAATTGATTATATTGTATTCTTGTAGGGGCTCCCAGCAATATGTTCATCATGGTGACCACGTAACTAGTGACTGGATCAAGTTGACTTTGTCACGCTGGTGGCAGGTACTAAGAAGCAGATGGAAGCAAGTGGTTCACCTTCTGACCCCACCCTGTACCTCGTCCATCTCTCCATCTCCACATGCTCCTGCCCCACAGGCCTGTTCCCCCCCCACCACATTCACCACTGTCCCACTGCACCCCCACCCATCGACGGGGCTTCTTCGCTGTTTGTGAGCTGCATCCTCCCTGAAGAATGTCACTGCCCCCCCACCCCCACTCCAGAGGAAGTCGTACCATCGACAAAACGACTCACACAATTACAGTTTACCCACAAACCCCAACCTGCTTCCTGCTATTCTTCTATTTGCAGAACCGTCTTCTCCGTTCCTTTATTACATTGCGTCTGCGACACGTCGCTACGGCGATCCACGCGCCCGCACGACCCTTCAGGGACCGCGGCGCTTCCTTGGCCCGCTTTAAATCATTTTCAAAGCCGTCGCTCTCACTCAGCATAAGCGTTGCGAATATCTGAGGTTCATTTCACTCTTGATTTAAGAGAAAGAGAGACAAGCAAATATTAATGAGGAGCAAAGATGAAAACCCCTTAGAGCAGTGTGACTGTCTGCCCCCCAACCCCCCGCAGCATCACTTGAGCGAAGCACAATCGTACCCCCTACCACCGCATCCGTGCAGGTTCCCAGCACCCGTTCCCTCACAGCTTGGCCAGGTGAGCAGGTAGTGTTCACAGAGTGGTAAACGTAAGGTAACACCGCCAAAATCACGCGAGCCTGTTACACCTTGGGACTGACACCGGTGCTCTGCGGTCCAGGGTGCGGAGTGGTGCGGTGTGCCAAGAAGCAAGCAGGCCTTCGTTGAACGATGACGGCCTTTTACATCCTACCATTCACATATAAACCCTCTCTGCTTTCACGCACATTTTAAACACCTGCAAACAGCGCACACAGGTCCTAACAACTGCATCCGTGCTGGGACACGGTAAGAACTGCACCCTGTAATGAGGAAACTTCCAGCAAAGCAGGATTTCACGACAGTAAGTGAGTCAATGACGAAGACTGTTTACATTTTTTACACTACTTTACTGAGCCTCAGGGAAATCACACACATCCTGCCTACTGGGGATGAATAAATGAATGAACGAACAAACAAACAAATTAATTAATGCATGAACGTTTGCCGAACATTCGTCTGTAGCAACCAAGCAAACGACTCGGTGAACAACCAAACGGCCACATGAATGGTCAAACAAACGACCAAACGAACGACCAAAAAATGGCCAAACAAATAAATGGATAGCCAAACAAACAAGCAAACAAATGACCAAGCAAACTATTAAACAACAAAGAAAACAAATTAACAACCAAACAACTAAACAAACAACCAACCGAACGAACAATCAGACAAATGACCAAACAAACAAATGACTAAACAACTAAACAAACAAGCAAACAAACGACCAAGCAAACTATTAAACAACGAAGAAAACAAATTAACAACCAAACAACTAAACAAACAACCAACCGAACGAACAATCAGACAAATGACCAAACAAACAAATGACTAAACAACTAAACAAACAAGCAAACATATGACCAAACAAACAACTAAACAACCAAAACCAAACAGACAAATGACTAAACAACTAAACAAACAAACAAGCAAACAAATGACCAAGCAAACTATTAAACGAAGAAAACAAATTAACAACCAAACAACTAAACAAACAACCAACCGAACGAACAATCAGACAAATTACCAAACAAACAAATGACTAAACAACTAAACAAACAAGCAAACATATGACCAAACAGACAAACGACTAAACAACCAAAACCAAAAACAGACAAATGACTAAACAACTAAACAAACAAACAAGCAAACAAATGACCAAAGAAACAAATGACTAAACAACCAACCAAACAAGCAAACAGCCAAACAAACAAACGAAAATCAAATGATGGGGAAAAAACCCAGACAAATGTATTCTGGGCAATGGCACAGACAGGTGCACACTGGGAAATGGCTCAGTCAGGTGAATGTTAAAAAATTACCCTGGCAGGTGCATGCTGGGAGCAACCAGTAGTGTGTACACTACATTCTGGAAAAGTGCCCAGGCGCTAATTTTGCAACTCCCTGTCAAGTGGAATCTGTCCACAATGCGAAAGAAAACACCCTGGGGTGTACAACATAAAAATGAAAGTATAAGTGTATTTAGAAGTGCACTTTTCTTCAGTACCTATAAAAAGCATTCACCCCGCCATGGACTTCTTCATTTTTTATCGTTCCACAGCACTGAATCGGAATGGACTGCGGGTTTTCAACACTGAACAACGGAATAACACTCTAAAGAGAAAGTGAAAGCACATTTCTAGAAATCACTTTTAAATTAAGTTCAACTATAAAACACAAAATAACTGCCTGCATAAGTATTCGCCTCTCTATCATACTTTTTATAGGTATTGTATATGTGTGTGACTATAATATATTCATTTTTCAGTAAATGTACTGCTCAGTCCACGCTCAGTCTGTGTGGAGTTTGCATGTTCTCCCGGTGTCTGCATGGGTGCTCTGGTTTCCTCCCACAGTCCAAAGACATGCTGTTCAGGTTCACCCATAGTGTGTGTGTGAGTGACAGAGAGAGTGTGTGTGTTCCACTGATGTATGGATGAGTGACCCAGTGTAAGCAGTGTAAATGTCTGAAAAATAAATAAATGTAAATGTACAATATAGCTTCACTCATACACTACTGTATAGTATTTTATATATGCGATATATATATATACATATATAGATATATATATATGTAGTATATTAATACAAGGTAAAGCTGCACTGTCCCGTATACTTTACAAAACCGTTATTTTGAGGGAAATAACAAGTCACAACACAGCTGCATGCTGGGAGCAGAGCGGAGGAGTACGGGCGATCGAAGAACGCGGTAAATCTGCCAGCTTCATCTCCACCGTGCGGATGTGCCGCGCATCTGAACGAGCCCACGCGTTACGAGAGGTGGCAGATCCTCGCAGCATCGCAGGGCGAGGACGACGACCCGCCGCAGAACCGGTCAGCCGGGGGCCCGACCCGTTCCTTCGAAAGATCGTTCCAACATTTTCAAATGCAGAAGTATTGCTGACTTCTGTAAATTTTTATATATATATCACTCATTCGCTCGTTCTGCAGGAGTCACTTTGGTCACAGGGCGCTACTTTCACAACTTACACTTTTTTGTTTGCAGAGTTGACATTTGACACTGAGTCTCAAAGGCTCAAGAGGAGCCATGCAGTAGAAGGTTCTAGAAGGTTCAAAACCAACTGTCCAAAGGCCTGAGGAGAATGCTCAAGTTACAGGCCGCCAGAAACAAAGGTCGTACGAGATGAATGCTGGTCCAAGCTCATAAAAGCCCTGTGAGAAACCATCTCTTTGTACACCACTGTCCAAAACGCTGCTAAGCAGCCTGGTTGTACCACGTCGCTGCATTAGGCAAAGAAAAAGGTCCCATTGCGACCCAGAGAGCAGCAGAAAGAAGAATTTGTAACATCGATAAAATAGAGCGTGCTGGGCTCTCTGAAATAAAGAGAACGTGAGGAATCAGAGATGTTGTGCAAACGTTATATGACAGTAAGAAGAGGTGGACAGGTCACGGAGCAAGAGTCAGGAGGCATCGGAAGGATGATGAGGGTCACTAACCACATCCGAGGAACATGAGTAGACGACTGAGAAGACCGCCCTTAAGATGGGGAGACGTCCTAATCCACGGATTCTGAAGACAATAGCGAAGAACCACTCAAGTAGAGGGAAGAACTGCGACGCCACCAACCTGCCGTCTCGGAGAACTTCAGGCTGGGAGCGCAACTCCATCAAGGGGTCAAGGGATCATCTGTCGGAGCCGTAACTGGAGACCGTGGTACAAAACACGGCCATAACTCCACTCGCTCAGCGGTTGAAGGTACTGCCTCTGGACCCGAAGGACGCGGGTCTGAATCCCGTCTCTAGCTGTCGTACCCTTGAGCAAGCCACTTACCCTAAATTGCTCCAGTAAAATGACCCAGCTGTATAAATGTGTAAATGACGGTAAACCGCTTAACACTGCAAGTCGCTTCGGAGAGAAGCATCAGCTAAATGGATAAACGGATCGCTCGCTCCACACCCGTTTCCATCGACCGCTTTCCCAACGGTGACTTGTAGTGTAGTTATAACAGAAAAAACGTACACGACCGCGCATGGAACGCTACACGATTCTTGAGAAGATGCACACTTTGCTCTTAAAAGGACACCTGTGCCACCAGCAGTGGTGCGAAGCAGCGCTTCGCCACCTTGCAGTCGGCGGACGCGACTCCGCAGCGGAGCGGCGGGGCTCACGGGCCGCCGTCCTACCTCTGATCGCCGCAAGCCGGGGTGGGAGGAACGTCCCATGTCTGCCGGTGCCTCCACATCTGCGGTGCGTCAACCTCCTGAGCCCTGGCTCCCGGGCGCGTTGCCCTGACCCTGACCCTGACCCTGCCCCCCACCCCTAGACAGGACCTGCAGCACCTCCTAAGGATCCCCAGCAGTGAGGCGAGCACTGCAGTGCGACAGCCCTCTGCTCGCCCCCACGCCGCCCGTCTCACACCCCCTCTTTCAGTTCCTGTTTTCGGACTTCCGCCTCGCTTGCGACAGTAACCGCTCAGAGATAGGGTTCCAGAACTCCAAACCCCAAGTGAAAAACAAAAAAAGAAAGGCGAAACGAAACACAAACAAGGTGAGAGCTGTTTGCACTTCTGGGGATGGCCACCGCCATGGACCTGCTGAGCGAAACCCTGCGGAAACCCTTTCTAGAACCCCAGCTCGCTGCGTGCACGCAGGTGGCGGCGGAGGCGGCGTTAAAGCCACGGCGCAACTGGCGGATCGGTCTTGGTCGCCTCCGGGTTACATGTGTTGGATGCTCTTCGCCAAAGCGACTTGCAGTATCAATCTACCTACAATTATTTACCCATTTGTACAGCTGGATAATTTTACTGGAGCAATTTAGGGTAAGTACCTTGCTCAGCGGTACTACAGCTGGAGGTGGGAACCGATCCCGCGACCTTCGGGTGTAAAGGCAGCAGCTCTAACACCACCGGCTGCCCTCTGAAGTTGAACTTTTTGGTTTGTTTCGCCAACATCGTGGAGCCCGACAGACACCTGCCGCTCGGGAAGGACAACCAGGCCCACGTGCGGTGCAACGGAACCAATGGCACCGTTTCCACAGCAATATCGTGATGCAAATCACGGTCCCAAGCACGGTCCCGCAGAGCTGTTCATGCCACTGGAATGTTCCTCGAAGTCGTCATCGCAATGGCAGCGTGCGAAGATACACCTGCCGACACCACGTACATTCCCTACATTCCCTCCTTTTCCTCACACTGGTCTTCGACAGGAAAGGACATTTTTGGTTGTTTTTTTTTTCTTTTTTTTTTTCTTAACAACAGAGGTGAGCAATCGATTGCTGTGAAGGAAAAAAAAAAAAAAAAAAACACCAACTGCTCCGGTCTGACATTTAGCCACCTGTTTCTTTTGATCCGGTCGGTTTATTTCCAGGCGGTCCTGCCTTTCAGCGGAACACACTTTGGTAGGGTTGCTGCTTGGTAAAACCTGGGTAGCACAAAAAACTAATAATAATAATAATAATAATAAATCATTAGGAGCAGCAGGAAAGGCTGTGATTGGAAAAAGAAAAAAAAAAAAACACCCTTTGGCCAATCTGTGTCTCTAGAGAGATCCACCTGTAATACCGCTGAGAAAGGCGTGTACCTTACACGCACCGGCCAAATCTTTACAAGAAGATCCAGGAAGTTGCCTTCAGACCACCAAATCCAGGAGGTACCTCTGAGAACCGCACCGCCCCAGCAGTGCTGCCGTCTCTATAACCGGCGAAGAACATAAAACGGGGCTAATCTGCGCAGCAAAGGTAACTTGCATGAACTTCCAGTCAGTCAGGTACAATTACTGAGGCCTTCACCTGAAGCTTTTTCTCCAAAGCAACTTATAATGTTACAATTATTTGCCCATTTATACACCCGGTGTAATTTTACTGGAGCAATTTAGGGTAAGTACCTTGTTCAATGGCGCTACAGTCAGAGGTGGCGATCAAACCCGCCACCTTTAGGTCCAAAGGCAGCAGCTGTAACCACCACGGTACCAGCTTCCCACCCCTGTCCAATTGGCAAGCAGACAATGAATTAACGTAAACTGTTCAGAGCATCGACGCAAAATGACCACCGCCGCCATCATAAAGAAAGCGTGTGATGTCACTAGTTGTGTCATCGGAAGTTATGTTATGAAATTCGTTTCCTCGAGAAAGCACCCTGCTCTCGTACCGGTTTGGGGAATTTCTCGATGTCGGAGCATTTCACACTTCCACATAATTGCCGGTTCGCCTCTCTTTCTCTGCAGTTCGTAAGGATATTTTAAACCTTGACATTTGCACTTTTACTTGTCTTCCCGAAACGAACAAGGTGCAAAATTTGACGGGACGGCTAAAAAGTAAAATGCACCTGTCCTGCAGACAACCGGACGCGGAAAACAAATGTTAAACCCTATAAATGACACAAAAGGAAGGACTGCCTCGGGCCAGAGGTGCACAATTTTGGGGATTAGACCTGCTGTATTTGCAGGTTTGCAGGTTCAAATCCCGCCGATTGCTGCTCTACCCCTGAGCAAGGTACCTAAATTGCTCCAGTAAAATTACCCCGCTGTATAAATGGGTCAATAACTGCAGGGAGCAAAACTGTGTAAGTTGCTTTGGAGAAAAGTGTCAGGTGAGTGGAGACGGAGGAGAAAAACGGGGTGCAGCACAGGTGTGGTTCGGTTTCCCTGAACCTTACCGTGTTACGTCTGCTCTCCTTCTTACCAAGCGGCCGCGAACCGTGCATCTCGGACGGACTAAAGATGCGGACAGCGTCGATCGTGACACTCGCACACAACAGTCACGTGAACTGCTGCTTTAACACCACCGGCGTCTTTCTTCTCCGCAATTCAAGGAAACGTTCATGAAAGTTTTCACAATGGTCCAACGGTCAGTAAGGGCCAGTGAAAGGTGCTTCCCGCCTGTAGAGCAACGCTTGCGTGGATGACGGTCACGGGTGCTCGTGTGCTATTTTGACAGCCGGTTCCGCCGCCCCGTGGGCACGAGCGACGGACGAGCCGCTGACTGGCAGCTGAAATGGCCATCGCCGCGGCCTGAGAGGGATTGCTGTCGCACGGTCTCGGCTGACCGGTCCGCACCCCTGGGATGGTTAACGAGCGTGACGCACGCCGCCGGTGTCGGCGTACACCCGCTGGAGGGCCGTTACGCAGCGCCGAGCCAGCTAATGTCAGAAGACTCACGTGGCAGCCTTGATCTGTACACCATCGACCAACATCGAGGGGATAAATGACCACAGCTACAATGCGGATGAAGGTGTCACCAGGATTCACCTCTTTGCTATATCGTACCAGACTTCACACCTCATAGCGCTGAAAATTCCCCGTCCCATGACTGCGAACATAGTTTCATTATCATTTTGACACACCCATGATTTGACCAACTAAACATGCTCGGGGGAGGCGGGAAAGGAAAGTGGTGACATTGCCAAAATCCAGAAGAACCGGGCTCAGCGGAACGTATGAAAGAGATTTTGCAGGAGACTCATGGAATGCCTTCCGTACCATAAAATAAAAAGCCGACTGTAATAAAATGTGCCGTGTAATCTTCGGGTACCGCACGCATTGTCTGAAGCCGCATGTCCCGAGCGGGGTCACGTTGAGCTGGAGCCTAGCCCAGCAACACAGGGTGCAGGGGGTTCAGGAGATGGGGACGCACCCAGGACAGGACGCCAGTCTGTCATAAGGCACCCCAAGCAGGGCTTGAACCCCAGACCCGCCAGAGAGCGGGACCCAGCCAAGCCTGCAGTGCCACCGCACCAGTGCATCCCCCCCCTTTGGGTACCAATATTCTCAAAATACACCCATAAACCTTCCCATAGAACAGGACAGGTGATTATGGCACATATCATCTTTCATTATATATACAGTATATATATATATATATATATATACACACATATGCATGCATGCAAGGCACCGACACCAGGTCCTATATATATACACACACAGTATATATATGACATGCCCTCTATACATCTGTATCTATAAATATCCTTTCTACATATACATACTGTATATATATAAGTGTAAATATATCTATGCATACTGTGTATATATATACGTATACATGACACATCATCTGTATATAACACATATCTATATATTACAGCTGTGCAGGTAATACCGGCCGTGTGAAGAAATTCTTTAGATGGCATATCGAAACCACTCCCGCAAATGTTTGCAAAACAGCTGATTTTTTTTTTCCTTTATCTGCTTCAAGTTGTCGCTGTTGAAATGCCACCATCGCAGCCTGTATCAGCGTTATTTATAATGGTCCGGCACGTGTAGCACGTATGCAACGGACGGAGGGGAAAAAAAATCAGCAAACGTTGCCATGTATGAGACAGAAGTTTTGGGAGAAAGATCAGTTTACTTGACCCTCGCTGCTCACATCTTGACATCTGGTCAGTCGGGAAGATAAAATCTTTGCTTTGTTGGCCGAGCAATGCAAATTTATACGCTAAAACACAGTGATGTCAAGCAGCAGCAGGATATCTGAGGGACAAATGTTTCAGAACATTCAGGATCTGGATCTCATCAAGAGATCTGGTCTGATACAACACACTTATGTCCTGCAAATTATGAAGATGTAATGCATCTCTTTTATGGAGCATTTTGACAGCGCCCAGCCCAGCTCCTCCAAAAACAAACATCTTTATTTGCAGCAGTCCCACACAGATGCCTATTAGGTAATATTTACCCTACGTGTAACTCTGCAGACCTGTGCTGTAATTGGCCATCAGCTGCAGCTCGTCTTCTCAAAGCTTCATGTTCCACCAGAGGACGTGTGTTCACGTTCGAATAGATGTTGGACAGTGGCAGCTGGTGGCGAAGGGACTAGAGCCGCTGCTGCCTCTGCACCCAAAGGTTGCAGGTTCAAGTCCCATGTCCAGCTGTAGTACCCTTGAGCAAAGTACTTACCTTCAATTTCCCCAATAAAATTAACCAACTGTGTAAGTAGATTAACATTGTAAGTTATTCTGGAGAAAAATAAAGATATTCACATCACACCCAAAAATGATTACATTATGACTTCCACAACTGAGCGTGCCGTCTTCGTGGACCTTTAATAAACACCACTGTTGATGGGACCAAACAGGTGCTGGAGGTGCGCCTGTGCCCCTTACAGGGAGATTGCAGCTAGTGTGTGTGTGTGTGTGTGTGTGAGACAAATCAATGTAAAACGAAGCGGGCAGCTCATCTGTCAAGAAATGCGTCTCATCTTCACTCAGTTGACCCGGTTGCCCTCATCCCCGGTGAGGCTGAGGCAATACCCCCGGCAGGAGGAGCGCAGTGCACAGTAATTGCATGCCGAGATGAGGAGAGAAACACGTTCGCTGCAGGTACCTTTACACCGTAAGTCGCTTTGGAGAAATGCATGTGGGAATAGAATAAAGGTAAATATAATAGAAATGAGGGGGGGTGCGGTGCAACAGCCGGTTTGGCTGGGTCCTGCTTTCTGGTGGGTCTGGGGTTCGAGCCCTGCTTGGGGTGCCTTACGACGGACTGGCGTCCCATCCTGGGTGTGTCCCCTCCAGCTTCGTGCCCTGTGTCGCCAGGATAGGCTCCGGTTCGCTGCTACCCCGCTCGGGACGAAGCAATTTTGGACAGTGTGTGTAATGTAAATGTAGACCTTACTGTAGTACTTTCGGCAGACCTATCACTGAGCGCCAAGCCGTTTAATGCCATTCAGCAGGTGGTGTAGTGGTTGCAGCTCTTGCCTTGCACTCAATGGGTTCAAAGCCCACCTGCTGCTGTAATGCCTTTGAGCAAGGTTTGTATGAGGAATTAATCCAAAAAAAAAAAAAAAACCAAGGTGTATAAATGGGTAAAACTTTGCATGTGTCTAGAAAACTTTTAAGTGGCTTCGGAGAGAAGTTTAAGCTCACGGAAAAAATAACTATTCCGATATATTGTATATTTAGAGCAGTGCCGACGGCAAGTGCGATCTGGTTTCAATAGACGATGGAAGATGCAGAGGGGGCTGCGGGGGCCTGGGCCGACCAGCACGGTAATCGCCAGGGGCTACCCCTGCTCAGGTCCCCAACGCAGCCTTATGTAAAGAGCTTCTTGGGGCTGGAAGAAGCACTGAGAGACACACCAAGCGGTAGGTGGAAATTATTCATAGCAACACAGCAGATGATATTAAGAGAATCACCCTCTGCACGGCTTCCCCGGCAGCAGGGGAAATAATTTTATTTCTCACCCAGCATAAGAGTT
The DNA here is from genome assembly GCF_900964775.1 of Scleropages formosus. Lineage (NCBI taxonomy): Eukaryota > Metazoa > Chordata > Actinopteri > Osteoglossiformes > Osteoglossidae > Scleropages > Scleropages formosus. Next base: position 23,288,902 of record NC_041816.1, read on the forward strand.
TGTTAAAGGTGAATTTCCATTTGCCATACATGAGGGGTGGCGCATAATTGCGTGTGACGCATGGCGCCCGGGAATCCCGATCCAAAGCTAGCTGACTGGTTTTCGCAGTGCAAAACATCATTTTGAGTGGCTAGTGTGTTTTGGTTTAAGAAAAAAGCTTAGAAAAGGCAAGAAAACATATTCTATTGTTAGAATCTATATCTGAGGTCCCTTGTATAAATACGGAATGTGAAAGACCAAAATGTGTAACTTTTTTTTAAAGATTTTACCTGCATGATAATTCAAAGGAACTTCAGGATGGACCCAAAGGTTGCAGGTTCGAATCCCACCTCCAGCTGTAGTACCCTTGAGCAAGGTACTTACCCTAAATTGGTCCAGTAAAAATTACCCAGCTGTATAAATGGGTAAATAATTGTAGGTACCTTAACGCTGTAAGTTGCTTTGAAGAAAAGCTTTAGCTAAATTAGTAAATGTAAAGTATCGTTTCTGCCTTTATATTGCTGAGACCCACACCAGCTAAAAAAACATATATATTCAAATATTGAAAGACTATTCAAAAAATTCCGTATCTGCACACAGATTGTTTTTCTTGAGTGCGGCTGCAACATCAGCGGTTAAGGAATTCCATACTACTCAAAGTACACCTTTCGTGACAGTTTGAGAGTGTGTTCTGCTCACGATTTTTCTCTCCCACGTGTACTCGTATTTCCTGCTCGGTCTGTCGGACCACTGTCGGGAGGAGCGCGGGGGGATCCACTCAGCAAACTCTTGATGGCATTTCTCACTCGGAGAGGCATATCGGGACACTCCCACCATGAAGGTGGCAGCGCATGGGTTCGCGAAGACATGTTGGACAGCAGTGTGTGCCTGGGCCCCCGCAGGGCGGGAGGTACGGTAAAGGGATTTCAGCCGAAAAGAGGCATTCTCGCCCCCGCAACTTCGCTCCAGATGTCTCTCGCTATGTGTCAGACACAGTGGAGAAGGGAACGGAGCTGTCACGACTCTTGAGGAGCTTCATTTCAATATCAGTGGGCGGCTGTTGAAGCACTCTGCGAGAAATAGCTGTGAAAATGACTCCCGCGTGTGTGACGCCCAGTTTTCCGTCGGGATATCTCGACCCTCGGCGTGCGATCGTTTCCGCTGCGGCTGATACGGTTGATACGGCGGTCGAGCCGTTCTGCGGATAAACGAAATCATTCACGTCACGTTCGACCGAATGCGTCCGTCGAAAGGTGGAAAACCGTCGGCCGTGTGAGAATCGGTGTTGAGGAGGGACGGTTATGCTAGTGGTATGAGTAAGCTTACAGGTGCATGTGTGAAATGATAAAGAGAATATTATTAGTACTGGACTAAAATATGTATGCAAATTATGTAATCGAACATAGGCTATAAACGATGGGATTTGCCCTGGTCATTGTAATTGCGTGTACGTGCGTATGAACATCTGGCCTCTGGGTTCAGATGCGCATTCAAACCAGGCTCAGCCTGTCTGGGGTCTGTATGTTCTCCCAGTGTTTGCACGGATTTCCTCCAGGTGCTCTGGTTTCCTCCCGCAGTCCAAAGGCATGTGTTTCAAGTGGATTGGCGACTAACGCTAAAAAATTTAGGAAAATTTTCAAGAGGCACGCTGAGCAAAAGCTATGGAGCTGTATTAGAGCCCTTGGGGGTGTCTCCACACCTACTTGGAGACCTGCTCCTCCCTCATATACCAAGTGAACTATGATGATGTCATGGGCAATTCCGGTGTGTTCTGAGCTCTGATTTCACCATCCCTACCCCAGAGCCCGATTCACAGTCCAGACGTGCTGTGACTCCATATGGCGCTGAAGCCTGTTGAAGGCAACCCTCCTGTCCAATGACCTGCTAAAAGCCACAGGTCGATGGAAGAAGCAGCACCAGCAGTATGTATGTAGAGGAAAGCGGTAAACTGCAAAATTACATGAGCACGCTATAAAATTACGGTACAATTCTAAAGCTATTTTTAATAAACTAGGCAGCTAAAGAGATAAGGTCACATAACGTAACAGAATTTTTCTAAATTCTTAGTTACGTCGATTTTTGCGTTTATTATGATTAGCTAAAGTTTACCGATTCCAAAAATACCACTAGTTTTTCTAGTGTTTCAGTTTGGTACTTTACAGCCATTGAAAGATTCTAGAAGATACCAGAACATTCTAGAAAGCATCAGATCATAAAAGATACTGGAATATTCGGTCTCGGAATCCGGTTCCAAAATTTGCTAATTTCGGGAATGTGGATTGTTTTTTCTAAAAACTGACATAGGGTACGAATCAACAGCAAAATTATGATTAATGCAACAAAACTGAATCGCAAATGCAAAAAAAAAAAAAAAAATCAACATGCGTTATACCGTGTTATTTAAATTACAGATTTAAAGAGGTGGACAATTTACAGGAGCAAACCAACGTCCTTCCTCTGTGAAGCTACACAAGCGAGGTGGAGGTGTAGTCTACATGCAGTCCTTGTCCTCAATTACTATGGTTAGTGTCCAGCAAGGCCAAAGAACCTCTCTGAAGAGTAGTAGTCAATGGGGTACCACACGTTCCATAACTGCTAGTATGACTTATGCATCCAGCTATCTCTGCAGATGAGACTCTTACAGTTTGACATCTTTTTGAAGGTATTGCGGAGCTCTGCACTGATGGTTATCGAAATAATTAATTTAAATTTTAATAGCCGGACAGGTGGAATTGTTCCGATACCTGTCTGATGGACAGGTGGGCAATAAATTAAGGTAACATATTAAGAAATTTGATGCGCGACGACGACCACCAACATAATAAAGAAACTGCGACATCATTTACCGCGTTTTCATTTTGGAAATATTTTCCCGCAAGAAAGCATCCAAATTTGTCAAAAATGAAACAAGATTGCCCCAACGTCGTGCTACTTCAGGTGATTTATTTATGCCAAAAGCATTTTCTAAGAAAACTTCCTTTCACGCGATACAGCGGTATTTTCAGTCTAGACATTTACTTGATTTCATCTCTCCGATATGTTCCAAAACCAGACAGGTGTGGAACTTGATGAGACAAGAAAGATGAAATTTAAAATGTGCCTGTCCTGTGGGCAACCAAACAGAAAGAAATTTAACTCAATGCGTTTTTCATGCTCGGGTTCCCGGGGGTTTTACAAAAACGCAGCAGGTGTCCTTACATCAGCCAGACAAGTATGATCGGAAACATGTCGCAACAAAATGCCCCCGAGACAAACATTTGACCTTTAAACATGAAACAAACAGCCTTAAACATCTATCTTCTTAGAAACTGCGACTTACCTCTAAATTCGTTTCTGTTCCACCACTGAAAATAGTATTTCCTGTTAGAATCTAACTGAGGGCTACCGCTCCAAAAACCAAATATAAACACGAAACAGATGCCACAGCTTGGCACCGACATCATTCCGTCTCCAAAAGCCAGACTCCTGAACATCAGGTCATCAGCATTAAAGACTCCCCCAGCGAACAACTTAATCGCTCATTATAAGCCTGAAATTTTTCATTCGGCCAAGACGAGATTTCGAATGAGACGAGATTTCAAAACTTCTCGAGTCCACCCCATCTGGATGGTGCACGTTTCCAAAACCAGGATTACACGCAGAAGGTGGTCTCATCCTCATGTGTTACTTTACTGCTTTCATCATTATATTCCTTAAGTGTTACGTTCGAACCTGCCGAACTATGGAAAATATTACTTAAAGGATGTTTTCCTTCTCTACTGCAACGGATCGTTATTAAATATTTAGTAAAACTGGCTACAGACCGAAAGCAATTTAATTCTCAAAAAAAAAAAAAAAAAATTCAACCCCACACTTTCAATATTAGGCAATTTATCAAATGTCTGGATCAATTGTCAGTAGGTGACCCACGAAAAACAGTTATTATGATTGCGATTTATCGGACAATAACAGGCCGCACTTATTCGCTGAGGAATATCTCGCTGTGTTGTGCATTTCGTACTTTGTGTGACACTCAGTAAGGCAAAGGAGACAATAATTCAAAAATACAAAATGCACAAAGACACAAAGTACACGTCACATGAGCTCAATGTAAAGCCCTGAAATCCCAGACAATGTGGCATCAGTTAGAAGAAATGCTGTACACCCCTCCTACCGTCGAACCCTGACCTCAGTAAGCTCCTCAACCTCCTCCATGGTATCGCACCCATGCATGAGGAGTTGAAACTGGGTTTTTTAGGTCGCCGGCAAAACCAATCGACGATATTTCCAAACTGGCCGTGCCAATACTCCCAATTTACTGCGGTGACACATTTTCCTCACTACCAATTTATATGCAAATTTAGTTTCACATTCATATAGCAACTGTTCACAAAATTCAGATCATGACTAGTGGTACCGCATCCGTTTTCCTAATATTTCTGTCCATCCCCTGAAAAATGTAGATGGTACAACTCACATGGACGCTTACTACGGACAAATAGTTTACTGTCATTTTCATCGCGGCTTCTTCTTCAGTTATCATGTGTGAAATTTCACATAGGATCAATAAAGTTTCTCTCCTTCCTCCCCATCTATGTATGTATGTATGTATGACACTAAATCCTGATCACTGAATATCACTTATACAGAATCATTACTCGAAGCAAACTTTACTTTCCGTACTGCTTTTTCACCTGTATGCTGTACTTGTATATCTTTATCTGTCTCCCCGTCTACTGTATGATCCTAAATTCTGATTACTGAGTATCGGTAATACAGAATCACAAGCTTACATTTTTATCAGATAACACAACGCAACAAAATTTTTAAAAGTTCTTAGTTATGTCTATTTTTGCGTTGCTTATGATTAGATAAAGTTTTTTGATCACAAAAATACCACTAGTTCTTCTACAGTGTCAGTTTTAGTTCGGTACTTTACAGCCATTGGAAGAATGCAGAAGGCACCGGAACGTTCTAGAAAGAACCAAAACGTAGAACGCATCAGATCCTAAAAGGTACCTTAATATTTGGTGCTTGGAATCTGGTGCAAAAATTCACCAAAATTTGCTCATTTCAAGAATGTGGAGTATTATTATTTTTTTTATTGACCTACAATACAAACTAACACCAAAAGTATGCTTAATCTAACAAAAGAGAATGGAAAATGCAACAAAAAAAAGACAAATTTAACTTTAATTTAAAAAAAAAACAATCTAACATTTACTATAACATCTAAAACCAGAAATAACTTTCCATATTGCTAATAATGTGGATCACCTGTATGGTGTATCTATATGTCTATATATATATATATATATATATATATATATATATATATAACCTGGGGTGGGCACTTCGAAACAACAAACAGCAGATGTGGCCATTTAAATTCAACTGAGAATTCTATTAAAAGACCAAGTTCAACTTTGTGGTTCTTCATGTTGCTTCAGGGCTTTTTGCACATACCTATTTGTGTTACATTTTTCAGTTTCTCTTTAACACCTAATACGTTTTTTTTCCTCTTCTGAGCTAAAAAGGCAATTTTTCTTTTGAGAGCTAAGCAGATACAATCTGTGTTCTCTCCATTTTGGTATCATGAGCTGTAATTTCACTCACGTTCTCTTATCATTTATGATTTTTTTTTTAAATTCACTCACTTACAGGTGCTGCCTACCACTCAAGAAGACCCAGGTTTGAATCCCACCTCCTGCTGTAGTACACCCAAGCAAGGTACTTACCATGAATTGATACAGTAAATCACCCTGCTGTATAAAAGGGAAAATATTTGTATGTAGCCTGCCATACCAACTTTGTAAAGTGTTTCTTTGGAGAAACATTTCAGCTAAAAAATTAAAAACTGGAAGATATAATTTTATAAAATTGTAATCATGGCATGTAGAACCTACAAACACACACACACACACATTTTCAGAACCGCTTGTCCCATACGGGGTCACGGGGAACCGGAGCCTACCCGGCAACACAGGGCGTAAGGCTGGAGAGAGGGAGGGGACACACCCAGGACGGGACGCCAGTCCGTCGCAAGGCACCCCAAGCGGGACTTGAACCCCAGACCCACCGAAGAGCAGGACTGTGGTCCAACCCACTGCGCCACCGCACCCCCTTAACCTACAAACACAGCTGCTTCAAAGTATGTGAACCCTATAGGGATGGTCAGTATTCTTGTATAGAATATTAAAATAAACTTATAAAATGAATGACTACGATTTACACCCCTGACTCTACTTACCTACTTGGTGTAACCAATGCAACCTGGGCTTCGCTTATTTTTCCACCTGCACTACTTGTGTGTTTCTACAACACACATGATTTCCTCTAAAGTAACATATGAACCATATTGGTCATTACACACCTATTATGTCACATGAGAAACACTGATTCTCATTAAATAACCATTTCGTGGTAAAAATAAGGGACACGGGGGGTTGCCATACTTTCAAGCAGCACTGTATATAATTTCACAAAATTTTAATCAAGGCTTGTACATCCTAGAAATATACACAAGATTTTTATGCCCACTGTCAATATAGCAAAGGAGGCCTTTATAAGTATATAACTCCCTGCAGCTGTTGGAGTTGCTCGGTCCAGATTTGCTGTATAGCTGCACTGAGGCAGCGACCCAAGACAACACATGGGTGCCGTCATAGCTCTGTCACATGGCCATATGTCCTAAAGGTGCTGTCGATGCAGCCTTGCCTGTCACCGTGGCCTCTAAGCAGACCAAGTGCTTTGCAACATCTCAATATTTCAATTAAATCACTGTTTTTCATTCTCGGTTGTTATAATTCACAATTCTGTCATTTTTCAGAGCTCTTCATTAATGAAGTGCCAGTGTTGGTCAGTCTAATTTCGAACAAGCTAATCAACAGCGGATGGAACTCAGATTACGTCACTACCATGCAATGCACTAGATAATAAGGATGTTTTGTGGGAATTTGCATCATTGGAGGGAATTTGGAAAAGCAAACATGGTTTCCATACGGAGATGCACCACACTGTCTGCTTTGCATCTGCATTTCTGTACACAGTGTGATTTTCTTCAGCTTACCTCACTGTACTATTGCTCTTAATTTATCCTTCCGATAGCACCACTTTGTTACTATCTTTATTGCTTCCCGCCTTATTCATTCCCCTCACTGTGTAATAACTTGAGCTGGTTTCATCCTGAAATTTGTGTCTAGTTGAAGATTCATCTCGGAATACCATCATATGTATATTATCCTGTAACTCTGTATGTATTTATGTATTTCATAAATTCAACCCAAAGTCAACTTTTGAAAAGGCATCAGCTACAAAATAACTGTCTGTTTTAGCGATTGTTTTGGCTTAAATTATAAATTCTACATTTTGCCCTTTTTTTCCCTCTATGTTAATGTTATTGAAACTATGGCTGTAAGATATTTTACTCCAGTAAAACAAAATGTAGTAAAGGTACTTTATGTTGATAATTGTAATTTTCCACAGAAGAAAGGCAAGATGGAGCTGACAAACAAAATGAGATTTGATCACAAACAGGCCACCTTGACTGGCTGTGTGCTTTCAGCTGCTCTCTTTTTACCGTGCTGCTGCCACGGAGGGCGACGGAAAAACACATTAAAAAGGATCAGCACATGTCCCAGGATTAAAGTCACTGGACCCGATAAATTATGAATCATGTTCCTTTGTTTGACTTCTTAGTATCTCATATAATCATATGAAGATGAAAGACTTGCAAATCTGGTCCAGGAGGTCTGGGAAACACACTCCACTATAATTACCGGATGAAAATGTACCACCACCCAAAGGTTAACACTTAAGAGCGCGTTCATGCGTCCATGTGCAGTGTAAGTCCAGTGCTGGTGGACATACAGTTACGAAGACACGTCGTGCTGTAAATTTCTGGAATTTAAAAGCCTGATATTTTTTCTTTTTCTTTTTTTTTACCATGTACAGCAAGTACTGTATATTTGCTCGAGACCTCAGTCTTTTAGCACCCAAATTAAAAATCAAATAACATCTATACATCAATATGTGTAAATGTTTTTATGTATTATTTCTCATTACAACTTTGGACAAGAAATATGGAACATGGAGTTTCCATTATGTTTTAAGATGTTTTATGGTACATACAGTATTACGTGAATCAGCTGGGAAATGGGTAAGGTGGCCACTCTGAATGAGTCAACAATAAAGGTTTAGTGTTATAAGAAAGAGAAAGAAAGAAATAACAAAACAAGGAAGAAAGAAAGACAGACACAGAAAGCCGGATAGACACAGACTGTGCCTCTACATGGTCCTGTGTGCTCTTTCGGTGCTCTGCTCTGATTGGCTGTCTCATTGTTTTCCGCTGAGGGATTCTGGGGAATCCAGCGAAGGGTGTCCCAACCATTGTGGGGAATGACGTTACACCTGTGTTTGGGTTGTCCTTCTCAGACTGTCTTGTACTGCCTTTGTCGAAATTGCTACTGAAAATATTTACACCTAGAATGAGTTTTTATGCTGATGATTACTCGTGTGTATGTCTGTTTTTAGGGGTATGATCAAGTTTTATGTTGTAATTTAGAAGTATTTAATGTGTTTTGAAGGAAGCATGTATTATGATGACGACTTCGGTTGAGCTGCTACTCGGGGACAGTCCTTTTCGGTATGTTGGTGTGGGGAAGACATGGGTCAGTTATATTTTTTGAAGCCCGAAAGGGATTGTTATGGGAAAGACTTTGTCTTGACAATGTATTTTATGTAATGGTTGTTTAGTAACTTTGTTGACCAACTGTAGGAAAATGGTGTTGAGTTTGTTTGATTGTGGATTTTAATGTATTATTTTAGTTGTGTATTATTGATAAAGTTATCAAATAAAGCTTGTTAAAAAAAAAAAAAACCACATATTTATTCGATTAAAACCTGTCTCCTGAACCTGCTTCCAGTAGCACTTCTGGGGGGCACTACAATGCATAAAATCATGCCCAAATTAGCTCTCCTTAGAGCAGCAAATCTGGACCACTCTGTTTCTGAAGGTGCTACTCCTTTCACCAAGGCTTGTATGCAGAAGGTGACGGTTATCGTCCACGATGGATAGGAATTTGCTCAGAGGCCATCTCTGTACCACTTCCTCCAGAGTCCAGCCTAGAGCTCGAGATCGACCCAGCCTTCATCATTCGTTTACTGAGCCTGCTGACACCGCCTGTGGAAATCCCACTGTTCTGGCAAAGAACCGCCAAGAACACTGCACCTGCTACTGAGTACTGGTAGAACATCTGCACCAGTCCAGGCAGGAAAGCTAGAAGACCATAGAGAAAGAGTTAAACTTTGTAAAGAGCTCTGAATACGCAGTTTACTTTCGGCTGTGACGAGAGGTACCGGTCACACAGCACTTCCCTCACCTATGCACCTGAGCTCGCCTTCGGGGAAGTACAGCATTCCGACAGCAGAGGTCTCGGGCCTCCGAGACGCAGCACCGAAGCTATAAACAGTGCACGCCCGGTTACAACGAGTTTCTCCTCACATTACGTAGCTTGACGAGTTTTAATGTTTTTTCATTCCTTTTATTTTCTGCAAACGCATGCTTAGTGAGGCTAAAATTTTGACTTGAAAAATATGTTCCTTGCAATGGACTGAAGGTCTTTTCAGGGTGTCCTCCACCTGTGCCTCATCTTTTCCAAATTCAAGACAACTCTGAGCACATAAGCAGATTAACCACATTTAAAATTATATAAGAAATTTCAGGAATGTGAAATACTGTGATTTTTTTTCTCCGCATTATGCAAAGGCTTTGTGCTGACAAGACTGTATTTCATAACAGCATTTAAACTGCAGGGGAAGGCCTTGGCTATTATATGAAGTTTTGACAGCTGAATTAGAGGTGCTTGATTCTGATTAATCCAAATTAATGCATAAGATGGCATTTATTAACATTCACACAGACAGAAAGAAGTAGCTAAAAACCAGTCAATAGATTTTACATCTTTTTTTTTTTTTTAGATGAAACCACCTTGAAAATAAACACGTGGGGATGCGAGCTGCGTTGCTTATAGGCAACAGGCTTTGCTTCATAGGTAGTTTGTCATGGAAAGGTTAGTGTTAATTTAATTTGCATTTATTTGTTTAGCAGACGCTTTTCTCCAAAGCGACTTCCAATGAACTCTATGTAGTGTTATCAGCCCACACTCCTTATTCACCAAGGTGACTTACACTGCTAAATACACTACTTACACTGGGTCACTCATCCATACATCAGTGGAACACACACACTCTCTTTGTCACTCACACACACACTATGGGTGAACCTGAACAGCATGTCTTTAGACTGTATGAGGAAACCAGAGCACCTAGAGGAAACCCATGCAGAGAATATGCAAACTCCACACAGACTGAGCAGAAATCGAACCCATGTCCTCTCAAACCACCCAGGTGTTTTGAGACAGCAATGCTACTTGCTGTGCCACCATGCTGCCCATCTCTCTCCCTCTCTCTCTCTCTCTCTCTCTGTCTGAGGCAAGCCTAACCTGTCGCTCATTAATTTAATAAGTAATTATTAAATTAATTTAAAATGTTAATATTTTTTGCATCAAAATTTTAATCAAATTTGTCAGATCAAGCACGGGTTCCGTTTTTTTGTCCTCTAGTTTGCCCAACGATACTATTTCTGTTTCGGCCTGCTTCACAAAGTAAACTGGTGGGAGGGAATAATATGGCTTTGCGGCATTCTCCATTTCCCTATGGACTTACATCTAAATATCCATATTTTCTGTAGCTATAAATGCATTTCGCTTCTGTCCCAAACAAACCACTTGTAGTCAGATAAGCACCCCTTCGACAGACAGGCTGACACCCATAAATGGGAAGCCATAGCTGTAGAGGTACTGCAGCTCCACAGGAATGTGCAGCATGGTACACTGACAGTACGCTGACGGTACATTAACCGACAGCCACTTGCACACCAGCATTGCGCATACAGTAAACGCAAGAGCGTGCGACCAACACCCGGCCTTACGAAGGAGTAGGGCGGCAATGTGAAGAAAATGTCAATAAGCAATATTTGTGTTTTCTGGATGCGCATGGATCTCTGCAAGTGTTATGGGAAGTGGCTCTTAGTGGCGGCAGAAATCACAGCTGACGCGACACCTTTCTAAAATGGGAGATGCAGGGAGAACTGGTGCACCATCACAGCACTCTTACAACTAGACATTTCCCTGGCTAAGTGTTTATTAAAAAGCATTTAAAGTGTATTCGTGGGGGGTGCGGTGGCGGAGCGGGTTTGGCCGGGTCATGCTCTCGGGCGGGCGTGGGGTTCCGGTCCCGCTTGGGGTGCCTTGCGGCGGACTGGCGTCCCGCCCTGGTTGCGTCCCCTCCCCCTCCAGCCTTACGCCCTGTGTTGCAAGGTTAGGCTCCGGTTTGCCGCGACCCTGCTAGGGACAAGTGGTTTCAGTGTGTGTGTGTGTGTGTGTGTGTGTGTGTGTGTGTGTGTGTATTCACCCATATAAACGCAACGGTTATTAAAGGGCGTCTGAAATCACCAATGCATCTTGAGACAGTAAAACTACAGATGCTCCTCGACATACGACGGTTCAACTTACAATTTTTCGACTTTACCACGGTGAGCTGGCGATCGCGTTCAGTAGAAACCGTACTTCGAATTTTGGGCAGCGGCAGCGATCCGCATCTCCCAGTCTGCCATGCGGTCGTCAGTGTCTACAACCGATGCTCTACAGTGTTCTGTGTTGCCAGCGTTTCTTGGATCCCTCCCCGTATCTACGTTGTGTTTTGTGCATCCATCGTGTCTAGGAAACGTCCATCTGTGTCTCCTGCTACTGGCGAGAAGAAGAGGAGGAAGGCTAATACTCTTGAGGAGAAACTCTAATTAGTATGCTTATATCTATAATATTTATTATTATATTGTAATATCTTCTGTTTTTTACTGTTTATTGTTTTTGTTTAGTAATTATTGTACTGTCTTGTGCTGTTTTGCACACGTCTCGTACAGGTGCACTTTATCTAGTCCTGTGTTTAGTACCTTTCTGTTGTTTTATGCAGCACCATGGTCTTGGTAACTGTATTCACTGTATCAATCAATACAGCCCGGATGTTGTTTCAACAAATCGAACCGTTCCATCTGAATGATTAAAATCAGTCTTTATCATTTAATTATTCCCTAATAAGCCAATAAACACTTGATGCAAATACACACATACATTTTCAGAACCGCTTGTCCCATACGGGGACGCGGGGAACCGGAGCCAACCCGGCAACACAGGGCGTAAGGCCGGAGGGGGAGGGGACACACCCAGGACGGGACGCCAGTCCACCGCAAGGCACCCCAAGCGGGACTCGAACCCCAGACCCACCGGAGAGCAGGACCCGGTCCAACCCACCGCGCCCCCATTTGATGCAAATACCTTCCTCTTAAAAGAAAGCATGTGAAAAAAAATGAAATATTTCAGCCACTTAATTAAATGAAAAGGATTTATATTTAAGATGAGCTGGCGGTGTAGTGGTTAGAGCTGCTGCCTCCGGAAAAGGTCGCAGGTTCAAATCCCAGCTGTAGTACCCCTGAGCAAGGTACTTACCCTAAAAATTGCTCCAGTAAAATTACCCAGCTGTATAAATAAGTAAATAATCGTAATTTCCTCAACGCTATAAGTTGCTCTGGAGCAAAGTGTCGGCAAAACGAATAAATTTAAACGTAATGATCCTATGTTTGGAAACGTACAAATGGAAGGTGTGCTGATTTAATGCGAGTCCCCTTTGTTGTTAAGCGCCCATGTAGGGAAAGATCAGAGATGGACCCCCACCCCATCATGCGTACTCTGCGTTTACAGTGCTCTGGACTTCGTTGGCGGCGTGTCGCATCCGCCGTCGGGCCTTTGAGGGTCTCCAGCCCACGCGGCTCAATCGATGGCCCGACGGCACTCCGCTGCCATCAAATAGCCGCCGACTGAAGAGCCGCCGTTCAAAGACGAGTGTCCAGGGCAGCTGCTCACGTCCACGCATTGGCTTTGGAGGTTAGTTCATCTGTCACTTTCAGCTTCTTATTCAGCTGATGCTTTTCTCCAAATCCAATGCGTGAAAGTAATTCCTCCACGCGGCTCTACAACCGTCTAGAATTAATAGTTCGACGGGGCAGCTGATCGTGTAGTGGACAGAACCACTGCTTGGCATGTGACGGTCACAGGTTCGAATCATTTACATTTATTCCCTTAGCGGACACTTTTCTCCATAGCACCTCACAGTGTTAACTTACAAGTATTCACCTACTTATATAGCTGGGTAATTTGTAAGGTAAGAATATTATTGCTCAGGGTACGATAGGTAGAAACGGGAATCAAACCTACAACCTCTGGGTTCAATAGCAGCTACTATAACCATTACACTGCCATTTCTGTAATACCTTTGAGCAAGGCATTTACTCTAAATTGCTCCAGCGAAAATTTCCCAGTTGTATAAATGGGAAAATAATGAAGCGACATCATCTTAACAATGTAGATCACTTTGGAGAAAAGTATCAGATAAACGCATAAATGGAAATTCTCAGGATAGGACAGGTAGAACTGGTCTGATACCCATCTGATGGACAACAAATTACGGTAAAGTATTAGGAAGTTCGATGTACGACAAATCACACATTGCGTCACGCACGCTTTCTTTCCAAAATCGTTGTGACGCTAGAAAGCGCCCGAATGTAGTAAGACGGCGTCCATATTTTGAGTAATTTCCTTACGCCAGAGCCCGTTCGAACCTACGCTTCCTTTCACGTGACGCCGAGCGGTTGCAATTCATGAGGACGTTTCAAACCTGGACGTTTGCACATTTTTGTCCTTCCGATATCTCCCGCAATCAGACAGGTGCAAAACCCTAATAGACAGCTAAAATGTACTTGTGGATGCCTGAACCCCAAAAAGCAAAAATCAGTCAAAAAATAGGGACAGCTGGTAGTTTTGTGGATAGAGCTACTGCCTTTGGATCCAAAGGTTGTGGGTTTGAATCCCACCTCCAGCTGTAGCACCCTTGAGGAAGGTACTTACCCTAAATTTGCCCCAGTAAAATTACCCAGCTGTATAAATGGGTAAGTAATTGTAGGTATATTAAGAGTTTAAGTCACTTTGGAGAAAAGCGTCAGCTAAACAAATAATTAAATGTAAATGAGTGGAGCTCTGCTTTGGACAAGGAACCGATACCTTCGGATGTGACGTTAGTTTTTCTCAACAGCTGCTGTTCTTTACGACCTTGTTTCCTCCCGGAAATTCGGAGCACACGCGTTGGTCGCACCTGTTTCAGGGAGGAAGGGAGACCCGTTTCGGGGAAGCATCGGCGGAGGTCGACTGCATCGAGTCGTGTCTGCTAAGCTCTTCCTAAGCACCCTTCCAGCGTTACGCAAACATCCTGATCCGCGCCGGCTCCTCTCATCCCGTTACGTAAGCCCGCATCCCACCGCACACGCGAACCCACTGCCAGCACCATGGAGTGGCGCGCATCGGTGGGCCAAGAGGAAACGTTTGCCTCTTCGAACCATTTTTAGCTGCGAAAAGCCGCTCCCATCCATCAAAAGAAAACACGTTTTAATCACTGTAAAATCAGTTAGAATCAATACAGAAATGAAAGCCTTTTATGATGGAAAATAACTTGAGCAGGATTTACTCGGCTGGGCACAAAGGCCTGTAATGGGGAATCGCCGGTTTCTCGAAGGCTCCTGCCGTTGGACCATTGAGCAAAAGTTCCCACTCCACAATGTCAAGGGAAAACAGCCCAAATATGTATATCAGCTAAATGTTTCAAAACCACATGACGTGAATGTAATGTGTCCGTTAGCGAATGCTGTTTACGTGTTGTCTGACGGTTCGTGGTCAGTCTGCTGCCACATGTCAGCTCAACAGAGAAGCTCATCTGCGAGAGCAGTAGTATGACCACCAGGACAGGGGGAAAGTGAGAGAACTATAATGAGCTGTATGGTGAGGGGTGCTGCTGCCTCACAGTGCCTGGGTGGTGCGAGAGGGCATGGGTTCGATCCCCGCTCCGTCTGTGTGGAGTATGAATGTTCTTGCCGTGTCTGTGTGGGTTTCCAGCGGGTGCTCTGGTTTCCTCCCACACTCCAAAGACATGCTGTTCAGGTTCACCCATAGTGTGTGAGTGACAGAGAGAGTGTGTGTGTGTTCCACTGATGTATGGATGGGTGACCCAGTGTAAGTAGTGTATCTAGCAGTGTAAGTCACCGAATAAGGTGTGTGGGCTGATAACACTCCATAGAGTTCACTGGAAGTCGCTTTGGAGAAAAGCATCTCATAAAAAAATGAATACAAATGTAAGTACCTTGATCAAGGTTCAGCAGCAAGAGGAAAATATATGGGAAAAAACTGTTATTTTAGTCATAAGTTGAATAATATGCGGCAAAGAGAAATGAGAAAAATACTTCCTCCAGATATCTTATCTTCTCAGAATGGTTTTCCTGACATCAAGTATCTGCTAAAATTATATTTCTCTATTTTTCAGTGGCAGTTCACGTAACATCAGTGCTTTCACTTATAGAATAACTTTATTTATTTTGCCTACACCTACTACCTCATCCTATACTGTGTATCTCAGGAATGTTGTAAGACAAAGTGCTCCAACAAAGTAACAGTCATAATACTAATACTAAGACACACAGCATGGTATGAGTGGTGCGAGAGGATGTGGGTTCGATCCCTGCTCAGTCTGTGTAGATTTTGCATGTTCTCCCCATGTCTGTTTCCTCCAGGTGCTCTGGTTTCCTTCCACAGTCCAAAGACATGCTGTTCAGGCTCCCCCATAGTGTGTGAGTGACAGAGAGAGTGTGTGTGTGTTCCACTAATGTATGGATGAGTGACCCAGTGTAAGTAGTGTATCTAGCAATGTAGGTCTTTGGGTGCTCTGGTTTCCTCCCACACTCCAAAGACATGCTGTTGAGGTTCCCCCATAGTGTGTGAGTGACGGACAGAGAGAGTGTGTGTTCCACTGATGTATGGATGAGTGAGCCAGTGTAAGTAGCGTATCTAGCGGTGTAAGTCACCGTGGTGAATAAGGTGTGTGGACTGATAACACTACACAGACAGAGTTCACTGGAAGTCACTCCGGAGAAAAGCATTTGTTAAATAAATAAACGTAAATGAGCTGTATGGTTCGCGAGGTGTATGATCACTTCCGGTAAGGTGATGTGAATGACGAGCTGTAGCGTACAGTCAACAGTACGCCATGGTGATGGAAAGAGTGAGGGGTCTGGCGACGGATGATAAACTTTATCCCTCAAGTGTCACCTCCTCCTCCTGGCCCTGGGGACACACGCCTGACCTGAAGCTTCTCACAAACAGCTCCGC
Source organism: Scleropages formosus (assembly GCF_900964775.1). Classification (NCBI taxonomy): domain Eukaryota; kingdom Metazoa; phylum Chordata; class Actinopteri; order Osteoglossiformes; family Osteoglossidae; genus Scleropages; species Scleropages formosus. The sequence goes on from NC_041816.1 coordinate 23,305,182, forward strand.
AGTCAATTATTTACGAGGAGAGTGAGTTTCCAGCGGAAGCCTGGCGACACGGAAGAGGCTCAGGAGCATCAGGTGACCCATCCACAGAAAGTGTGTGTGTGTGTGTGTGTGTGTGTGTGTGTGTGTGTGTGTGTGTGTGTCGAGAGTCACGTGACCCTAATTTCCACTCATTTGTGGCCGCAGTCAGACACGCGGCTTCCAGCGCTGCGGGAAGGACTGCGCACCTGAGACGCGACGCAGGTGATCTCGGTGTCCGTCGGATCAACATGTTGGGTGGGTTGGTTGGCTTGTTGGCTGGTTGGCGGAGTCTCCACCGCGAGCGCTAGCAGTGCCCGTCGCGCGCCAGCCAGGGGCGAGGGGACAGAGGAGCAGGAGGAGGAGGACACGGACGGAGTAGAGTACAGGGCAGGAGGCAGGACAGAGGCAGAGCAGCATGACAGGAGGAGCCCGCGCCTTACCTGTACGACAACTGTTTCCTCATGTTGAGGTTCGCGAAGTCCGCCTCCAGCCGCCGCTGCTCCTCCGCGCGCTCCCGCTCCGCGCGCCCGGCGCTCCACTCCGTCGCGCGGCACCGCCGGGCTGCCTCGTCGTCGTCGTCGTCGGACGGGTCCGCGGGGTACAGGGGCGACAGGGGGGACAGAGGCGACAGGGGCGAGAAGGGCGAGCGGGGAGCGCGGGGAGCGCGCAGCGCGGGCTCGAGGACGGGCACGGAGACCCGGCGTTGCTCCCCGCTGCGCGCCGCAGCCTCGGCCATGGACGCCTTTCGAGCGACTCCGATAAAGAAACGACACACACACGCGGGTGTGTTCCCGTTTCCAACTTGCTGGCTGTGTGTGTTCGGGTGCGGAGACGCGTGCGTGCGTGCGTGCGTGCGTGACGCTCCTCACAGCGGGGTGTGTGTGTAAGAGAGAGAGAGAGAGAGTGTGTGTGTGGGTGAGAGCGGACGGCGAGCGACTCTCCCACGTTCATTGCGCGTCAGGTGACCTCACCTGGACACCTCACGGAAGACCCTAAAACCTCCGTGGCCACCTTAGAATATTGCTCAGTACCACAGTAGACACCTGAAAGACCACAGTGAAAATGTCAGAATATAATAAAAACTTAGATAACGCTTGTCCTTGTCAGGGTCGCGGCGGTCCGGAGCCTATCCCGGAATCACACTCGACTGGTGGGAGGGGCTCACTGTGAACGGGACGCCCCTCCATCGCAGGCAAAAAAAAAAATTACCCCTTAGAATATAAAAAAAGTGAATATCTAACCAAAGACCTGATTTCCCCCCCCCCCCACACACACACACTTTGAACACCTTGGAAAATAAATTAAAATTAAGAATAACACTTTTTAATAACACTGGAAACCTCACCGAACACCTTTAGAAAATAATTTTAAAAATTAAAATAACACCTTACAATATAACTGAAAACCTCACTGAACACCTCATAAAAAAAAAAGTGAAAAAATTAATATAGCACCTTTCAACGTAATATAACCAAACACATTAGAAAATAGTAAAAAATGCCCCACGGAAGATGTGAAATCTCACTGAGCACCTCAGAAAATTATTAAAAATAACCCCTAACTCTTCTGGGTGTTTTTCCAAAGCACTGCGTGATCATAACTGTGATACATTGTTACCTTTAACCCTAACCCTTGCTCTGTGTATGTGGACGTATTTGCATTTTTTTTTTGGGTGGCTGTCCCTACCCTATGCTGTTGTGGCCCTGTGCTATTTATGAAACCAATAAAAATGAAATAATATAAAAATAACATCAGACTGTAACCGAACACCCGAAAGAAAACCCCACAGAGCACCTAAGCGACACACTGAATACCTTTGATGTCTCAACAGACACACACTTCATCCAGACAGGTTGGGACCTAACCGTCTGTGTTATAGGCAGGGAGGTGTGTTACAGTTCACGCTCCATTACTTATAAACACTCCTTAACTCCACAGTATCACAGCTTCACTGAATTCAGTGCTCATTTCCTTCTCACACACACACAGAGCCTGATGGTGTGTATTGACCGCAGGACAGACACATGCTGCAAAGCGTTGATTGTTTTCCCTTTTTTGACTCCCGAGTGCACGTCACGGGCGCTGCAGAACTGGAAAGACTCGTCGTTCCAGGCCAGTGTGTGTTATCGCAAAGAAGCGAGTTTCATTTTCTGATGGTTTCATTTTCTAAATGCCATCTCCAAGCTGTGTTTGCATACAATACAATAGAGAAATATATTCCTCATTATTATTTATTTAGCCGATGCCTTGACCACGTTCAAGGCCGCTTGCAACGTTACGCGGTCGGCTTTACGGTGATTTACACGTTCACGCAGAGTATTCTTACTGTGTCCGTTCGCAGTGAGCGCTTCAATCAAAGGTGCTACAACGAACCACAGACCTTCAGAATGAACCCAACCCTAACCACTACGCCACCTGCTGTCAATATTTAAACCATTGACTAGGGATGATAAGTGCACTGCACTGATTTAGCATTTAGAGAGGGAGACACTTCCAAGGGAGGGTCTCACCCATGGCCCCCCTCGTGGAGTGGGGGTGGTCAGTAGAATGGTGTTTTTACTCACTTGTGCTGTCATTTCACTTCCACGATAGGTGTCTTATTCACTACACCATACTTTTACTTAGCAAAGCATCCAAATACTGTACTTCCACTATAACAAAACCAAGTATTATTTATACTTCCTGCGTCCGACCACGCTGACCGTCTCCACCAATCGCAATCATCCGTAACGGTAAATATAATATGATATAACAAGTGGAAAGACAGCTTAGGTAGTATTACAACTGTATTACTTATAATAACTTTTAATGTTAAGCTACACAGAGTGATTTACCCATTTAAACAGCAGGGTAATTTTTTTTTTTTTAGTTATTCAGGATAAGTACCTTGCTCAAGGGAAGGAGTGGAGACTGGACATTTATCAGTAATGCCATGCAAAACCTATAACTGCATAGTGTCCCTGTGCTTTGCAGAGTGAAAAACACAGTTACAGGCAGAGATTCTGTGAAAGTTAATTTTTAATATGAAAAAATAACAATGTGCAGAATTATCAGAATTTCTCTGTCCTGGCAGTACTGTCTCACATCCTATGCGTCGTGGATAGACTCTGCGCTGGCTAAGGAGTTACTGACAATGAATATAAAATTAATAAATGAATGAAAATATAACACCAAAAGACAAGCTGTGAATAATCATTTTGTTGCTAATGTTATAAAACATGGTGGTGTTATCACTGTTATTTAACTGATGGTGTTGCTTTGTTCAGGATCCAGTTATTTGTTTCTTCAGATGTTATGGAAATGTCACCCCCTGTCAATGGGAACTTGCATACCGCGGTGATTTCTCAGAACGGGTTAACCCCATCATGTGAGGAATGGATGTGTCTGAAATTGCGAGTTGGCAAACTGGCACTGAAGCGTTATGCATTATGCATCTTTTTGCCAATTTATAAACACGGACTCTTATTATAATACATGTCCAACAATCACAAAGAAAGGTTGCTGGAGGGTGCAGCTGTTTGACTGCAGACCAGGCGAAAATACCGGGAGAAACAGGCTCTTGTTAGACCTTGATGGGTGCGGGTAGCGCAATAGTTAACGACAAAAACTTGAACTTGAAGGCTATTGGGTTGAGTCCTAGGAGGATTCCAGTATAATATCCACCCTTATAAAGAGCTAGATGTGGGCTCCCGTAATGTGGTCATTTGTGACCCTTCAGTGTGGTCAGGTGGGCTGTCAGGCTGCTACTGTGGAAGGAAAATATATGTCTGAATTTGAGCTGTGTGTATCTTTCAAAAAAAAAAAAAATTCTCCCTTTATTTGTGGTCGGGTTTTTTTGTTTTCCTCTCCTCCGTTGCCAACTGGCTTCCTTGGGTAATGTGTGCTAACCAGTACCCTACTTTTTTACCATTATCCCACTTTCTACCCTGTGTCAAGTGCGCTCAGTTGTTCATTGCTGTGTTAGTGTTGACGAACTCTATAAATGAATTGCAGGTGAAATCACACACACACGCATTTTCTGAGCCGCTCGTCCCATACGGGGTCACGGGGAACCGGAGCCTACCCGGCAACACAGGGCGTAGGGCCGGAGGGGGAGGGGACACACCCAGGACGGGACGCCAGTCCGCCGCAAAGCACCCCAAGTGGGACTCGAACCCCAGACCCACCGGAGAGCAGGACTCGGTCCAACCCACTGCACCACTGCGCCACCCCCCGCAGCTGAAATCGATCTATGAAAAAATGTTTCGTTGAGTTTGTTGTGGGTGAGAATACGGAGTTTTCAGACTGAGGTTTGCATAACTGGGGAATGAATGAGTCGAATGGCGACACAACAAAAAAAGTGAGCTTTACACAAAGCAGCATCACAGTGTAGTGTGGCACTGGTCTCGGTACTGGTACGAGCGCGGATGGAAATGTGTACATCCTGGAAGAGGAAGCAGGAGTCAAGCACACACCAAACTGCAGATGCTTTTTTTAATTGCTTGCTACATGTAACTAAGTGACAGGACACAAACACTTAAAGTTGCTATTCAGGTTCTTGCTATTATAACACAAACTGAGGATCTATTTACACACCAGGAAAAGGGCACTTTGGCATCACACTCGTGGTTTGCGCATCCCTTTGCGAAGTCATCACCGTACCCCAGCCATCAAGAGCCACTTTCAGATGTTCGCAAAAGAATACCAAAATTATTCCGATACAAAAATAAGTCCCCTTTTTTTACAGTGCAGTTTTACTCGTCATATGTACAAAGGCAAGTAGAAGAGAAGGTCAGTGTGTGGCACAGGCAAACCGGTGGCATAAATGCAGAGGCTGTTAGATTCCAGCGTTGCTATGTGTACTTCGATAAAGGTCCACTGCGAAACAAATGGGTTTGGCATCAGATAACTGGCTGTGGACATACTGCACGTCGTTGCGTTCTATAAAAATAAATAAAATTGAATTGAATTGAACTTAATTGAATTGAAATTGAACTGAACTGAATTGAAATGGAACTGAATTGAATTGAGTGCAATTTAATTGAGTGCAATTTAATGTAATTGAACTGAATGCAGTTGAATTAAACTGGATGCGACGGAACTGAATTTAATGAAATTTAGTGCAGTTGAACTGAATGCAATTTAATGCAATTGAATTGAATTATAAAGGTGCAGTTGTAAGCCTTAAAGCTTGGAAGATGTATTTAACTGAAGTTCAGACAAAGCTGTAGGTCCAACAGGGAAACGGCCCCATGACTTCCGAACGTACGAATAAAACAAGAAGAGCTCGTATATGCACGCACGAGGTTCTGCCTCTTTCTGGAGGTACAGCAACGATCTGCAGTGTTTTTTCTCTCCACCGTGGGACGAACTTGGTAGGAGTTTTGCACACCTCCCTCCTGGCTGCGTGCTGCGTGCTGCGTGGTGCAGGAAGCAGCTGCCTTCGCTCACAGAGGTGTGCTTGAAAGTCAAGGATCCAGGCGGCCGGGCGCCAAGTTAGACAACCGCCGCGCTCTTTTATCTCGGCCCGACGGCCACCCCTTGCGCCACCCCCTCAGCCTCCTACCTGTGGCACCGCAAACCGCCTCCTCCTGGTTACACAACTGCTCTCCCCGAACACGGGGGCTATCTGGAAGGCAGAGGCACACATCTAGGCTACTTCTACGCTGCAGACATTCTCGTCCCCTCCTGAAAAATTATTTAATATGTGTGAATATTTGCAAAACAATGCCTGCGGTGAAAATGAAAATGAAAGCAAATGTTATTTTTTAAAAGAGCGGTTTGACCGATTTGAAATAAACACAGCCGTTGGCCCGTTAACGCTGTAATAGCCTTGTCCTATGGGTCCTGAGACTGCTATTGTGTTAGTGAAACAGTTGGGAAATGGCAATATAAGGATATTTTAGTATAAATATGTGGAAATAACACATTACACATCAAAAAAGCACCAGAGTTGCAAATGATTTTAAAACAAAAAAAACCCCAAAAATATTTCAAAATAATATGCAGGGTCAGTCGTACACGTGAGCATTAATAAGTATATATTTTTGATTGCGGTTCCTAAAGCGAACGTTAGCGGACGTGGTCCGGAAATGGCACGTCTGTTGAAAACGCACCGTCGATGAGCACGTATGATATTAACTGCGCAGTGATTCCACGCATTTCCATCCAATCAGTGAAGTGCATAATATTTTCTTATTCCTGTCTCTAGAAATTATGAAGCGGTGTGAAACATGACTACAATGTTGCATTCAGTGAAACGTTTCAATGACAGGTTTAACTAGTACTTTAGGTACTTTGACGATATGCGTTGCTATTCTGAAACCTACCATATGGTATTGGCAATATTTACCGTATCATAATCTCTAAGCATCTCTTTGTATCATTTCTTATATACAGAACTTTCTTGACACAGAAAAAAAGAGGTAAATAGGCAAACTGTGTAACAGTTATGATAACAAGATCATGTAAACATTACATCATCGCTATTTACAGAAGAAACCGTTGTCCTCTCTGCCGTTATTAGGAATAAAAGCTTTTTAAGGCCAAATTGTAATAGATGCTTGAGTCCTCATCCTTTGCTGTCATAGAGTGGGGGAAAAAAACAGAACTGCTCTAAATAAGATGAGTAAGAATAAAGCATGAGAAGCTTGTTTGAGGTTATGCTTAAGAAGGAGGGAAGCAGTGACCTTGCAACACGGGCGCCTTGCAATATGTACCGTACCGCGGGACAGAGTGTGTGCAGTAAACTGCGCGCTTCCAGAAAGGAAGGTAATCCTGGAATCCGAAAACCATCGTTTAAAAATCTTGGGGATCGTCTGTTAACGATCCGTACTCCTTGTTTTGCAGAGCAAAGGTACGACCGACCGTGTCCAGCATGAAGGAATGAATAAATGCAAAGGTTTCGTTTCTTTGGGCCTCGTCCCCGGTTCCCCTGTAGCCCCGTATCCCTCCTCGGCGCAGACGCACCGCCCGCATTTGTCCCCCGGACGGCGCCGATGGGTCGCGCCTTTTACTCTCGACCCCGCAAGGCCTCGTCTCCATAGACGCCGCTGTCCGGCTTGACTCTCATCCCCCGAAAGCGAGAAGGAAAGCAAAAAAAGTGGGTTTTTTTTTTTTTTTTTTTTTTTTTTTTTTTTTTTTTTTTTTTCCCGGAGTTGTCTCCAGGGGTGGAGGGTGGGGGGTCTGGGTTTGGATGCTCACTCCACCCACACCCACTCCTCTGCTCTCCTCTTCTGGGCGAACGCCTGGGTGGCGGGCCAGAGGAACCTGGGGGGCGGGGGCTGCACACTAGGGGGCGCTGCGGTGCTGGACACGTCCGCTGGGGTCAGGAGTCACTGGGAAGCTGCGCGTTTTTGGCAGCTCCGGCCTGATGGGCTAAAAATACTCCGTGCTGCCGCTGGGGTTGGCTTTTCTGTGGGAGATAAGGAGGAGGAACACGGTATAATGCGTGTAAGATAGTCACAGTATCAAAGGCCTCTGATAATATCATTTATTATACTGACCCTATGTTTACATTTATTTGTTTAGCTGAGACTTTTCTCCAAAGTGACTTCCAATGTTAAGCTATTTGCCCATTTATACAGCTTGGTAATTTTTTTTTTTACTGGAGTAATTTAGGGTAAGTACTAACTTACTCAAGATTATTATAGCTGGAGGAGGGATTTGAACCTGCAACCTCTGGGTCCTAAAACAGCAACTGTAACTACTACGCTACCAGCTGCCCCTGTTATTCATTTATTTGATTATTATCTATTGAATTATTTACATATACGCTCAGCCCTCATACAACCATAGAGTAAAAGCTATGACAATATACACCCTTTTTTCATATAACAGGGTTATTCAGTACAGTGGCATTTTTGCCCATGACACAGCCCTTTTGCAGGGTGATCGTAATTCAATGTTTCAGAACCAAACAATGTTTTTTATTATACTGATCTTACAGTTCAACTCTACACTCCTGTCAATTTACATTTCTAGAACACAGGTGAAATTTACTAGAAGGGAATTTGCTTTTCCCTCTATTGATATGACACTTGATATGAAAATATGACAAACTATTATAAACTATAATTTATTATGTAAGTATACAAAAAGTTTATAATAAAATATGGACTTATGACAATGTAAATTCTTGTGTAACAAATTCTTCCCTGGGCACTTTAAATATAGTATAATAAATTATGTGATTATTATAATAACTGAAATACATCTAAAGATTTAAAAAATTATTCACAGGGCACTTCAGCTACACTGTCCTTATAAATAAGCATGTAAGTATATATATTTATATAGAAGGTTATAATAAATGATGTAACAGGCAAAATAATTCTAAAATTTAAAATTCTTCAGAGGGTAGTTCCGCAATACTATCCTTACATATATATAAGGTTAGAAGACATTATATGTTTGTTATAATAACTGAAATATATGTAAAAGTTAAAAAAACTCTTCCCAGGGACCTTGAGTGGTGACGCTCACCTTTTGTGGAACTGTTCCTTCTCGTGGAGGAGGTGCGCTTCCGTCCTGTTCAGCTCCAGCAGGTCGGCGTGGCCCTTGCCCAGGTACTTGGTGGTCTCGTGCTGCCCGCGGGCCGCCGGAGCCGCCCGCTCGGCGCCGAGGGTGCGAGACGGTCCCTCCCAGTCGCCGTCCTCCTCCACTTTGAGGAACCCGCCGTAGGCGTCCTCGTCGGGAGAGCCCTCGTCGTAGAAGAGCAGGCTGCGGGAGCGAACTGCGGCGACACACGCGGCACTCCCATCACTCGCCGTTTCGCTCCGCAAACTCATCTTTGCTTAAAAGCAGCGTCATTTTGTTATCCGTTTCATGAATATAGTACATTGGGAAATTCCAGACCATAACCATGTACCAGGGATGGCTGGTAGCGTAGTGGTTGGAGCTCTTGCCTTTGGACCCAAACTCACAGGTTTAATACCTGCCTCCAGCTATAGTACCCTTGAGCAAGGTACTTACCCTAAAGTACTCCAGTAACATTACCCAGCTGTATAAATGAGAGAATAATTGTAGGTAGAGTAACACTGTTAGTTGCTTAGGAGAAAAGCATCGGCTAAATAAATAAAGGTAAGGTTTATGGAACAGATAGATGAGCAGGAGCAAAGTGTAGCTATAAGAGATATGTTTTAAAACTCATCCTAATTGGTAAGAGGGATTCAGCAGCTGTGAGTGAGAGAGGGTGAGATCATTCCACCACTTTGGAGTCAGAATCATGATCCTTTGGGTTTGCGACAATGCAATGCAGACAGTGGTGGAGAAAGTACCAGAAAATTACTTTGGACAGTGTCTACAAACCGCAATTCTGCACCCAATACACCCAGAATGCCTCTCTTAGTCAGCATTTCCATGGCATGTGTACAGGCGAGGGTGGCGCCGCTGCTGCGGCACAGCGCCTGGGCAGTTCGGGAGTACGGTGGAATCTATCTTATTCTGTCTGAAGTTCACGCGTCCTCCCCACGTCTGCGTGTGTTTCCTCCAGGTGCTCTGGTTTCCTCCCACAGTCCAAAAGCAGGCAGCTCAGGTGAATTGGACACTTGAAGCTACCCGTTATGTGTGTGTGAGACTACCCTATGATGGACTAGTGCCCCACCTATGATGTAGCCCCCCGGCCCTGCCCGCAGTGATTCCAGGATAGGCCCCAGACCCCCATGACCCCGAACAGGATGAGTGAAAATGAGAAAGAGCATAGATGAGCAGCTATACAAGTAGGGAAACTGTAGTAAAAATGCAAAGTGCGTTGATTTAGACTAAAGCTTCCAAACTTTGTAAGCTTTAACACTTTTAGGGTTACGAATGGATGTTACGATGAGCAAATTAAAGTTCAGAAAGTTAATCTGATTCACAGGAGAAGGATAAATAACAAAAGGGCTTCTCCAGATACCCAGTAATATGGCCAGTGCTGTAGAACTGTAGGAGAAGAACAGCAGGTGGCGTAGCGGTTAGAGCTGCCGCCCTGCACTTGAAGGACCCTGGTTTGAGTTCTGTCTATTGCTGTAGTACCCTAGGGCAAGGTACTAGCACCGATTTAGCGCAGGAAAATTTACACGGGTGTATAAGTGGGTAAAATCACTGTGAATAGGGTACAAACCTGACGCCGTCAGTTTGCATAAAATGTCATAAAGCGATACAAATGTACATATATTGGAGACGTGCCGTGAAATACATACCGTGGCTGGTCGTATAGATGTCCGCCGGGGGCAGGGGGGAGGACCTCACCGTGTGGGAGGCGGAAGACAGCTCGTGCAGCCCGGGGATGAGGGAGCCGAGAACCAACACGAAACACAGCGCCACCACCTGGCCGGGGGAGCGGCACGCAGCGGTAAAAGTTAAGAAAGCGCCGCTGCCTGTCGGGTGATGGGTTGCCATGGAAACGACAGTGTCATGCAGGAAATGAGGAGGTGGTGCACACCATAAGACAGGTGCCAGTCTGCGTGGAGGCCATCTTGCAGGAGCGCGGCACCTTTCCGGCCACCAGGGACTGGAGCTTCTGCAGCTGCTGGAGCAGAGATCTGGGGAAGAGCGAGCCCAGCGGGCGAGACACACACACACACACACACACACATATATCAGACAGTGATCAGCGCTTCCTATCACTGTTCTGCTGCCTTCAGTAAAAGTTCAGATATTCAGAACATTAATTACGAAAGTGTGTGTGTGTGTGTTTGTGAGAGAGTGAATGAGTGTGTGCAAGTGCCCAGTAATGGACTCACTATGAATTTTATTGTGTTCCTATGGTAGTTAGTGGGGTTCTATAGATGGAGTTATTATTATTATTATTATTATTATTATTAATTCATTTTCTAGCACAGGGGTGGTAAACTGCAGTTCTCAAGGACTGCAGTGGTTTTTACTTTATCTCAGTGCATAATTTCTTTTTGGAGACAATTATTTGGACAGTAAATCACCTCAAATCAGCTCATCTGGTGTCTGAGATTCAGGAGTTACTGTAATTAGAAGCTTCCGGAATGCAGGCCTTCACACAAGGGTTGGTCACCTCTGGCGCTGACGAGTCCCATTTACAGACCTCACGTTTAACGGGTCTTAAAAATGCACTTTCGTGCAAATTCTACTTTTTTCTTTTGTGTCCTTGTCTTTAAAATGCTATTTAATAGTCCTTTCCAACAAGCTTCATCTGAGCAAATATAAAATGAGACAATTTTTTTTTTGTTAATTGCAGTTGATGACATCAGATTCTCTGTTTTATTATTCTATCATTCTGTTCTAAATGAATCGTTTCATCGTCTCAGTATTCAGAATATCTGCACATATTCTGTGATTTGTATTAAAATTACATTCATTGCACTGTCAGGCTGCACAGGAGTGTATAAGAACAATATACAAATCTGTACCTGACAAATAGCCACAAACCACTGGAATGAATAATTTAATTTAATAAATTAATTTAATAAATAAACGTTCCCCATCATTGAATTAAACTAATAAATATGCGTATTGGGCCCGATGCTCTGAAGAATCAGCATTCCTCACCCGCATAAACTCGAACCAAAAAAAAAAATCTTTCTTTAAGTGAAGATAATTTTCAAATGATTTAAAGGACGACTGATTGCAAAATCACCTTCGCCTCGTGCCTCCGACAATCTCGATAATTTTTTCGAACATGTGGTTGTTTGGATTTTTAAAAAAGCTCCGGTTTTAACGGTACTGCACAACGCGTGAAACGTGTTACTTGGCTTTACCACAAGAGGACGTACGGCTTCCAGTCATGCCGCCGTCATCGTCTGGCTGCCTGAACAGCCTTCCTGTCACTGTCCTGTATTTATGTGATATGTGGAACTACAGTATATCACACCTGCACAATTCAAATATCCAATCCTATCCAAATTCAGATAATATCATACTCTAGTAAAACACCATAAGCGAGTGTATGATTAACATTAGGCCATAAGCAGAATGGTGTTCGGAGGGATCTCCTCATAACCTCATGGTTCTCGGTTTGAATCCCACTCCAGCTGCAGTATCCATGAGCGAGTGTTAGTCTGAACTGATCGGGTGAGAGCAAGCTACTGTACAAATGAGTAAATCGCGGTAAAGTTGTTTATTTAGCGATGAGTAATGGCACTGCTTTTGTGTGATTTGGTTTTATTTCAAAAGGCACCTCAGTAGGAACTTGAAACTTCAGCATCACAAATAGTGTAATTGGCAGTCAGTGTATCTTATTTGTGCAGAAACACTTTGGGATTCTGTACATCTTTATCATTATTATTATTATTATCATTGTTGTTCTTGTTGTCACTCAATAATTACTACATTTTATTATTGTTCAAGGTTCAATAAGCAACTTTATAATGATTAACTAATTTATTATTATTATTTTTATTATTATTACTATCATTATTATTATTATTATTATTATTACCACCAAGACTGCTTTTTGATATGAATATTCAGTAGCTAATTGATTTTAAGGGGGGCACAGTGGCGCAGTGGGTTGAAGAGGGTCCTGCTCTCTAGTGGGTCTGGGCTTCGAGTCCCACTTGGGGTGCCTTGCAATGGACTGGCGTCCCGTCCTGGGTGTGTCCCCTCCCCCTCCAGTCTTACACCCTGTGCTGCCAGGTTAGACTCTGGCTCCCCGCAACCCCCTATGGGACAAGCGGTTCAGACAACGTGTCTGTGTGTGTGTAATTGATGTCATTATGTCGCTCAGCAAGTGCTCCTACCTAAAGCCTCTTAAAAATTCAAGGCGATTCTGAAACATTGCACAGACCCACAAAAATGCGAGCCGCAGCGGTAGGAGGGACCGCTCGACCGACGTTGGTGGGTTCACCCACAACCTGCTATTGCGAGGTTCCCCTGGGGCAGCATATTAAAAGTGCTCCTGTCTTTATGCTAAAACTAATTTCGGAAGGACTCGGAAAAACATGCTGTGTCACGGCACGCAACTATAAATGTGCTCTAAGTTAGAAGCCGTGTGGCCCGACCAGAGCTCCTCCCCCGAAACACGCAGTCCGCACCAGTACCCCTGCAACGCACCCCTGCTGTTACATACAGTAAATACCGGGACTTTTATAAACACTTCCCAGTGCCAGTATAAATTATTCCAGTGCTCGCTGAGGTCCTAAGTGAGCCGGGCCCTTGTGGTGCAACGTCTGGGAATTTCTGTGTCAACAACACACTCTTTTAGCTTCCCTAGGGCCACGAGGGCCAAGTTAACTGATGGCCACGCCCACCTTTTCACCGTGGTATCGGCAAGCTCTGCTCAGCGGCATGCAGGGATCACCGCGTTCTCAGCCAACTGATTATGCTGCGATTGTAATGTTATGTTGATGTAATGCAGCAAAACCTTGGTAACAACAGTGCAGTGACCCAATGTCAGGTTACTCTTTTACCCCCTTAACAACGTACAGTCATGCGCTGCTTAACGATGTTTCGCTTAACGGCTGACCGCATATATGACGGTGCCGTAAGATTATGACGGAGCTGAAAAATTCTTATCGACTAGCGACGTTGAAGCCGTCGTAACGTCGCAGAGCAACGTGTGACGTGTTCGAAGCGGCGCCGCTGTAAACAAACCTACTGCGCTGCCAGTCGTATAAAAGTATAGCACATACAATTATGTACAGTACATAGTACTTGATAATGTTAATAAACACCTATGTTACTGGTTTACGTACTATACAGATACTCCTTGACTAACGATGTGGTTACGTTCCGATGAACCCATAGTAAGTAGAAAAATCGCATGTCATATTTTCATAATAGAAAACAGGCCAGGCGTTTAGTAGACATGATGGGATGCGAGAACACAAAATAAAAAAATGCTTTCAACACAGTATCGGCTGTTTACACTCATTGGTGTGATCGCTACGGAGAGTGCGAGCGTGGTTGAGTGGATCCTGCGGCCCGCTGCCATCGCCCGGCATCGGGAGAGAGTATTGTACTCCATATCGCAAATGCGGGAACAGATCGAAATTTCAAATTCGAAGTACGGCTTCTACCGAACGCGTATCGCTATCGTACCATCATTACTTCAAAAAAACGTAAGTCAAACCATCGTAAGTAGTGGATCATCTGCACTGTACTTTTTATCGTCATTTTACAGTGGACTCGATTTACTTAAAAAAAATTTATTGTAAAACAGTGTGCTGTGTTACACTGGGAGCAGCATCATAAATCTCGTGTTTACCACGTCTCTTGACTGCATCGAGGGTTAGGGTTATACCATCAAGGTTTGTATAAGTACACCCTATGATCGAGGCTATACCATCTAGGTTTGTACCCTATGATCGAGGCTATATCATCTAGGTTTGTATAGTACACCCTATGATCGAGGCTATACCATCTAGGTTTGTACCCTATGATCGAGGCTATACCATCTAGGTTTGTATAGTACACTCTATGATCGAGGCTATACCATCTAGGTTTGTATAAGTACACCCTATGATCCAGACTATACCATCTAGGTGTGTATAAGTACACTTCATGATGTTCGCATAACGTCAAAATCGCCTAACGACGCATTTCTCAGAACGTATCCCCGTCGTTAGGCAACGCATGTCTGTACTGTAGCTACAAGTGAACAGAAATTTAGTCATTCTCAATTAGACTTTCACGTATGCGAGGCCTGATCCAAGGAGCTCTACTTGAGGTCAGGTCTGCTAACAGCTTCTATAAAAGGTCGGTGGCACCTCAGCTCTAGAAGACTCCTCTTGCTGTCGAGGTGCTACTCAGCTCCCGTGAGCTCCCAGTGTCACTTTTCATTAACTCTTTACTGATTTGTCTGGCTGCCTATTACTCACAGCACTCACTGTATATATTTGCTTTTTCTATTTTGTCATGCAAGGGTGTAGCCACGCCCACCTCCGGGATTATCGGCCGCACCTGAGTCAACGAAGCGTATATAGTATTGAAATGGGCCGTAGAAGGAGAGCAGTTTGTTGCACCGTGGAGCTCAGTTCTGTATTAGTTTGAGCAAGAATTTAACTCTTGCACGTCTAGAAGCTAAATAAATATTCAGGATAATGCCTCTACAATGATTAGACAACTGATTTTTTAGATGTTTACTCTCTTGTGACCATGTGACCGTAGAGGCCACAACTTAAAAGGAGACTCTATGACTTTTAGAAAACTTTTAAGACTTTATCTTTTAAACTCTTAGAAAAGTTTACTTTTCCCTGTGTGCTGATGAGAATGCCACCAGATGCCAAACAGCTGCCCAGCAGACGGCGACAGCTGAAGATCCCCGACACCCCAGGTAGCGATGTCTCACCTGTTTGCGCTCTCCAGGGTCTCCACCTTTTTCCACAGCTCGTTGTTTTCCGAGGTGTACGTTTCAACCCTGGGGGGCAGGAATACGCCTCTGTTACTTGTTTCCCCTTTTAGACACAGATACACAGCTTGGCCGTTCACTTGACGAGATGGTCCTTCCACTGCAACGCCTGAGTTCGTTTAGCGCCTGGACGTGTCCGACACACACGGCCCCATTGCATCCAGACACTAAATAAGCATTTGGATGGGTGAAGGGTGCCTTAAACCGTGAGCGTCACACTTACTTCTTCTCCAGACACTCCACGTACTCCTTCTTCTTCCTGCGGCTCTCCTGGGCCGAGATCTGAGTGCAGAGGGAGAGATCAGGACAAAAGCCAAACTCGTCTTTGTCAACTTCAGTCTCGCAGAACGATCAGACTGGTGCCCCTGGTATTTGCAGTGGTGCTTTTATAATGACAGGGTCCAGTTTTCACGGCATTTTGAGAACTAAATTAAAGAGCGCAGACCTCATCTGGGATGTACAATATTATACATGTCAACATTTTCGGCAATAAGAAAATATCGTAGTGCCAAATTGTGGGGTATCATCTAACACTTAATCTTTCTTAGCCTGATGGCGCTTTACTATTTTGCGGTTTCCCCGTGTCACGTTGAGAGCCCAGGCGGGTGGCGAGGTAAATGCGTCGGAGGGGTACCTTGTTTTTGATCTTCCTTCGTACCCTCTTAAGGGCTTTCTCCTCAGTCTTGGTCAGGGGCAGCTTGTTGGGCACCGGGTATCCCTCAGCAATGAGGGTACGCTTCTCCTCCTCGGTCAGCATCAGGGGCCCTGAGGTTCCCTGCAACTTCTGCACGGAAGAGGACCGAGAACCATCATCGTGCTACCCACGTGTCTCGAGGTGACACCTATAAGGCTGTGAGATCGACGGAAAGGGGCTTTTCTTTGGATGATCAAAGGCACCGCTAACAGCGAGAAGCAGGATGCGAGCTAAGGGTGGGGTTCTGACAGGTAATTAGCAGCAGGGAGAAACACTGGGAGGCGCCTGGGTGGAAACATGGTTTGCATCTGGAAACCGGTTTTAATTCTCAGTTCATCAACACTGACATTGATTTATTTAGCTGATGCCTTTCTCCAAAGTGACTTACAATGAGCAATCACAACTGTTGGTTACGGTAAATATAATAACTGAAATGACAGATCGAATACTATTATTATCATCATCATTATTATTTTATGTTTAGATTTATATTTATATACAATAAATAGAAAATATTATTAGTTTCAGCTCCTTATAGTGACTTACCCACTTACAGAGCTGGGCAATTTTTACTGGGAAAATTTCAGGGTAAGTTTAGTGAGATGCTAGGGGGGTGCAGTGGGTTTGGCTGGGTCTCGCTCTCTGGTGGGCCTGGGGTTCAAGTCCTGCTAGGGGTACCTTGCGATGGACTGGCGTCCCGTCCTGGGTGTTGTCCCCTCCCCCTCCAGCCTCGTGCCCTATGTTGTCGGGTTAGGCTCCGGCTCACCACGACCCCCGCATCGGACAAGCGGTTTCAGACGATGTGTGCGTGTGTCTGTATGTATGTATACTGAAACAATTTTAGGGTACTGCAGCAGAATCGAACCTGAGTCCTTTGGGCGGAAAGTGGCGGCTCTAACCAACACGCCACCTGCTGCCCCCTTCTAGCTCATGTAATTCAGTTCGAGTGCTCAGCAGCGCAAAGCCTTCAAACAGCGGACCTGGGCTTCCTCAGCACGGTCGATACATACAAAATAAAACAGCTGTTAAACCCAGATGTTTCAAGGCTTGTCCACATGGGAATGTAAAATACAAAACAGCTTCAGAGAAAGCAGAGCACAAAGTACAGTACAGTATATAGCTGCCCTTAGGATGACACCACAAGAACAAAACGCATGTTTTTGCGATGCTGTTAAAACGTCAGTGCTCCAGATGTTGGCTCTGTGTACCGGAGTTGGCACGGTGACCGCACACATCTTGTTTATAATAAATCCCTTCTACACAGAAAGGTCCACATTGTCATACACACACAACTACATGTTCACTTGCAAACACAGACAACTTCCCATTTCGCACTTATCCGTTTAGCAGAATCTTTTCTTCAGAGCAATTTGTGATATTTAAGTTATTTATACCGAATAGCCAATTTACACAACGGTGTAATTTTTTACTTATTGAAAGGTACTATAGCAGAATGTGGGATTCAAAACCCAAGTCCTTCGCGTGCAAGGTGGAAGCACTAACCGCTACGCCACCTGCTGCCTCTACTTATATTTCTGTTTTTTCACTTTGCTGACACTTCTCCCCAAAGAAGGTACATTTCAGAGTGAAAAAAGTGTGCTACACAGCAGATGAAGCGTTGCAGGTGCCCCCATACGATTCCTGAAGCTCAGGTCACACACACATTATCTGAAACCGCTTGTCCCATGCGGGGTCACGAGGAGCCGGAGCCTAACCCGGCAACACAGGGCATCAGGCTGGAGGGAGAGGGGATGCACCCGGGAGGGGATACACCCAGGAGAGGATGCCAATCCGTCGCAAGGCACCCCAAGCGGGACTCAAGCCCCAGACCCCCCGGAGTGCAGGACCTGGTCAAACCCACTGCGCCACAGCACCCCCCGAAGCTCAGGTCGATTAGTCTAATAGCACGGGTCTTGCCGGTGTACGTTGTACGAGTAGCTGCATATGGAACTGAGAGAAAATGCAAGTGTGATGGAGACAGAAGGTGTGAAGTCAGGAGATCAGGAGACAAATGGGTCTGAGGAAGATGTGTTTTCATATACTTGAAAGCTAAAGGGGATTCAGCAGTTCTGAGGGACAGAGGGAGCACATTCCACCACATCGGAGGGAAAACTGAGAACCCACAGACTTTAATGCAGTGTAAACATATAACTCATTGTGCGACAATGTGATTTATGGCAGACGTTGTGAAGGCCAGTACAGCCCAGCAAAGAGAAGCACTTACATGGGGCGCCGTGAGGAGAGGGGAGGTGGAGATGGCAGCAGAGGTGCGAGGCTGCAGTCGTGCCGGACTGGGGGGCGGTAGAGAGTGGGGGCTCTGAGAGCCGTCGCTGTCGCTGCTGTGGCTGCTGGGTGGAGTCGGTGGGAGCAGCAGCCCCTCATCTTCAGGTGGGAAGGGAGGAACGGGGGGAGAGCCGGCGTCACAAACACACGCAGGCATCACGGACACACACCTGAGACGCGACGGCAGACAGGAAACCCAGCCTTCGGCAGCTGCGGTAAAACCTGTTAATTTACCTCGCACAATGGAAACGGGGATTAGCCAGCTGGTGTGAACCCCGGTCCAAAATAACAGCTTCCTTCGGCTGGACGTCATTAACCTTAAAAGCCAAGGACTTTCCAGAATCAACCACGTCGTATAAAGGCTTCGTAAAAGATCCCGCTGTCCGAGATCACGACCGGCTCCAGCGACCGCCGATCAACACGCTAACAATGGAAGAGGGAGGAGATTTCCGTGGAGGTCGGACCCCAGGCCGACACATCCCCCGGCCTCCCTCCAGACCCTGCCCAGATGGACGCGTCATGAAATAAGCCATGCGCTTAGCTTGGCTCGGGTCTAAAGTACGCAGAACCGACATTTGGTTCTGTTGTTGCTGGAGAGCGAGCAGCTCACTTGGAGGAGGTGGACTTGGTCCAAGCCACATGTATCGCAGATGTAGTCACGAGGAAATCGTACGATAGAGTTCATAATAACTTGGGATCTAAATGACTTTCGTTGGTCCAGGTGAGGGGTCATGGGAGGTCGCCCATGCTGTTGATGAGACGAGTGTTTTTCCACTACTCTACGTTTACTGGCCGTGCAGCATCTCCACAGGTGCTTCGACACAGGTGTTCAGCTCAGATTTCCTTCATTCGTCCTTCATATTGAAGAAGAGAAGGGAGCACCTGCACCTTGTTGAAGAAATCTTCTCCCATAATTACAGCAGCCCTCTTCATGTCTGATACCAGGTACCATTAATAGTTTTACTTATTATCTGAATTTTTTTCATTTTACTGCCTACTTACAGAAATGGATCTAGTTGTGAACAGGTGTCAACGCCGTTCAGCAGGACAGTAGTTCCCCTTCCAAGGAGTCAATCTGGTTCTTTTTAGTCACAAGTTAAAGATTTTTTTTTAACCAGCCGGTCAGACTACGTCATTCTCAAGCTTGTAAGCAAACAAACAAACAAACAAATAAACCTTGCTGAAATGAGGCAGCAATAAACTGGTTTTTGTGACTGAAATGGGAACAAAATTGAGAAGTAAAGCAAGAATTTTTAACTGGCAGTGAATAATTGTTGAGGCCGCTGACTCTAGAGCAGAATACCTATTGTTGTGGAATATTGTCATATTTATTTTTACATATCTAAATATAGTCACACTTATTATTTTTGTGTAAGATCAGTTATTGGGACAGATCGATCATTGCAACTTTGATGGAAATAAAATATCTTCTCCACGCCCACCTGATGACGTGCTGAGTGATGGGTTGACCTCCCTGGGCTCTTCTTTGATAGCTGGGTTAAGTTCCTTTGAAGCCTACAGTGAAACAAAATATTTACGGTGAACAAGTACAGTCGGCCCTCCACATTTGCGGGGGTTAGGGGCGCAGGACCCCCCTCAGGAATGGAAAAACCACGAAAATCTCTAGGCCTCCCAAACCTTAACTCGTAATACTGCTGACCGTATTTAACACACAAGAAAAAGTAAAACGATACACTGCACTGCAACAGTATGTTTTATATGTTGGCCGTCTCCAAACGGAGTGCGTAGTCCGCAGTTCTTCAGCGCACTGAAAATTTTAACAAAATGTAACTTTTTAATAAATTTGTGGATATACTTCTTGGGGGGTGCAATGGCACATTGGAGCAGCGGGTTTGGCTTGTGCCTGCTTTCTGGTGGGTGTAGGGTTCGAGTCCCACTTGGGGTGTCCTGCAATGGACTGGCGTCCTGTCCTTGGTGCGTCCCCTCCACCCCCAGCCTTGTGCCTTGTGTTAAGCTCTGCTTTGCCATGACCTTGCTCAAGACTAGCAGTTTCAGTCAATGTGTGTGTGGATGTCTGGTAGTAAATGATAAAATACATTAATAATACACATATTTTATGCATTTATGACTTACTAAACATTTTTTAGTTTTCTTCACGTTTTCTAGCCTACGCACGCCGTCCGCGATTTTACGCAGTAACCCACAAAAAAAAAAAAAATCCCATTTAATTACTGACGGCAAACTCGCGGATGATCAAATCCGCAGAAGTTAAACCCTTGAAAGTCGAGGTTCGAGTGCAAGATTTTTCTTCGGAAAGAGATGCTCTAAATAGGCAACGACTCAACCTATACGGCAGCTCGGCCTCAGAAAGCTGGGAGCAGCTGGCTGCCATCAGGACAGCGGTTTGTATGAAACACAGGCCTCCACTGACTCATGAGTCAAACATCACATTTTGACGAGGGGCTTTGAATCGGGCCACACAGATGACTGATTTTTCCTCTTTTTGTGGCCACTTTCTAAAACTAAACAAGCTAGTCTAAAAACGAGCTCACCCAGCCACGCAGCTCACTATTCTTAGACACCTACATGAGCTTTCTGTTATACAATTATGTCTGGGTGCCCGTTTTATACAGAACGATCTACTTCTCCGTCTCCTTTCGGATCGGTTTTCTGCAAACCCCTCTGAAGGTGCACGAAGCTCGCGGTCCTGGAGAGCGGAGCGTGGGAGGTGTTTGTTCCAGCTAGACAGTAAATCCCCTGATTAGATTTCTGCCAGAATTTACCACCAGAACCCACAGCTCCTCTTTCTGAGCTTTTCGACGGTTGAAGGAGAACTGTTGAACCTGCAGAACCCAACTCTTTAGGACAATGTCTTCAATTTTAAACGACTGACTGCGTGCTTACAAATAAATCCTGGAGGCGTTGAGTGAGTGAACTTAACGTCTTGCATAAAACAGCGAAATCAGGGTAAAAGGAGAACAAAAGGGTAAAAAGGCATTGTATGTTAGTCTCCTAAATTTGTTGTCTGAACTCAATTACAAAGACAAATTAGTAACATGTGAATTTCAGATGGTTGTGAATTTGTTCAGTACTTGCTATAGAAACCAACTGGTTGCATCCTGAGGTTGGAAGCCAATGAGCAGTTTTCCATACACGGTTATTGTAAGCACCGTCACAGTATGAAGCCACTGGGATCAGCGGCTCTGGCTGGTCAGTTTCATACCCTTTCCTCCTTCCGTGGGGATAGACTGAGGTTCAGCGGGTGGCTGTTGTTCTCCACCAGGCTGGAGCAGGACGGTGGCTCTGCCAGCATGCTAGGCTCTTGCTTCACCAGAATGGCTGTCAGGTCCTGACCAAAGGCCCACAAGCTCTCCGATTCTAAAACGGAGACAACGAAGGCAACGTGAGTGGAAGGACTACTGAGGAATCAGGCTGTACGATCCTCCCATCTCCACAAGCGAGCCCTGCGGATGGGAAGTCTACCGCCATTGCTGCTTCAACAGTGTGGACGACTCTCTTCTTCAACTCTAGGTCAACTGGAGACCTCTACGATGACCTTTTTCTACGCTTTGTCCCAGACTGAGTGGTTCTCAGTCAAACTGTAACATCCAAATTTATCGATCTCTGCTGGGAAAGAATGGAGCGTGGTCGGAGACCAAAGCACCTGTTAAACGACTATTAAAATTGAGATGTTTGACTGAATAAGCCGATGGAAGCGGGACGCCGTCAGCTCAGAATTAAAGAAACTTTCTGCCTCATTAAATAAATAGTAACCCCCCCCCACCAAAACCCCAAAGACACAAAAAAACACTCCGTTCTGTCTAAACCTGGCGTAAGTTGGCTCATATAAAGTAGACCGATACTCAATCTAGCCTATACCCATTGTGTTCCATGAAAGATTTAGAAATGTCAAAGAACGATCAAGCTTAAACTCCCCCCTGAAAAAAAAAACATGGTAAAATGGTGCCTTGTACACTGTGGGACCACTCAGCCAACATCTTGCAATCAATACATTCTGAGCTTCCCTTACCTTTGCAAAGATAAAACCCATTAGAGAAGAAGCCTGTCCGAGAAAAGCCAGGTAAAAGTGCTCCAAAGGAGACATGTGGCCAGCGGTGGGGGTGGCCTTTGAAAAGTTGCTGCTCTTGAAATTAAATGCCTGAAAAATAAGAACGCTGCACCCAGGGGTTCTTGTTAAGTTACCTGCCTTTTCAGCCATTTCTTTTTTCCTGCCAGCATGAAGGGATCGATGAAAGATTTAGACGCTTGTAAAAAGGTGCGCTGCTGCCTTTTAAGGGCCCGGCCCCACAAAACACATTTTCTAATGCTGCCGTGGGGAGGCAGGAAGGGGGTTTCAGAAACAGCATCCGGCAGGAAGGTGCTCGCAGGCCCAACGGAAATTAGTCTCCCGCTGTGTTTTTATGCCTATAGACGACACCCCATCGGGAACCTCGCTCCACGCACTATACGGGTGCGTTTCACAACTTGCACGAATCGCTTATCCTCGCAGACTAAACAACTGATATCAATGACCCAAAGAACACGCTGGCCCGCAGATTACTAACATAAATAAAATACCATTTGTGTGGTGTCCAGTTTCCTGCTTTCCCACAATACACTGTGTCTAAAATTGCAGTATCTAAAAAGAGCTTGGCGGGTTAGTGTATTTCTTGGACTCTCTCTCAATTATCTGCGTGCTCCCTCTTCTCATCTCCTAATCTCTCCGTTACTTCTTCGACACGGCGATGTTCTGGTTTCGAGGGGGAACAGCGGTAAGGACCAGCTGTGGTTCCTATGGGAACCGGTTTATGGCTCAATAAACAGGCCTGGGAGAGAGATAAGGCCGGCGAACGAGACTGGAGGACGGATAGAACGAGGAGACCGAGAGTATCGCAGCAAGAGCGGTCCCACGTTCCGTGCCGCTCGCGAGCACATTACCGAATCACGGATGCAAAATGGGCCCACCCGACGCGAAGACAAGCGCACGGAAGCCACCCATATTTCAATTTACAAAACATTTCTTTGTTTTCATGAAGATCACATTTTGAGTCCCTCTCGACAGCTGAACTGTGTTACAGAGGAATTAATGAAGTGAAAGTGCCTTGGTGGCGTAGGAGTTAGAGTTCTACTTTCGGACCTCCAGATAGCAGATTCGAATCCCACCTCTGGCTGTTGTGCCCTTAAGCAAGGTATTTACCCTAAATTGCTATGGTAAAATCACCCAGCTATATAAATCGGTAGATAACTGTATGTAGGTTAACATTGTAAGTTGCTTTGGAGAAAAGTGTCAGATAACTATGAATGTGTTAATGTTAAGTACTAAAATTACTGGGGGATTTGGTGACAGTTCAGCATAAATTGATATCAATTTCACATGGAAATTTTTATCATCGAGACTAATGGTAAATAATTTGATAAGGATTTACCTTAGAAATGGCTTTTTTTTCCAGGAACAAAATTACCTTTGTAAGGCAGGGAAACGGTGTAAAAGAATGTATATGCGCGTGCATGTGCGCGTGTGTGCGCGCGTGTGGGTGCGTGTGTGTGCGTGTGTGTGTGTGTGCCATGCTTCTATGTATCCGCAGTGTGGGGTGATGCTGGTCCCCCGGTGCAGGGTACCACAACACGGCAGAGCCTCATTAACCTCTGATGAGGAAAGCTGATGCAGGCTTGGCCTCCGTACACTAGAAAGACTACGAGCAGTGAAACAGCAAGGATCCATGTTTATCAGCCTTCGCATTTAACAAAGGGGCCATTACTGGAACACTGAAGCATAAAGTGAATCTCACACAGGCAGCACCCACACCCATATAAACTCATCTGTTGCATAGTAGGATCATTTACCTGTTTATACACCTGGGTTATTTTCATGGGTGCTACACTACCTTGTTGCCCCTTAATACCACCTTTAAGAAACAAACTATAAACATGCAGCTACTAACTCAGTTTTTAAATCATATAATTACTTTTAATAGAATGAATATATGCAGTAGGGTAAATAAACTCAATTGAATAAAATGAGATGAGATAAGATTGATAAGACAAAATCAGATAAGATAAAAAAAGAAAAAGGAAAAAAGATAAGATAAAATAAGATAAGATAAGATAGATACGAAAAGATAAGATAAGATCAGATAAGATAAGATCAGATACTTTATTGTCATTGTATGCAATAGAACGAAATTTTGTGTGGCCGTCCTCAGAAGAACAGCAGCAGAAAGAACGCTTGAAATATCCTCTAAAATCCTCTAATCCTCTAACATCAACCATTTTTTAGTAACAAACAGCAGCTCTAAGGGCGGAGAGCCGGCACGGTGCTGCTTTAGGGAGTGAAAAACACAGGCAGTGATCTTGTGAACTTCATTTATTTATAGTGTAAATATCCTTGAGCCAAATTAACAAAATCGCCACCCACAGCGTATCCGGCCTCACCCACCATCCTGCCGGGACAGATACCGGACCTCGGCGCCAATGCGCTGGATAAACAGTTATTGATAACGAAAGAAAAACTGAAAACGTAACATAAGACGTGAGAAATAATACTTTCGTTAAATTGGTGCTTAGATCATCATGTGCGAAGATAACTTTTATTGTGAAATTTTAATTAACCTCAGACAATATATTTTTTGCCCAGGAATTTTTTTCTTTTTCTTTTCTATATGAAACAACAGCAAATTTGTCCCCCCGTAATGCAAATTCACCAAACAGCGTGATTTCATGGATCAAATTAACCTTGATGTTTGAGGAACGGGTGCGGAACACATACACATTTTATTTCTTTCTTTAGTTGGGAACAAAAAAGTGTGTTTGAATACTTTCACCCTTCAAAAAAGATGTTTTACTGGAGTAATTCAGCTTACAGAAAGGAAGCTCATGGGATTTGAACCGGCAGCTTTCAGGTTCATGCCTTCAGGTTTCATAACCTTTTCGGGTTAACGACCCCTCGGCCACCTGCTGCCCAATGTGGGAAGGAGGAGTCACACATTCATACATTTACAAAAGCGTCCATTAATAGCACTTCTTAAAATGCCTTCATAGGATCTACTTTTTTTTTTTTTTAATGCATTTTAACCATTTTCTCCCAAGCTCGTCTCCCTCTGGAAGGAACTGGGGTGCGAACCTTGGGATAGACACATCACTATGTGTTTGCTGGGCCTCCTTGACTCAGATGGCTATTATGGGACATTAAAAAAAAAAAAAAAAGATCTGAATGAACATCTGTGCTGCGGGGCACACAGAAAAGTACTGATGCGCCACTCGGGAGGCCGGATTTGGCCACCGTTTCTGAATGCAACCGAAGGGCCAATTTCTTCCAGAAGATCTTTGATCCGATGCTCCACGAGGAGCCGTAACAATGGAAGATTAATAAGACTTTGCAGCGCCAGGCTATACGCCGTGTCCTGAAACCGAAGTCAAGCCCTGCATGACGCAACCCGAGGCTCCTTCCGTCCCGCTTCCAGCTGCAGGCTTATTTTCATTCTGCTTTCCATCCGACACGGCGCTGGAGACCGTCTGAGGCCGGCAGCTCGGCCTTTTTTATTTTTTACCCGTGGCTTCTTTCCCTGGCCCCGGGCACGTTTAAAGTTGGAAGACGGTGCGGGGGCTGCCGGCCCATATGGCTGTCCCCCGAATGTGTGTGCGTTGTGTGCATGTGTGAATGTGTGTGTTGGCTGCTCGCCTGGAATTCCCTCATTCGCTTCCTCTCGCTGGTGCGGAGCTCGGTCTGGAACGTTCCCAGTGACTTTGGCTCTTCGGTTGGCTTCTTCGTGCTTCTCGAGAACTCCAAGAGACACAGCAGAAGGAGTCGGGGGGGAGTGCGTAGCACACCTCCTTCCCCCAGATGGCTGCACAAAGGACCTCCAACACTCTGGCAACTCCCAAAGTTTATGGGCATCAGTTTGTGGATTACCTGATGCTTTAATCTAAAAGTGGTATTTTACCTCAACAACTGCCATGAGGACGCCTATTCACTCGATTAAACAATCCCGTTCGCGGCAGCCGACACGAGACCCCAGCGGCCCGGCGGTAGTGTAGGAAGCCCCACTGACCTGCCCCTGCATCCATCTGGATCGGCATGGCGGGGCTCTGAGGGGCAGAGTCCTCGCTCAGGGAATAGCTGTGCTCCGCCTGGATGTCGGGGTTCGGCGGGTCCAGCTCCATATCCAGCAGGGGGTTCCTCTCAGCCAGCAGGTGGTCATCGAAGAAGCTGCTGAAGAGCTCGTTGGAGAAGTCATCCATCTGCTCGGAGAAATGCTGCAAGACACACAGCATCCTCGCATTCAAAGAGCTGCAACATAAACACTTTCGTCGTTGCATTGAACACATGATCAGGTCTTTTGGACAGTTTAAAATATGTCAGCGTTAGTGCGGATACATATATATGTACACTATGGGTGAACCTGAACAGCATGTCCTTGGACTGTGGGAGGAAACCAGAGCACACAGAGAGAACATGCAAACTCCACACAGACTGAGCGGGGATCGAACCCATGTCTTTTCTCACCACCGAGGCCCTCTGAGACAGCAGCGCTACTCGCTGTACCACTATGTCGCCCCTTTATATATAAGGATAGAATAGCTGAAGTGTCCTGAAGAATTTTTTGAACTTTAAGAATTATTTCACTTATTATCATAAGCATATCATTTATTATAACCTTATATATAAATATATAATGTGAGAGGAGATTTCCAGAAATGACACCTCGATCTAATGTAAGAATTCTGAAAACCTGAAGGAGACAGAACACGAAGCCTCTGGCCCAAAGGGAGAAGTTCCTCAGTAATGATTCACACACGGTAATACATTGACCTACAAATCTGATCCAGGAATTACCAAAAAGGGTGCATCAGACCGATCGGTACAGGAGAACTGGAACGACTGTATCGATAAAATCTCCAACAGACTCCAAATGTGCAACAGAACAGTCGTGATGGCAGCAAGATGTTTGGCTGTGACACTCCGACGCTTCTAATTCCGAAACGAGAACATGGTCACTTTCTTCTGACATATAGAAGAAAAGAAACAGTATTCACAGGACAGATGCTGACCTACTTAGACAGAGTGTTTTTATGAGATCATGGGGACAATTAGTGTGCAACGACTGACGCAAGCGCAGAAAGGACGTCGGCTCAAATAACATTTTCGCTATTAAAGTTAATATGAAGAGCGTATTCCTTAAAGCGTTCTAATTACTCATCTGGCCATTGAGATTTTGACTCAATGCATTAATTACTGCCTCAATGCCAATTTGAGTCTTCAAGCCCCTTGAGGGAAAGGGTTGCAAGTTGCCAGACGCCAAAACGCCAGACATGTCTGGGAAACCAAAAGCAGCATCGCTGAAGTCATGTGCATTCGTTCGTTTAGGTGCTTTGAAAACCCAACAGGACGGATTTCGCACCACATGACCAGTTCCGAAGGAATGCAAGCTACGGATACATGCCCTGCTTAAGAATGCAACGGGAGTTTACATCAAACATTAATTTAGCGGACACTTTTCTCCAGTTCGACTTCCAGTGAACTCTGCGTAGTGTTATCAGACCGCACATGTCTTTGGACTGTGGGAGGAAACCAGAGCGAACACACACAGACACAAGGCGAACATACAAACTCCACACAGACTGAGCAGAGATTGAACTCATGTCCTCTCGCATCATGGGGGAACTACAAGACAGCAGCACAACTCGCTGTGCCACCGTGACACACGACATGCCACGCCCCAAGCATCACAACATAACTCTCTTGAATGTAAATTAATCCATAGAAATGACTTTGGACAAAAAGTGGGCCTGGAGTCCCACCTCCTGCTCTATTACCCATCAGCAAGGAATTTACCCTAATCTGCAATGCAAGGTCTACAACCGCTTGTCCGAGGCAGGGGCGCGGAGAGCCGGAGCCTACCTGGCAACGCAGCGTGCAAGGGACACGCCCTGGACAGGACGCCCGTCCACCACAAGGCACCCCACACGGGGCTCAAATGCCCAACCCGCCACACAGCGCCAACCTTCCCTAAACTGATACAGTAAAAATCACAATAAAGTGTACTCAGGACAACAGTTACAGTCATATTTTTCACACTATGAAACCTAAACGCGAAAATTAACCACAAGCGCATTCAGCTCCAAGCCTTCGCCAGCGCTCCATGTGTTCGCGGTTAATTTTCACATGTTTTAAATCTCATATTGTAATAAATACCGTCACACTGGTGGGTGCCCTCCTAAGCGCACTTTAGTTCAGCATTTCCAGAGGATCCATCACCCCTGGTGCCAACACGTCCTCGACATTTGCGAGCACGTGACTTTTAGAATTACATTAACGATCATTTGTACTTACTGAACAACTTACTGTATTACCGTTAACTTTTGGTGGGAGGTTTGTTCGGAAAGGCAACTTACGTTCGTTCATTTAGCTGAGGCTTTTCTCCGAAGCGACTTACAATGTTAAAGTTACGCTGCTGTAAGTCGCTTCGGAGAAAAGTGACAGATAAATAAATTATACGAACGGGAACAGCTGGTACTGAAGTGGTTAGAGCTACTGCCTTCGAATCCAAAGGTTATAGGTTCAATCCCCACCTCTGGCTGTAGTACCCTTGAGCAAGGTACTTACCTTAAATTACTCCAGTAAAAGTACCCAAGTGTATGAATGGGTAAATAATTGTAACATCGTAAGTTGCTTTGGAGAAAAGTGACAGATAAATGTAAACCAGCTATTTAAATGTAGAACTTTTTGACTAACGTGGTATTTGCGCGTACGGAAAAGCACGCGTCTAAACGTCTCATTCGCGGCCAGTGGGAGCGGCTTGTTTGCTGAGCGAACAAGCTGAGGTGTGAAGGAACTTGCAGGTGTGCACATCCTGCTGAGACAGGCCTGGGAGCGGGAGGGCAGCCACACAGCTGGAGGACCGCGTACACGTGAGGTGTCCTCTAACGCGGCCCCGTCCCCCACCTGAACGCGCTTGGTCCCGACCCAGTTCCATTAGCATGCAAGTCAGAGCTCCATGTCCTCATTGAGTATTCCCATGAAAGCCCTACTCTGCATTTTTTTCTTTTAATTATGAGACTGCCAGAAATGCATCATTTCAACCTGAATGGGCTGATTATTGGAAAAAACATCAGCTCCCGTAGCAACAGAGAAGTGATAGCCGTGCTTATGGCAGCAGCACATGGACAGCGTGTTTAGCGGTATACAGGCTCTACGAGATACTGTCACAGGGAGGGAGAGTGGCACAGCGCCTGGGTGGTGCGAGAGGACGTGGGTTCGATCCCCGCTCAGATTGTGTGGAGTTATGGTCTCCCTCTGTCTGCGTGGGTTTTCTCTGGGTGCTCTGGTTTCCTCCCGCAGTCCAAAGACATGTGGCTCAGGTTCCCCCATAGTGTGTGAGTGACAGAGTGTGTGTGTGTGTTCCACTGATGTATGGATGAGTGACCCAGTGTAAGTAGTGTATCTAGCAGTGTAAGTCTTTGGGTGCTCTGGTTTCCTCCCACACTCCAAACACATACTCTTCAGGTTCTCCCACAGTGTGTGAGTGACAGAGAGTGTGTGTGTGTGTGTGTGTGTGTGTGTATGTGTGTGTTCCACTGATGTATGGATGAGTGACCCAGTGTAAGTAGTGTATCTAGCAGTGTAAGTCACCACGGTGAATAAGGTGTGTGGGCTCATAACACTACATAGAGTTCACTGGAACATGTAAGTACATACATGTAAGTGTGTAACATATCACGGTCCAGTGTGACACTGGTGTAGCGCCACTGACCATCAGTCAGCGTTGGTACGCAACTACGAAGTATAAAATCTTGACATTTTAAATTTGGCTTCCAAAACACGGAAGTTGCCAGCACATCCAGGGGAGCCTACGCCCTCGAGAAAGCAGAGCAAAGCAGAGCAAAGAAGAGTGACTTGTGGGTCTCGTTTCATGCGCTTACGCACTCCTCCGGCCGCAGCGAGCTCATTGTGTCGATTTCCATCAGTGTCAAATAACCGCGAGATCTTTGTGCTACAAAACCCCCGGCCGGACTTGTTTATCTGGTATACGCAGCTTTTGCCTCCCCTCACATTTGCAGATGCGTGTTTGGGAATCAAGCGAGATTCTTCTCAACAGAGACGACTGGACAATTACTGTTAGGATGCATACATTCTCAACAAACACTGCGATCACTTACATTTACATCCACTTGTATTCGTTCAGCAGATGCTTTTCTCCAAAGCGACGAACATCTCATAGAAAATACAATGTGTTCATTACATTAGCAGGAAGAGAGACAAAGTACCAGATGTATGAGTCTTAGTTGCAGTTTGTTTTTTTCCATCGTATAAAACCAAAGTTCATCACGAGGGGCTGTATAAGTGGCTCCGTACTTACAGGTGTATGGAGCCACGTGCCGTTACCCATCATGCAAACCATGGCTATAGAATGAAAATATGATGCATTACACAACACACTCGCTTAAATACACTGAGCATAACATTTTTACAATAGAATTTATTTGAGAATTCAGTGTTGACTGTGGGAACAATGTCAGCTGGTAGCATAAGGGTTAGAGCTGCTGCCTTTGGACCCAAATGTTGTAGGTTTTAATCCCCCTCCACCTACAGTACCCTTGAGCAAGGGACTCATGCTACGTTGCTTCGGTAGAATTTCCCAGCTGCCTAAATAGAATAATAATTGTAGGAGGCTTAACACTGTAAGTGACTTGGGGGGGAAAAAAGTGTCAGCTAAATGTAGAAAGGTAATGATTTGTAAAGACATAAGACTTTATACCCAGGAAACAGATGTAAAAATAGTGCAGCTATTCACATATTTGACTGTTACCTTTCAAAAAGATTACTTTTAAGTTGAAAAATACACTGTAGTGATTACAGCCACCACCCATGGACTCTCAATGCCCAGGTCTGAATTCAGCCTTTGAAATCACTCCAATAAAAATGCACAGCTGTACAAATGGGTAAATCATTGTAAATCGCTTACAAACCTAAATAAATGCATTCGAAATTGCTGCAGAATTTTAACTTTCTCTTGCCATATTAATTAATAAAATGGCATGAATGTGGTCAGGTATTACATGAATTAGTGTTTAAATTTCAGTTCTGGAACTGGTCACAGGATCTGAGCCCATAGTTCTTTGCGGCCTTAAACACCGATGACAGAAACGCAAAAATCACTGATATTTTATTCAGTATTAGTTTCCCTTGTTTCTCTTTTTTTGTTTTTCTTCAAAGGCTGGCCCATCATTTCGAGTGTGTTATGCTAAGGTGGCTCACAGCTGTTGAGATCTCTCACACACACACACACACACACACACACTTTCTTGTATAGGCTTCCCTTACAGACAGAGCCCAAATCCAGACACTTAAAGTCTATTCTTTGTCTCCGGAGAAGATGTTTAAATGCTGTAACTATGCGTAGTTTTCAAAATGAGTCATAATGAACACATTAAAGTCAAAGTAAAATTCGGATGATGGTGTGCAGGTTTCCACAAGGCTGACTACACACATCTCATATCCCAAAGGCTTAACTGGACAAGTGGATTAAAAAAATGCATGGATTTTCTCCAGACTCAGATAAAAAAAGGAAAGAGGGTCAATCACTCCTCCATAGTCCTAACCTTGCCAAAAAAAGTCTTTAGATGATACTAAAGAGAATAGGGTCAGTATCATTTGGCTGGAAAACAGCATGCACTTTTTCCTGTATAGGCAATTAAACTGAATAAATAAATGTTGTTTGAGTAATTTGCCTGTGGTTTCATTTTATTGAGCCTAGACAAAAGAGGTAATTGCTAAAATAAAAAACACAACTTAGTGCTGCACATACACAGTTTCAAAACTCGTCAGGTCACGTGGAACACATTGAATTTTCTTTTTTTTAATCAGAGTGGAGTGCAATGATTTCGAATGTCCACCCTAACAGAACTGAACGGGTAATCGACACCATGGCAACCACACCATGCACAGAGAGGACACCAGCAGGAGCTTCCCTCGTGCCACTGCGCTGAATGTAGGGCCTTGTGCCATCAGTCCAGGTGGGGCCTGTTTTAGTGGACCGAGCTGTCAGCACCTCCCTGTTCTAAAGAACGGGCTACGAGGGAGGGATTCCTCCCATCCCAGCTGCTCCTGAAGCCTCTGGACATTGTTGATGTGCAGCTGGGGCAGCTGGTTTGACGGCAGAAAGTGCTGTCGGTTGGGATGAGGTGGGGGCAGGGGGTTCCAGGGAAAGCCGGTCATTAAAGTATCCGCGAGCTGAAAGAACACCAGTCTATGGAACTGCTCAAATTGTGGGTTAGGTTACAGTGGAACAGCTCCTTAATCCCAGCACAAAATGCAGCCTTCCTTATGGGAGCTTCATCAAAGGAAGTCAGCAGTCATAATTAATATGCTCATCTGCCCTGAGGAAAAAATGTTCAAAAAGTGCCTTAGAATAGTTCAAAGGCCCAAAAAGTGATTTACGGTGGATGACCGGTGTAGAGAAGGGAAAATTAGAGAATATTTTCTGTAGCGTTAAAGCATTTGTGTAGCAGCGTGGAATATCGCAGAATTAGTCCTAAAATCATTTCGGTGCCAGTTAGAATCTTTGATGGGATTCTCCTGTTGTCCGCTTGAGATCGGCACAAACCGTCTGCTGCTTCACTGTTCATATTTGCAGAGCTTCTGAAATTATTGTAACGATCCCCATTACCGCAAGTTTAAGCAGGAAAATGTTTATTGTAAATAGTTGCATTCTGGGTAAAATGTGATTTAGGTGTTCAACCACTAGGGTGACTTCCGGGGAAAATAATGGGGTAACTGTGTTTTCCAGTGGGTGGGGAAAAAAAACTCAAAAGCACTAAGTAGGCTGATTCCAAGTATAGGTTCTTGAGAAAACTGGATTCTCAGACCAAAAGCATTGTTTTCCTGCGTAGCAGTGTTTTAATAAAACATATGTTACGAATTCTGCCTGTCTCCTTCTTCGCCGCATCTGAACCCAGAGTGCCGTGCACCATGTTATATATCCCTGAATCAAGATATTTGCTTGGCAAATTCATTTCATTAAAGAAATTGCAGTTGGTGATACTGTATCATCATGATTTCTTATTCTGAAAATACATGGAAATTATAGCGAAACATCATATTTGACACTTTATGTTACTATGGAAAGAATTAATGCCAACTAATGTGTGTTTCACTTACAAAACAAGAAAAATGACCCCCACTGTTAAATTTGTTGTTATTCAGATGCATATTAACCATTTTTTCCCCACTCATGATTCATGCAAAACGCAAGACACAGTTAAGTGAACTAATTTGAAGTACATTATTTTTGCATGAGTTGTTAAGTGAGATAGCATATAGATATGTCTTAAAACAGAATCTCAAGTATTTTTCTTTGGCTGTAACTAAGTCAAATTAATGTAAACAAAGAATCAGACTGAAAAACTGAGAGGAGTGGGAAATTTAACAAGTTATAAAAATGGCAAGTGTTTTCCTCTTTTTTAAGCACTGAAAATATTTTGGTAATTTTTTTTTTCCTATAAAAGCAGCAAATAGTGGTTAGGAATACAACTTTGCATTCTTAGGCTTCTAAAATTGAACCCCTTGTCCCTCTGTAGTACTCTTGATCAAAGAGCTTACCCTGAATCGAAACTAAGAATACTTTACTGTATGAAAGGATAAATCATTGTAAAATTAAATTTCTAACATCGTAAATATTCCGGTCCAAAAGTGTCAGCTAAATAAAGGCTAATAATCTTATTTCTAATTTTCTCTCTTCTTTACCAAGGTACTGTGGATACAGTACATAGTTGTAGTGATTTTTATATAATTATTTCACTCTGTAGTGGGCACCTCCAATGACAGCAGCTGATATCTGTAACTGACAGCACACTCCACCAATCACATCGACCCAGACCTTTGCCCACACAGGCTGCAAGCTGTTTCCTGACCAATGATGACACAGCATGTCCCGTCCCGGCCAATTACGGTGCAGCATGCAGATCAGCACTCTCGCCAGCATGTCTAACCAAACTGGAGTGCAAGGTTTGCATGGGGGAGCCAAGTCGTTCCCCTCAATGTGGGAAATAATCCGTATGCGTAACAGGGAAAATAAAACATCAGCTCGGAAGAACCACAGTCTAAATAAACCATGACAAAAATAGTGATGTTTAAAAATAAGCACTTTTCATTTTGATTCTGAATAAAACATGTTGCACTCTATTTTTTTTTCATGAGTCTGAAGAATGAGAAGGGGAAAAGTAAAATCTGGGATTCGTACTCAGTCAGGGAAGCACAGATATACCCTTGCCATGAAAATCTGTTCTGAAAAAAAGGCTATCGATAAACAGTTTTTAACTGCTTTTTCTGTTGCAGTTTTTAAGCTACCCACCACTACTTTTCCTTAAGATGATGCCCAGATCAATTCTTCATACAGATACTCTTGCAATGTAATGTAAATGTTTATATGCATCTCCCCCAAAAAAAAAAAAAAAAAAAAAAAAAAAAAAACCAACTACTGGGTGATTAGGAATCGTTCATATTCCAGTCAAGTTTTATACAGCTACTTGTGTGATGAGCATCAGTGCATATGGTGGGGAAAGAAAAAAAAAACAAACTGTACTTAAGAATCACACATATGCAACTATGTCTCTCTTTCTGCTAATTTGTTACATTTTGTATTTTCTGAAATGCACATCCACTAAATGAATAATTGTAAATGTACTTTTCACATTGTTACAAAAATTCTACTGTATTAATCGTGGATCTTTGCAGAGACAAGCTGAGCCGTTCTTTCCAACTCATAAAATATAATGAAAGGTGACTTTTTTTTTTTTTTTTTTTTAAAACGCAACAATATCTGACCCGAATTCCCCATCGTGTGCTCCGATGTGTCTGCAGCCTTCAGGATGATTTTGCACAGCTGTATCCAGTTCCCAAGTGTGCAATTGCTCTGCCTGTGGCAAAGCCGCCTGCGCCGATGCCCCAAATGCAACCTGACGTCTGGCCTGGCCTATCCTCCCTTCTCCAGCTGGCACTTGCTGCTGGAGAGGAGACCTGCCGCTGCTCGCTCCCTCCACAGCTGCTTCTGTGCATGTCTGGGGACACACCTGGACTTGTCCCAGTCAGAAGAACCTCACCTATCCCCATACATATGGCCGTGGCCCGAAGGAACGCTCGCCTTCGCTCCAACCAGGAGGAACCGGCTTGGGGAAACACCCGCAGCAACTCCAGGCTGGAAGACCAGGTCTTGATCAGCTCCCGGCCAGGGAGACCTGGGCTGTGGAAAACTGGATCAGGTCGAGGACGGAGCATTTGGCCTGGGGAAGTGGAACTCCCTCAAACACTTTAAAGGTAAAGACACAGCTAAGGAATGAAGACAGGACAGCAGAAAGCCTCAGAAATATGGATTCCCCAGAAACTGCTGCCCTTTTAAACTTGTCCTGAAATGACCTGCCAGATGCCATACCAACGGTGGTATTACAGCGAGCCCAAATCTATGCATGAAACCCGCTGTTGTTACAGACTCCTCCATCTTGCGGAGAGCGTTCGAGGCTGTTTGCGGTTGGAAGAGTGCCACGTGATATGGACCGGATGTTCGGCTGCACAGCGCGGTCATTACATTATAATCTAAGGAGCCCGTCCCATTCTCCCTCTGTTGAGAAGGCCTTGCTTTAAGCTCCCCTGTATTTAGCGGCCAGGAAGGATGAGAGACCACATGGGATGAAAGGCGAAGGGACAGAAACTGCATTGTGTGCGTGCAAGGAGGTGGATACGATAAAGAGCGAGGCAGAGAGCAGTAAAAATTGTCTAAAAGGATAAAAACATGCAGACAGTCTGAAATACAGGTGAAATTTGTGATAAGCGGTAAATGAGATCACCGTAACGCCTGGTTTATTTCTGGAAATAAAGAACAGGTTCCAGTCCCATGAGAATGTCCTATGCATTCCTTCAGAAATGATATGTTAAATTATGGTTTTCCTTCTATGGAACATAAGTCGATTGGACTGCATCGGGTTTAACTAGAAGACATTTAAAGAACTTCTAAAATCAAAAACATACAATATGGACTGTGTTTACTGTCTGGATCCCGCCTGCGGTCAGGGAGCATAAGCAGAAGAAAGCGGGCAGAAAACAATGAAATATAAGCATGGGTTAAAGTTTGCTCATTGAATTGCTGAAACGCCCCGTAACGACGACTCTGATTAATTCCAGCCCTAGCTATCAAATATTATTTTCAGCAACTTCAGACTTGTTCTGCGGGGCTTCAGGGACAATGCAAAAGAATTAGTCTAAAAACAAAAAGAGCAAAACAGACAGCCTGAAGTGTGTGTTGGGTCACCAACTTTCGCACATGGAGCCCGGTAGGTGGAGTGGCTCATTGCGCTTATGCCCACACGTGAACCCCTCTGTACGTGGAGCACCGACCGACCCCACCGGCACACATTCAACACGCCGATCTCCATCCCAACAGCGAGCTCCAGATGAACCACCGAGACACCTGTGCCGCGAACTGCTCGGCACAGTGAGCCGGTCTGCAGGGGGCGGCCGATCGAGCCCAAGCAACCATCCTTCCTCGCAGGGCTGCCGAGTCGCTAACTGGTCCCAGAAACCGCAATACGCATGCACCGTCCCATGGAGGATGGAAGCAACATCAGGTTGCTTCACCTATGAGGACAACAGCATTCTTTCCTTTTTGAGAATCTGGACAAGCAGATAGTATACTGACAGAAATTATGAGGTCCAGGGGCTCATTGTGTTCAGTGACCATCGATGGATTAGAAGCGGAGCGATTTTGGGGACATCCAAGTTTGCGGGGCTGCATCTGGACAACAGGCTCGGGTTGACCTGCAACAGTGTTTCTCTGCTCAAGAAGGGTCAAAGTCATGTTTACTTGAAGGAAGGTAAGGTCTTTCGAAGTACGCAGGTCACTGCCGCAGACGTTCTACCAGTATTCAGAAGGAGGTGCAGAACACTGGTCTCTGAACAAACCGAAACTGAAGGTCTCTGAACAAACTCTTACCCATCATGGACAATGACTGTCAGGATACAACCCTGGGTAAACAGAGGAGCACCTTCAGCAACAGACTGACCCAGTTGTGCTGCTCCAAGGAGCACAGCCTGAGGTCAGTTCTGCCAACAGCTACTAGACTCTGTAATGAGTCCTCTCACTGCGGGGGGTTGGTACTGACCTTTTATTGTCTGAGTAATACCGAACTGTCAGTACCACTTTTCACATTTTTACTTATTTGGATCCACTATCTAATTTTGCACTATTTACTCCTTCCTGTGTTATTCCGGTGTCGTGCGGTATGTATGCTGCTGTGTGCTTCTGCAGCTTCTTTGGGATCAGTCAAGTTTTCAGCTCTCTAACCTAAATGCTGGGGCCTCTAACCATAACTCTGGGCTATAAAATCACAGCACTGGTTTTATACTGCAGCTGCATACATTTCTGAACTGAAAAATATACATTTGGAAGCTGAGAAAAAATTGCGTTGCATGGTAAAAATACTGTGCTGAACCACAGATACGAGGAATTTGTGAAATATAAAAGAAGGATTAGGCTACAGTAAGGGATAAGTTTATGAAATTTGATTCTGTTTGTTAATTTACTACCTCTGGGGCAATATAAAGTTTATACTTGTATCACAATGAAATTTTAAATATTGCTGTAAATGATTTGTGGATTAAGTTCAGTTAAAAGAGGACGAGAGGACAAAACGCGGATTACAGTCGAAGGAGTTTGATTTTTGGATTTCTTTTCTTGCACGACAGGGAAATGACAGGAAGCAATGAAATGACATCGATAGAGCAGCTCACAGGCTGTGGTCTCGTGCTGAGATATGTCATCTACCAAATGGCAAGCAGGCATCTTCCAGTGGCGGAAAAGCGCTAATTATCTGCTGCAAGGTTGATGTTTAAGTTGGCTGAAGGGTGTGAGCTGGCCCCATCAAAGCACCTTCCTCAGTCCTTTCCACTTCCTTTCCAACAAGCTCAGGAGATGCACATCTCCACTAGTCAGCACCAGAAGTGTCCTGCCGTTTGCAGTGTGTCCGGCGGTCATCGACAGCTGTCCCACGCTGACTGGTCTGACGTGTGTCTTTTCAATGGCTGTGTGCCTTCAAGGAACCTCTGGAACTTCTGCTGGTCCGTTTCTCAGCATGTGTAACAGGACTCCCCCATAGCTGAATCTACAGAAATATTAATTAAGGAACCTTGCATGATGCTTATCTTGATGGTCAAAGAAACTGTGGAAGCTCATAAGATTTGCCAGAATGGAAGAGGGTTACATGTGAAATTCATAGCAGCACAGATTCCACCAAGGATTCACCGGGACTGAGGAAGCACGACCCAGAAGCCAGGAACTAAGCTTGTTCCGCAACTCAGCCGTGGCATCTGTGAAAAATCAAGCTGTCCTTGATTTTCTGCATGAAACTTGATTCACAAAAGGGAACTTTGGTAAATCTGCACCCCAGCTGGGCCTGGCACACAGCTGAGATTGAGACTGCAGCATGAGAACGGCACACAATCTAGAAGTGGGTTGACTGCACACCACATGCTTTAACTTTCTGACCCCTTACTCCGTTCTTCTTTCACCGGCCACGTGCATTGCAGCAAAAAAAAAAAAAAAAAAAATTACATAACAACATCATGAGTTTCCAGCTGGCTAGGCTCCAAAAACAACGTTGGCCAGCGATTCAGACTCCCTTGCGGACACTGGTGGGAGGGGAATGGCCCAGAGCCAACCCTCTCTTTATCAACTGGCTGT
The DNA here is from genome assembly GCF_900964775.1 of Scleropages formosus. Classification (NCBI taxonomy): domain Eukaryota; kingdom Metazoa; phylum Chordata; class Actinopteri; order Osteoglossiformes; family Osteoglossidae; genus Scleropages; species Scleropages formosus. Next base: position 23,344,144 of record NC_041816.1, read on the forward strand.
TCACACTGGTCAGCCGTGATGAAACCAGCCTGCTGCAGGCTGTTGGGACCCAGCTGTTCGAATGGCTGAAGGGTGATGGTCCTTCTCTCTTGAACCCACCCGTTGGATTTGACACTAACCATTTTGAGCACAAAAGACCCACAATGCTCTGGACAGAAAAGGAAAAATAAACAGTGCAGCTGGTCCACAGGAGATATAAGGACACGTGGTTCACCCCAAAAAAAATCATCAATTCTACTTTCACATCCAGATAACCTCCCTAAGCTGTACAGCAGACGTACTGTCAATGGTAACATTCATAGAAAAATTGACATGAGAAAACAGTTGGTTTTGGAATGGAAATTTCATAGAAATGCTTAGGAAAATTCATTGAACTACAGGATATCTTAAACACCTCTTCCTAGGATTTTTTTTTTTTTTGCACTTCACACTATTGCCAGAAGTAACAGTCTAAACCATCCATTCAATGATTCATCCACGCATTCATTTATTGTGAATAACCACTTGTCCAGTCCAGGATTGTGGTGGACCAGAACCTAACCCAGAATCATACAGTGCAAGGCAGGGTGTACAATGGACAGGATGCTTGTCTACCATAGGCCAATCACACACACTCATTCACCATCTCACACACACACACACACACACACACACACACACACACACACACACACACACACACAGGGCAATTTAGAGTCATTAACGAACCTGAAACACATGCCCTTGGACTGTGGGAGGAAACTGGAGCGCTTGGAGGAAACCCACACAAATACGGGGAGCACGTGGTGCACATGCAAAGGCCAGGATCTGTGAAGCACCAGCGCTACCTGTGATGCCACTATGTTGCCCCAGTTTAAAATATGTAAAAGTTCCAAAATCAAGTTCTTTCCAACTATTAATAGGAAAATGACCTGCAACACTGTGAAAGCTATGCAACATACGAGCTGTTCACGCTGGTCTAGACCCCAGTCTTCAGTGGGAAAAGGCTCCGCATCCTCCGTTCACAATCTTACATGGGGTCCACTTTTGAAACCACTGAGAATAAGAAATTTAAAAAGTGCAATTAAGGATCTGTTGGCACATTGTATGTTCTATGGCAAAGCAAAGAGTAGCATAAACCCCACACCCCCCAAGTGAGACCTGGCAATGTACTGTATGGCATTCTTACTAACACACTTGTCAAAACTCCTGATTTGTTTACTTATGCCCCACAATCTTGAATTTCTCCAGTGATCCCTGCAAATTACCTCACCGTGAAACAAGCTTCTCCTGCACAGACTTGCTTGCATATAAGGCCGACATATTTCTGATAGTGCAAGGAATAAAGAGATCCCTTTGGCGCCATATGAGGCTGAGCTCTTACAAAAACAGTCCTGACCACAGAGATAGGAGCTGTACTGTTCTCAGATACAATACCGTATGTCTCTGGGAGTATTTCATTGAAATTAGTGGCAGTTCAGCGGTTAAGTTAACGCAACACGCTTCACACCATATAATTAACCATCATCATTTTGTTCAATTACTCATATTCCTTAAATTGATATGAACAAGTACAACATTCTCGTTTAATTATAGGAATAAGTTAAAACACATCCACAATAGACTTCAATAATATTCCCACAATTCTGAGTAATGAGAGAAAAGACTTTAAAATATCAACATTGGAGAAACTGGTTTCTTGGGACGTGGAACTTATTGTAGTTCTTTTTCTTCCTAGAGTTTAACGTCGATTGAAAGAAATTATGATGCCATTTTGTTCATTATCAGTGCTCGGCAATTTAACCGGAAGACAACGCGAAAGTCGTGAATTACTTGGATGCGGCTCAGTGGATGCTGAGTCTCGAATCTTGACAGTGTAAGGAGGGCAAATGACTGTGGGTTTGGTGCAAGAATGATGCAACACGAGACTTGTCCTTCTGCAAGGCCAAAACTCAGATTTGCCGCAGGCAATAATTTGATCCCGTAACACCACGGTTACGTATCCTGCCGTTTGTTTGAACTGCGACATCCGACAAACTCCAGTCGTACCGCTTCGCAGGTTTTACTAGCCCATGGAAACAGAGAGCCGTCACACCCAAATACAAAAAGGGAGTCAAAGTGAGTTCCTGTAAACAAAGAGATCAAACAAAACCGTAAAACCTGAATTTACATTATCTGACGCTTTTCTCCAAAGAGACTTACAGCGTCAAGCTACCTACAATTATTTACCCATTTATACAGCTGGGTAATTTTTAACTGGAGCAATTTTAAGGTAAGCACCTCGCTCAAGGGTACTACAGCTGGCGAGAGGCGAGATTGAAACCTGCGACCTTTGGGTCCGAAGGCAGCGGTTCTAACCACGTTCGTGTAACAGTTTGGCAGTAGAATCACAGTCTCTGCTCTGATATTCGGTGACATTTGCTGCACTGACATTACAGGCGAGCTGCATTCACAGCAATGACACAAATCAGCCGCAGTCATAGTACCGACATCAAATGCACATTAGAAGAACCGGTGTCATATAAGACAGGGTTGCACAGGGACAGCTGGTAGCACAGTGGTTAGAGTTGCTGCCTTTGGATCCAAAGGTTGCAGCTTTGATTCCCCCCTCAGGCTGTAGTACCCTTGATCAGAATCAGAATCAGAACGAGCTTTATTGCCAAGTATGTTCGCACATACAAGGAATTTGTCTTGGTGACAGGAACTACCATCAAGGAACTTACCCTAAATTGCCCCAATAAAATTACTCAGCTGTATAAATGGATAAACAACTGTAATCTTAACACTGTAAGTTGCTTTGGAGAAAAGTGTCAACTAAATGAATAAATGTAAATAAGAGCTGAGCCTATAATATGGGAATTCTATTTGATTCAACTGGAAGACAACTGGGAAGAAAAAAAAAAAAAAAGAACAGAAGGCAAGAACTTGAGTCCTGATGGGAGGACTTTGTCAACAAATGCCGAGCTCCGACACGGCAAACGATCCGTTTTCATTACATTTATTCATCGATCAGACCGTTTTCTCCGAAGCGACACACAATTACTATGAAGTGTTTACTTAAAACACCTTCACCTAAGGTGACTTGCACTTAGATAAACTACACTTAACAACCTCCAGTCATTCACCCATCCATACCACAGCAATACAAGACACACAAACAAACACACATCACGGGCGTCTTAGAGTCACCAGTTCACCCGAAACACCGGACGTGCAAGACCCAAATATACTGAGCAGGAATCGAACCCAAGCCTTGACATCACAAAGATCACGGCAAGATTCAGGCAGCCATCGTCACATATGTACCTTCATATAATGATGAAATATTAATCCACACGTAAAGTGCACAAAGAACGCACCGAGACTCCACACACTGACTGCTTTATCTAATGGACACTAGCTCTTCAACTCCACCTGCCATCATTCAGCAGGCCTCCTGGAGCAACTCATCCTTCATTGTTGAATGTGCTGAAAGATATAAGCACAGATGATTTATTATTCCATCACGTTATCACTGTCACATATGTAATATGCAAGGAAGAAGGCTGTTCTGTTTCAAACTGCTCCTATGATGCATATGGTTGACTCATGATGCAAGATGGCCAGAGAGGCATCCAAGGGATGTGGGGCTGGACCTACAGGGACCTTCTCCAGTCCCAGCTGGTGTCTGGGAACAAGACGGAGCTGCTGGCGGGGAGCTGTTTTAGACATTATGTTTGTCCCCAGTGGACTCCCTGAGTCACCGAGAAGAGCGTAACTAAGTTAAACACATTATTTCCATTCTGCTCACAGCAACAGTTCACACGAAACCACCAGTAGCTGCCCACACGTCCCACAGAAGAACAATCCTCCTATCTTGCGACCTCATACAATAGTCATTATAAAGACAAAAAAAAAAGAGCCAAACTAACTGCAGAACTCATAAAACTGAAAACAAATAACATCAGCCTGGGGACAGATGAAGACCTAAGTAGAACACCTGCAAAATTAAAATATATTCTGCACTTCTGACTGTGTGAATGCAAGGGCAGCCATTCCTCGTGAAGTTTACACATGTTCTGATTTGAATGTTTCTGCAATCTGTCAATGATAAATGTCTCCAGCAGGATACAAGAACCCGGATGAGAGAAAGCAACCAATGAGAGGGAGGCGTGCAACCGTTAAATAGCAAGGGAACAGTTAGCCACGCCCACAGCCCTTAGCAACGCCTATAACTGCAGTTGGCCACGCCCCTCGGGGTCGGGGGAGTATCCAGAGGATCCTGACAACAAACCTAACAGCCGGATCTCATCAGGTACCTCTAGCACAGGGAAAATAAACTTTTCTATTAACGTATTTTGAAATTAAACAGTTTTTTTTTTTTTTTTTTTTTTTTTTTTTTTTTTTTGCCGTATTTGCTTAACCTGTGTGAGGAGAAACACGCGTGTATTCATGTACTGCAAAATACCAAAAGAAAAAGCTTGTAAATGAGTGATATATATTACAATAAATGAGGCATTTAAGTCGCTTTACACTGACAGCATGTGTTAAAGAGAGCAAAATGAAGGAAGTGGGTCGTTACCATATTGGTGAGGAAGTCCGATTCATTCAAGTCCTCCAGGTCCAACAGGTTGGAATTGGGGAAAAGTTTCTCCGACGAAAAATTGTCCAGAATGGTGTCCATTGCGATGCTGTTTTTACTGTGCTACACAGTAAATACCAATAATGTCTCAACTTTTCAAAGTGAAACTGCGATTAAAATGTCAGCTTTGGTATATGATACTGTAGGGTTCCGTAAAACAACACAATTTGATTTTTTGCGTTCGCAGCACAAAACGCAGCTTCGTAGAGATGCTCAGAACTATTAATTTTCAGGCCTCTTGGAACGCAGATTTCTCTCGTGCTTCTCTCTGATCTGTCATATCCAGCGCGAGCCATCTGTAGGGTACAAATCACTCTATTAATATTCATTTTGTCTCCGCCCAAAGTTCATTTTCGCTCCTCCCAAAACCACACCCACTTTCGTCTCTTAAAGCAACAGTACCGATTTCTGCTCAATTCAGTGGCCGACATTGTCACTCTGCAGGATAATTGTTGCACTACGTTATGTTTCACTTCATGATGTAAAATATTAAAATGCCGGACATATTAAGATCGAAATAAAAAGAATCGTTGTATCATTCAGCACCCACAAAAAGTGGTCACTATGTTGTCAGTTATTTGGTAAGTAAGATGCAAGCCGGGGGGGTGCGGTGGTGCAGCAGGCTTGGCCAGGGCCCACCCCGTGGAGGGTCTGGGGTTCGAGCCCTGCTTTGGGTGCCTTCCAGCAGACTTTCATCCTGCTTGGGGTGTGTCCCCTGCGCCCTGTGTTGCCCAGCTAGGCTTTGGGTTGCTGTGACCCTCTTCAAGGCAAGTGGCTGTACACACTGTGTGTGTGATTCAAACCGCTTCAAGTCCCTGAAAACCCTGTGCATCTGGTGAAAATTCCCCCATAAAGGCCCAAGGCTGCCACACACATCTCCAGAGCTGAGATCACAAAAACCATGTAGGGGGTGACACAGCAAGTAAATCAGTGCTGTCAGCTCAAGAAGAACCAAACCATAATCAAAGTCTCCTGCTCTTCTGTTTAAATGCTCCTCATTCTTTTGCAGCTATCCAAACACATCTTCATATAAAAGATGGGAAAAGATAGATTTAAAAACACTAGAAAGATCTGGGGGGGTGCGGTGGTGTGACAGGCTTGGTCGGGTCCCACTCTCTGGCAGGTCTGGGGTTCAAGCCCTGCTTGGGGTGCCTTGCGACGGACTGGCGTCCTGCCCTGGGTGCGTTCCCTCCGCCCTTTGTTGCCGGGTTAGGCTCCAGTTCACCATGACCCTGCTTAGGTCAAGCGGTTTCAGACAGTGAGTGTGGAAAAAAAATGCAATTTTACTATTGGGCTGAACAAATTAAACAAATGACTAAATGGTTCCAGGCTAGACCAGAGTTCACTGTGGATGGGTATGGAGTCTGCTTCATGCCACCCGATACTCTTAAGATCTTTGCGTTTCATTGAGAAATTTCACGAGATCCCGTTTTCATCCAATTTTTTTTTTTTTTTTTTTGTATTGAACACTTTTCTCATTTGGAAAGACGTTAAGTAACAACTTGGGAACAGTTTATCATTATGGTCTCCTATTATTCTGAACCAAGATCTACCCGCAACGATTTGCCAAACTGGGCTCCAAAAAGAGCTGTTTAAAGGGCTGATGAATATAGAATTTTTATCTGTGGATCAATCACTGGAGAGCTTCAAACTTTTAAGAAATATTTTCAACCCAGCAAAATAGATATCTACAACTATGTCATTTTATTGGTGCTCTAGTAAAGAAGAAGAGGTTATGGAAAGAATTAAGAAAAGCTGAGAAACAGCTCATTATACCAAACAACTCCAGGGCCATGATTTCTGCTTTATATATAATTTTATCAAGCACTGGTACTGGCTCTTTTGACTGACTGAGGGAGACTTGGGTACAGGCCCTTGTTGTGTCCTTTAGCGACCATGAATGGTCATCTCTATGTGCTAAAGTCTTCCCTGCCTGCACCTTCTTCAACATCCAGGAATAAAACTCCAAGCTCATTCACAGACCTATCCCACTCCAGTGCGCCTTCGCAGGATGTTCCCAGGGCCATCTCAGCTATGTTTTAAATGCAAAAGCCTCTCCAGTCACTTTGACATCTATTTTGGGAATGCGATAAGATAGAAGTTTACTGGACTGGAGTTCATGCAACCATCCAAGAAAATTTTTAGCAAAAAAAAGATTTCTCCCCAACTACGCTCTTGTTAACCTCCTCCGTTCTTGATGGTGTTATGGTTCTTAGGCTCATACATACTTGGGAAAAATAAATTTTAAAGCTGTGGTCTACATCTGAAAGTCCGTCTGTAAACATGTGGATGACCGAAGTGTTTAAATTTCTCCCACTAGAAAAAGTGACATTAATTTGCATGACAACTCCAATGAATTCTGGAATATCTATACACTCACTGGGAAATTTCTAGAAAGTATGACCATGACTGTGATACATTGCTACCTTTTGACCCTGAGAACTCGCTCATTGTGACCCTGTGCTCTTTATAAAACCAACCAACCAAAAAAAAAAAAACTGGAACCAGTTTATAGGAAAGGTGTGGCTGATAGCTGTATGTCAAGCATTATCTTCTGCCAAAGCATTAGACTATCAACGTCAGTTTGCAATGTTTCCTGCATGGTGAAAAGTTCACAGCTCACTCTTTAATGCTCTTGGTTTGAACAGGGAGAACCAGCAATGACATCATTATTCAGTGGTTCAAAAGATGTGTTTGCCAAGAGACTGTGTGTGTCAAGGGCTGCTTGGAGGCACCTTCAGGGAGCCCCGGCGTGTGGTGCTTTGTGTGACAGTTGGTGTGTGACAGATTACATCCGAGTGGTAAGCTGTGCCCTTCTTTGACCAAAAATCACTGCTCGAGTTCCTAGTCAACTCTTCTGCACAGAGGATCACTGAAAGAAATTTCAGCATAGTTGGTTACGTCCATGAGCGGCTAAAATATGGACCGAATAACAATGACCGTATAAAACGGTGCTGAAATTAATAGGTTTACATATTTAGCAGACACTTTTCTCCAAAGCAACTTCCAATGAACTCTATGTAGTGTTATGAGCCCACACACCTTATTCACCACGGTGACTTACACTGCTAGATACACTGCTTACAATGGGTCACTCATCCATACATTAGTGGAACACACACACTCTCTCTGTCACTCACACACTATGGGTGAACCTGAACAGCCTGTTTTAGAGTGTGGGGGGAAACCAGAGCACCTGGAGGAAACCCACGCAGACACAGGGAGAACATGCAAAGCCCACACAGACTGAGCAGGGACCAAACCCACATCCTCTCGCACCACCCAGACAGTGTGAGACAGCAGCGCTACTCACTGTGCCACCATTCATGGGTTTGCTCTTGCATCTCCAAAAGAAAATAACTGGTCCACTAGCAGTCTTAGATTGTCGTTGGTCAGAGTGAATTGAAAAATATATCCAAATAGGTCTACTACATTTGTGTCATGATCTCCTTCAACAGCTTTGAGGAGGGGTTGAGAATGAAAACTATATGTCATATAAATCTGCTTCTATGCAGTGTACAGATAGGATGCATTTATGTTTTGACTTAAATCGTGTCTGTGGTTTAGAGTTAAATGTTCACACTGCATGTTGCAAAGACAGGATTGAACCTGCTTAAGAACCTGAAGCATCTCTGACCTTCTGTTGTTATAATTAGTTATAATTACCATGCAAGAAGGGATATCATTTATGCTACTTCCCTGATTACATGATCTGGACCTCTTCAAAGGCTATATCAGAGACGCTTTCCTCCCCAAGCCAAATAAGCCGGGACAGGAAGAGTCAACAGGGGAGTGGTCCGATACGAATCCCTGGATTGTTGACGAAGGGCCCGTTCGGAGAACCTCGCTGCTTTTCAAACACGGTGGGAGGACGCCACTCGACCCTGCAGCTTTCCCTCACCCTTGTTCCAGCGAGCACATAACTACCATATTAAATGCTGTACATTAATTAAAGTGTCTACCCATAATGACTGTCTCTCCCTATCCTGGAAGGCAGGTTACCTTATCGCATGGAATGACCTTGTCCTCCTGTTCATCTGTATCTGCTTGGCTTTGAAAAGACCTGTTCATCAAAAATGTTTGCTTTGTTTCAGCATGGAGAAATCCTCCACAAGCAGCATGTCTGTATTGTGTCTACCGCTTCGTATTTCACATTCCAGCCCAGGATCGGGATAAATGAAAAAACAACTGCTGTAAACACTTGATTAATAACTGCTGAAAACATCAGCACAGCATTCACTGCTTGTACACTTGTCGGCAATAAAAATTCCTCTGTCTTTGGGCAGCAAGGGATCAAGGCAACAATATGGCTAAATGTGCAACCCTCCTCTGGATACAGAGTAAAGAAGAACTCCTGCCGGCACATTTTAGTGCATTTAATGCATTTTACTGCACTTACTTCACATTACACTGTTTTGTAGAGTGGTTTTAATGTGTTGATTGCATTAGTCTTTTAGCCCAACAGCTGTAGGAGCACAGCTGGTGGAGGGAGTGAATATGTAAGGTATAATAATCGTACAGAAATAAAAGCACACTGTTTGTCAGACATTATTTTCCCACTGACTTCCAGTATGTATCTTACTTTTTCACAATGATCTGAACTTGGCAATAGGCTTCTACTCTAAGGCACTGATTTACTGCATTTAACTATAATACTATACTAAAAACTCGAGCAGTAATGTAAAAATAAATATGAAATATACATGTATTTTACATTTGATGTCGAGCATGACGGCAACACATACAGTCTGAATTATAGCACAACTGTAATGCAGTTACTGTACAGTTTGTATGAGATTTAATTTATATTTACATGTATTCATTTAGCAGATGCTTTTCTCCAAAGCGACGTACATCTTATAGAAAATACAATGTGTTCATTACATTAGGAGAAAGAGAGACATAGATGCAGACGTGTGATTCTTAAGTTAACTTTGTTCGTTTCTTTCCACTTTATGAATCAATGTTCATCATACAAATAGCTGCATAAAACTCAAACTATTTCTGATCACCTCCTGACCCTTTTTTTAATGAGATATACAAACATTTACGTACAATACAGGAGTAGTGGCTATGTAAATGCTTATCCGGACATTATCGTAAAGTTATGGTGCATGAACATTTACACCTTACATGAGCTTAAGAGATCATGGGTGAGGTGAGTCTGGAAGAGGTGAGTTTTCAGACACTTTTTAAATGTGGACAGAGTTTCGGCAGTTCTGAGCGAGAGGGGGAGGTTGTTCCACCACAACGGAGCCAGAAGCAAGAACCTCCATGCTTCACCTTTCATGCGTGGGACCACCAAGTGGGCAGAAGTAGAAGAGCAAAGAGGTCTGGTTGGGGTTTAGCAGTTCATCAAGTCTTGTAAACAGCTAGGAGCAGTTCCACTGATGCATTTGTAGGCAATAACCAGGGTCTTAAATGTCATCCGGATATGTAAAAATCATGCTCATATACTTATGTGCTTATGCATCACAATATCAGGGCAGCAGGAAGTGTAGCAGTTAAGGGCATGGATTTGTAGGCTGAAGGTCCTACACCTTGCTACTGCTGCAGTACCCTGTGGTTGGGTCCATACCCAAAACTGCTCCCATACAACGCTACATAAAGGGGTCAAACATAGTAAGTAGCTCCAGATAAAAGCACCAGTTAAACAGCAAATGGGTTCTAATAATGTCTTTATCTTTAGAATTTCCAGTTTCATGAACAAAAAAAAAAAAGAAAAAACAGAAATGTGTTCTGTGCACACAGCTCTTTGATTTTTCAAATAAACACATTGGCCAAACCAAAGCTGTTTTGCAGCTGGGCGCCACTTTTACCGAGCATAATGAAGTCCTGAAAAAACAAATATGCTGCTGGGTCAGACCCTTGGGGGAGCGTTTTAAAGTGACAGCCTTTGACCTTTTTCAGAAAGATTTGGGATCTTTGAGGAAAGGCCGCAAACTTCTTCTTTCACTTAGAGGGACATCACCTTTGAAACCACACCTCGAAATTTACTGCCAGAAGCAGACTGTCCGTAAGGGCAAAGACAGCAAATAAACATTACACTACTCCAGCAACACATGCTGCCATAATCTTGGCTGGTAGGCTGAATCATGATGGAAAAGGGTCAAGTGTTCTTCAAATAAATAAAGCTGTTCAAGAAAAAAAAAAAAAAGCCTTGACAGTCATATGGCTGGAGAAGCAGAAACGACCACTTTCTTGCCTAATTTTACTTCCACAATGGAAAAGCCTCCAAAAGATTAGTCATGGAACTTGTTTTACTGTAATAATGATGCCAACTCCAGAAATTACATTTACATTTATTTATTTAGCAGATGCTTTTCTCCAAAGTGACCTCCAATGAACTCTGTGTAGTGTTATCAGCACACACACCTCATTCACCAAGGTGACTTACGCTGCTAGATTATAATGGGTCACTCATCCATACATCATTGGAACACACTCTCTCTGTCACGCATACACTATGGGTGAACCTTAACAGCCTGTCTTTGGAGTGTGGGAGGAAACCAGGAGAACATGCCATCTCCACACAGACTGAGTGGGGGTTGAACCCATGTCCTCTTGCTTCACCCATGTGTTGTGAGACAGCAGCGTTACTGTATAACTCAACAAGGACAGTAGGTAGTGCAGTATTTAAGAGCACAAGCTTTTGTACCTTCAAGGAAGGTACTTAAACCTGCATTGTTCCGGTGAAATATCCAGCTGTATAACTGGTACAGTTGCATGTTTTGGCTGATACCATGGTCTGGAATCCAGAGAGGCTGAGCATACTCTAGAGCTTTTTCCGGAGCCAATGGGAACCCTCTGAAGTCTAGGGTTGTTTTCCAGACCTACGTCACGCTCATTCACCTTGAAAGCCATTCCTGGAGGCCTGGACATCTCATTGCTGCCCCGCTCTATCTTTGGCTGAATGCGGAAGAACCAGTTAGAGTAAGGAGTTATAACTCACGCCCCCCGTTGCACTTTGATTCCAAGTGACTCTTGCTCCTATCTCAGACTATTACAAATCCTTCTCAGCTGGTGGAGAAACCATCAACCACTTCCTGCCCTCCAAGGATCCTTTGTCCATGGTGATTCATGAGAGGAGCCCCTGTTGTGCTCATCTAGCTCCGAACTATAATCCTGGGCTTCTGCTCCTGTAAAAAAAAAAAAACCACATGCAAGACCTGCTCCCTATGTGTTGGTTTCTCCATGGTGGAGCACGCCTTCAGTATTGCTCAGAAAGTGTGTGTTCACTAAGCTTTTCTCCATCAGCCTGCAGTGCTCTTTGAAGAACATGAGAAAAGAAGCTCTTAAAGATCTTGCAGTTAAGATTTTTGGCCAGTGGCCTTTTGGTCCAGCCTCACAATGTCTTATGTAATTACAAACGACCTGCAACAGTACCCGTAAACACAGCTGGGACCTCACTCTGGCGAAGAAGAAAACCCTGCGACAGGCCAGTTGGGTTTGGGGTGGGGTTTGAAGAGCTGTGGGGTGAGGCTGGGGGCCTCCACGACTTCCTGCTTCTTTCAAAAATGTGTGCGTCACACTTACAGGCCGAAGTTATGGAAGACGTCATTGACGGTTGTACCACCTTCAGTTGGACTCGAACGGCATTTCTTCCCGCACATAATGTCTGCCGGATTGCGATATGCGAGAGGGACAGAAAGAGCATACCTCGTCCCGTTACAATGACCAATATTAAATAATACAAAAAATACAAAATAATTAGAATATTTATTTATCATTAAGCTTCATCATGTTTGAGGAATTCAAAACAACTTTGATATCACTTTCAATTCACTTACAAGGGGAGTGTAAGCTTTTTGGGGAATCCAGGCCCCTACTTTGATCTACAGGAACTTGATGGTTCAGCAGGTAATGCTGCAAAGCTGGGCTCTTGTGCTGAATCCCAATTCAATCCCAGTTTAATCAGGGTTTGTTTGTCCTCCCCATCTTTGCATCCCCATGGTCCAGCACTCAACGGCTTTCACCCTTTCCTTACCCTTGGTCTGGGGTGACTCCAGTGCCCTGACTATGTCGTAAAAGCAGACCCAAGTGCCATCGTTGGTGGATGGTTTACAGAAATTCCCTCAGAAGATAGTGATTCAAGTGCCATCCTTTGGCAGGAAAAAGAGCTCAGGTGCAGAAGTCATACATGACTTGTCTACAGGCTGATGATGAGTATTTCTGAGGTAGAGCAAGGGACACATCTTCAGGAAATCAATCCATATGCTAGGGCCAGTCAGGCATATTTCCAATCTGAGGGTGTGAAGGTCAGAAAAATGTTCATTAACTCCGGCCAATGAAGTTCGGTATGAACAAGATACACACAATGGAATACTGTCACTAGCAAAACAGAAAAATCCAACAAAATATGTCAATGACATCAATAGCAATTTTTCCGTTTTTTTCCAGTTTTCCTTTTTTTTCCCGCAACTTTATGATTATCTGCACAATTACAATTGCTCAGTGGATTCCTTTTTAATCCTAAATGATTCACGGAGTTCACTATGTTCACGCATCATCCATTTAGAAAGTGCGCTACTTCAGCCAGCCAGAGCAGCCAGGCTCTTTCTGGTACTTAAACAATGACCTTTAGGTCGCAAGTTAGGCTCCTTAACCATTGCAGTATATGACACACTGCCTTGTACAGTACTGCACACATCCTACCCTTTCCTGAAGCAGGCTTGAGCAAGGAAGGTGTCTAGGTAAGTGTCTTCGGAGGTCTTTGAGGAGAAGAAGATTGCTGCCTGTAATTACAACATGATGTCAAATGGGGTGGCACAGTGAGTAGCACTGCTGTCTCATGGCTCCTGGGTGGTGTGAGATGATGTGGGTTCAACCCTACTCAGCCTGTGTGGAGTTTGCATGTTCTCCCTGTGTCTGCATGGGTTTCCTCCCACACTCCAAAGACATGCTGTTCAGGTTGACCCATAGAATGAGAGTGACAGAGAGAGAGAGTGTGTGTGTTCCACTGATGTATGGATGAGTGACCCAGTGTAAGTAACGTATCTAGCAGTGTAAGTCTTTGGGTGCTCTGGTTTCCTCCCACACTCCAAACACATGCTCTTCAGGTTCTCCCACAGTGTGTGAGTGACAGAGAGAGTGTGTGTGTGTGTGTGTGTTCCGCTGATGTATGGATGAGTGACCCAGTGTAAGTAGTGTATCTAGCAGTGTAAGTCACTGTGGTGAATAAGGTGTGTGGGCTCATAACACTACATATAGCTGATTAGAAGTCGCTTTGGACAAAAGTGTCTGCTAAGTAGATGTCAAAGAAAACTCACATTACCTTTACCGAACATCAGTATAAAGAACAATTTTAAACTCCGCAACACTGCGCCATTTTAGATTATTATATAACCTGTCCTCACTCATCTTCATTTTTTCTAGAATATGTAGTTGCCACTTTTCTTCCTAACTGGGTTAAGCCATGATGTTAGCAAGGGCGCCGAGTTCTCGAGGTTCTCAAGGTTCGGGAGCAGCACTTACTTTGATAAACATCTCCCTTCACCTTGCTGACCACGTGAGTTGCTCTCCCAGTTCAACAGCATCACTGGAAGTACCGCAAATTGAAGAAGACCATATGTGTGTGCGTGTGGGGGGCCTCGAGCTGCAACACTTGCACCTGGGATCTGCATCCCGCTCATTGTTCTGTACAGCCTGCAGTGTGACATTCAAACTGATGTAACACACCTTCGCGGAAAACGACCGCGTGATTAACTGCAGCGGTTAGACAGAGAGTCGTCACAATGCGACGAGGGCGAGGCGTCCCTAGACAGCCACCCACCATATCTGCTCCGTTGCAGACTCTCATTATCTCTTCGTGTCAGTCTTTAATATGCATGTCCAATTAAACGGCTCATCTCATTTACTCAGGCTTAGCGCTGGAATGGGGTTCGGCGAAAGGGAATCGATCGGCAACGGCTCCAGGCTGCGCTCAGCTGCCGGCGCACATAGGCGGCTTCGGCCGGGCCGAGTGGGATGCCGATGCACACGGTGGAGAAGAAGGAGTAATTTGTACAGTGAGCGGTTGCGCTCGGCCCATTCAGATCCTTCCTCCCGAATCTTCCTGCAGACTCACTCGGCGCTCCCATAATTACAGGCCGAGCAGAGAATGAGATGTGATTATACGCTAGAACCCAGCCGGGCTCCGCCGCGGAATTACGCTCAGCCAGTTTTACCATTAAAAACCACGGTTCCCCGCCCACCCTCGGCCCCCATTCTGTCCCGACCAAACCAGATGGGGAGGGGTTAACTTTCCAGACGTGCATACACACTCCCCCACTTTTCTCCTTTTGGCTTCTCGAAAATTACAACCATAAAAACGTCTAAACCCCAAAGCACTAAAATTAGATTAAACAAAGAAAATTATACAGGATGACTCAACATATAATATCAATTGCATTTACAAAAGAAATACACACCCAGACTTACCCAAAGGAGGAAAAAAGATTATTTAGTTACAGGTGCGTGTGATAGCACCCTTTCTAAAGCACTGCTGCAACTCTAGAAAGTTCCCTTTGTGACGAGAGTCCCTTCGCTCCCGGGAGATCTTTCTTTGAATCCGTGGGTGACATGATGAAGCCGTTGCTCACATTTTCTCAAGAGCCCTTCCGTTTTAAGGATAACGCGAGCGGTTCGTACCGTCGACACGCAAGCGCCAGCCTGTGGACCCACGCGACCCACCGAAGAACACAGAGGCAATGAATCCGAGAACGTTCAGCACCAGGCAGCTATCAAAGGTGCCGAATTAGGCAGAGCTGAAGCCATAAAAGATATAATGTAAGGTATTAGAATTACGTTCTTGGAAGAACCTGCTAATCTTTTTAAGTGAAAAAGCATGTAGTATGGTTACAAGGTGGCACAGCAGGTAGCACTGGAGGATTGTGGGTTTGGACGTGGATTTGAATCATTATCAGTGCGGATGGGGTTTGAACGTTCTCCCTGTGCTCACCTGGGTTCTCTCCAGGTGCTCCAGTTTCCACCCACAGTTCAAACGCGTGATTCAGCTGGATTGATGACTCCAAATTCCGTGTGTGTGCGTGCTTGCCCGTGTGTGTCTGAATGAGTGGACGTGTGATTGCCCTTTGATCCAGGGTGTATCCTTTCTCATGCCCCACGTTTCCAGGATATGCTCTGGGCCACCATGACCACTGGTTATTAATAGTACGTGAATGGGGCGGCACACCAAACGGCGCTGCTGTCTCACAGTGACTGTGTTACGAGGATCTGGGTTCAATCCCCACTCAGTCTGTATGGAGTTTGCATGGTCTCCCCATGTCTGTGTGGGTTTCCTCCAAGTGCTCTGGTTTCCTCCCACAGTCCAAAGACATGCTGTTCAGGTTCCCCCATAGTGTGTGAGTGACAGAGAGAGAGAGAGTGTGTTCCACTTGATGTATGGATGAGTGACCCAGTAGTGTACCTAGCAGTGTAAGTCACCATGGTGAATAAGGTGTGTGGGGTAATAATACTACATAGAGTTCATTGGCATTGCTCTGGAAAAAGGTGTCTCCTGAATAAGTAAACATAGCTGGATAATACAGTAACACAAAGTATTCTCTACTGTGGAGGGGTACAGTAACCTGTCTACAACAAATATGGAACATGACATACATTTCCCTGTGGATCTCATATACCTGCTAGAGACACTCTCACACTTCCAGTTGCATAACTGAGAGGTGTGTTGATATCAAGTCAAGAAAACAGGAGTCAGGATTCAGGTAGGATGCCAAAGCACATGTTATTGGGAGTGCTGGTTGTGTGACAACAGGGTCCTATTTTAGGGCAGGAGACACAGCCAGTGACAGCAGCTCACACCTCTGCCATCAATGCAGTTGAGCTTTTCTCTGGGCTGGCACTCTCCAAACTACCTTTAGTCTGACACGGACATGTGGGTCCAGCGAGAAGCACCCGGCCACCAGCAGCAGAAGACATCTACCCCGAGTCCCAGCCTTCTAGGGCCACAAACACGACAGGGACGTTTCTACCTCATTTACTTTCAAAGCAGGAACCATGGATGCTGCATGTGAACAACCAAGGTTTTTGACGTCAAGGAACACAATAAAACGGTGACTCTCTGTGACTCACTGCTCTTTCCAGCTGGGGGGGGGGGGGGGGGGGGGGAGACCAAGGTGAAAGGCTCATCTGGCTCTCGAAGCAGCTCTGCGCACATCTCTGATGCATGACATCTCAATGCCATGGCAACAGGTTTTATGTGGCTTATGCATGAACATACGGCAACCGAGTAAACAGACTTCAAAAAGAGAAAAACCCGTAGCCACACTCTTGCGCTGCCTGTCTTCGAACCCTTCGCCGTCGAATGACTGAAAGGGTCGCCGTTAATAGAGATTAGCGCACTCGACCCCTCATCTGCTTCCACCAAAAAACTCGCTTGGTTTTTCTTTTTTCAGAATTCCCCGGACCATGTTTTACATGAGGTGGTGGAGGGACAATAAGAAACGTAGTGGTTAGAACTGCTGCCTTTGGACCTGAAGGTTGCAGGTTCGATCCCCACCTCTAGCTACTACCGTTGAGCAACATACTTCCCTCAGAGCTACTCGGCTGTATGAAAGGGTGAATAATTGTAAGCTGCTTTGGAAAAAAGCATCATCTCAATGAATAAATGCAAAAGAGCAGAAACAGAACTCGGGATGTGTCCTTCTTACATTTATTCATGTAGCTGACACTTTTCTCCAAAGCAACTTTCAATGTTAAGGTACTTACAATTATTCACCCATGTATACAGCTGGGTAATTTTACCAGAGCAAGGTAGCAAGTACCTTGCTTCAGGGTACTAGAGCCAGAGGTGGGAATCGAATCTTGGGCGCAAAGAAAGCAGCTCGAACCACTATGCTACCAGCACCTACTTCGGGCGTAACCACGTTCGCTTGCACAAGCGAAATCGTTGAAACGTAGGTAAAAAAGTCAGAGCTCATTAACACCCTTCTTCTCCGTCACAGTCTTCCTCGGAGAACCTTCTCCCCCTGCACGCTGCAGTCACAGTCTCCACGCTTCAAATTCGTTCTCAAGGGGAGCGAGTCTATACTTTGATCAGGCAACTTCTTAACACACCTAAACCAGTGCATATGTGTGTGTGCGTGTGTGTGTGTGTGTGTGTGTGTGTGTGATCTCATTGTTGAAGCTGAATGCATCATTTTCTCCAAGCTTTTTCAGCCTGCATAACAAGGAGAGGGCGAGTCAGATTGTGTCTCCTTTCATTTATGACATCCATTCCCCACTTCTACACGCCACGCCTGGGTGAGCAGACCTCTGCAACTGAGACCAGACGCAGCCAATGACATTTTTGGGGAGACAACGTCCGGAAATAAGGGCGCATGTCCCGGCTTAATATAGCTTCGAAATTTCTGCTCTCGCGGATGCATCTGATGAAATAGGTAGCAAAATGGAAGGTGTGCAGCTCGATGTTCGGGCAGCGACCCTATTCCCAAATGATGTTGAACAGCTGATAGCTGTGTAATGTGCATAGCGGGGCATTTGCTTGCTTGACGTATCAAAGAGGACCAACGCCGCTTTCTGTGCACTCATCTTTTACATTTACTTATTTGGTGGAAGTAGGGGGGTGCAGTGGCACAATGGGTTGGACCCGATCCTGCTCTCCGGTGGGTCTGGGGTTTGAGTCTCAGTTGGGGTTCAATTGTGATGGACTGGTGTCCCATCCAGGGTGTGTCCCCTCCCCCAACCACACACACCTTCTGAACCGCTTGTCCCATACAGGGTTGCAGGGAACCGGAGCCTAACCCGGCAACACAGGGTGTAAGGCTGGAGGGGGAGGGGACACACCGAGGATGGGACGCCAGTCTGTCTCAAGACACCCCAAGTGGGACTTGAACCCCAGACCCACCGGAGAGCAGGACCCTGTCCCCTCCCACCCTGTGTTGCTGGGCTAGGCTCTGGCTCCCCATGACCCCATATAGGACAAGCGGTTTCAGATGGTGTGTGTATTTAGTGGAAAGCCAGAAAATTCACAGTAAACACACACACACACACACACACACACACACACACACACACATTTTCAGAACCGCTTGTCCCATACGGGGTCACGGGGAACCGGAGCCTACCCGGCAACACAGGGCGTAAGGCCGGAGGGGGAGGGGACACACCCAGGACGGGACGCCAGTCCGTCGCAAGGCACCCCAAGCGGGACTCGAACCCCAGACCCACCGGAGAGCAGGACTGCAGCCCAACCCACTGCGCCACCACGCCCCCTCACAGTAAACAATAAGCACTAAAATATTGTGCTGAGAACAAGTGAGCAGTCACTAAAGAGAGCCACTATGAAAAAGCTGGACGCAGACCAGAGAAATAGCCATATGCTATTGCCAAAATTTATTTAAAGCACATTAACTAGCAGAGCGGGGGATGTGGTGGCGCGGCAGGTTTAGCCAGGTGCCGTTCTCTGGCAGGTCTGGGGTTCGAGTCCTGCCTGGGGTGCCCTGCAACAGACTGGTGTCCTGTCCTGGGTGTGTCCCCTCCCTCTCCAGCCTTGCGCCCTGTGTTGTTGGGATAGGCTCCGACTCACCGTGACCCTGCTTGGGACAGGTGGCTTCAGCCAGTGTGTGTGTGTAAATACACCTGCTGAATGTAGAGGGCCAATACACATATATAGTGAAACCCCACCAGGACATGATGAGTTGGGTCAAAAAAATTGTCATGTGAAATGTAGGGTTCTGTTACTTTGAGATTAATGCAAAGCAATATTTTTCACTTTTTCTACCAGTTACTAGGTGGAAAAAAACAAAAAAAGGTTTTCATTTATTAGACAAATAGGAAATACACACATACACACTGGCTGAAACCACTTGTCCCAAGCAGGGTCACAGCAAACCAGAGATTAACCCAACAACACAGGGTGCAGGGCTGGAGGGGGGACACACCCAGGATGGGACACCAGGCCATCGCAAGGCACCCCAAGCAGGACTCGAACCCCAGACCCGCCAGAGAGCAGAACCCAGCCAAGCCTGCTGCACCACTGCATCCCCCCCCCGCATAGGCGATAGATTAATACAAACAAAATATGCATGTGACAATACTAATATTAAAAAGACAGAAAAGTAATATCAATAATGCTAATAAAAACTTTTGCAAGCAAAGGATGGGAGCCAGTTGTGTTGTATCCAAATGTTCATCCTTTTTAATACTGTGACCTGTTGTGGCGTGGAGGTGTCCACATGGGCAGGACACAGGTGGAGGACAGCAGGTTTCAAACAAAAAATGCGACTATAGCCCTTTTAAGGCAAAACAGAGAGTAATAAAAATCTGTTCAATCAGGCACAAAAACAGGCAAAAGCAACAGAAAACAGGCAAGAAAATGTAAGAAGAAAAAAAAAAACCTCTGGCTTATTGTAGGAAGGCACTCGTACTCCCTCTGTACATTCCCCAAAAGTCTCTTCAGTCCTTCAGACCAACTGCTTATGTGTTTTTGGAAACGAGTCCTCAGCAGCCAGCAGCTGGTCGTCATTAATTTGGAAAGGCAGGGATGGGCTGTGGTGTGCTGTCCATGAAGTTGAAGCGTGCCCCGTGCCCCATGCCCCATGCCCGATGCCATGGCCACTCCGCCCACCCACTCAAGGTGCCTTAGAATAAAATTTTAGAATGTCAAAATAAGTACCATGCGATAAGACCTAGAGTATTTCTCTGTTAAAAAAATACCGAATCAGTGCACGACACCAGTGCCTCCCTTTGCCAGCTGGAGCCACTGGGAGCGGTTGAGGGACCAACAGGGTAATCAGAATGCACCAGGGGGGTTTACATCAGCGTGCAAAGACAAGCCGTCGGTGTGCAAGTTGTTTTCACAGCTGATCGCTGTGAGCACCGTTTCGGGGAAAGAGCTGTTAGGGCTGCTAAGCGAAGTGCACTGAATAAATTCTTTCATCCAGGCCCTAAAAATGACAAAATGTCTTAGGGCTGGCTTGTTGCAAAATTGGCCCTTTTTCCAGTTTGTATTAGACAAAAGGAAGGGTGGCCTCAGGACAGACGTGGCCTTAACTACACGGCTTGTGAAGAATGGAGCTTGGCTGCGAGTTCGTTATTGAATTAGTTATCAGTTCATTTATTTTCTTCAAAGTGACTTATTATGTCAAGCTACGCGCGATTATTTACCCCATGGGGGACATGGTAAATTTTTACTATAGCAATTCAGGGTAAGTACCTTGCTCGAGGGTACTACAGCTGGAGGTGGGGCTCAGTCGCAGGACCTTTGTATTGTAACCACTACGCCACCTACTGGTCCCTATGTTCTTTTGAAAGCAACCTGTCTTAACAGATGCATTTAGTGGCATTTGGTCCCGTTCTTGTTCAGCAACCGTCCATTTAGTGCCGCCTTCAAGAAAAGACAATTAAATGCAAACGCATACGTCACGAGGTCTTCCAGTTCGGTAGCGCTTGAAATAGAGGGCTGTGAACCCACAGCCAGAAAGCTGAGAGCGCGCTCAAGATGTTATATAAGGATAATCAAGGGCGAACCGGTCCTCTGGCAGGACTGGGATCGCAGTTTGGACCGCAGATGTTGAGGGAAGACTCCAGCGGCATCTGGTCCGACCCATTCCCGCACGGTCCTGTGTACTGCGGGCCAGAACCAACAGAATTCACACCCCTGGGATCCGCACTGGTTCCAGTCGCTCACAGAAGCGAACAATGCACAATGCCCTCGATTCTCCTCGCAATATGTTGTGTTTCAGTTCGTATTTCCGCGGATCCTGGACCGATGACTTTCTGGAAAAAGGCATCGCCCGAGATTTGCGCTTGAGGTTCTTTCCAGTTCGAACTTTGACGGTATCGAGCGATATCTTTCGATGCCTGAGCAAACAACAGGCAAAATCCGTCCACAGCTACGCCGACCTGGCCAAGGAGCTCACACGCTTCTCACGGAGCGCGGAGGCTTGCTTAAAAATTATATTAATTTCTTTAAAAGAAAATATTAAATATTACTTTTTTCCAAAATAGACTGGAAAGTATTTCCCAAAGAAAAAAATTTTGTGTCGTTTTATAATAAATATTCCTGTCGCCATACCCCAGATGGGAGTACTCCAGCACCACAAGGCCTGTATCACAATTTCACAAAATGCAGCATTCATTTACTTTATGCTTTAGTATTTATTTGTTTAGCAGACGCTTTTCTCCAAAGCAACTTCCAATGAACTCTATGTAGTGTTATGAGCCCACACCCCTTATTCACCGTGGTGACTTACACTGCTAGATACACTACTTACAATGGGTCACTCATCCATACATCAGTGGAGCACACTCTGTCATTCACACACCATGGGTGAACCTGAACAGCATGTCTTTGGACTGTGGGAGGAAACCAGAGCACCCGGAGGAAACCCACACAGACATGGGGAGAACATGCAACCTCCACACACACATACTGAGTGGGGGTCAAACTCATGTCCTCTCGCACTACTGAGGCACTGGGAGACAGCAGCATTACTTGCTGTGCCACTGTGCTTTTCTCTAATGCAACTTATAATGTTAAGATGCTTATGATTGTTTCCCTATTTATACAGCTGGGTCATTTTACTGGAGCAATTTTAGAGTAAGTAGATGGGGCTTGAACCTGTGGGACCAAAGGTAGGAGCTCTAACCACTACGCTACCATCTGTACCTGTTCAGCCATCTGTGTTATACATATTCATACCTCAGTAATAAAAGTCAACGTTTCATAACTGTCTTATACATATAATTCTCATACAGTGCTCCTCAAATGTATGTGAACCCCTTTTGTCCCTCAGTTTTACCACAAAATGGTTATTTAATGAGAATCAGTGTTTCTCAGGTGGCATAATAGGTGTATAATGATCAATTCCATATGTTGCTTTAGAGAAAATCATATGTTTAGTAGAAATGCGCAGGTGCTGCAGGTGGAAAAATAAGTGAAGCCCAAGTTACACTGGTTAAACCACGTAGGTAAGTAGAATCAGGGGTGTAAATCATAGTCATTTATTCCTTCAAGTTAATTTTAATATTTAATAGAAGAATAACGATCATCCCAATGAGGTTCACACACTTGTATGCAGATTTACAAATTAT
Source organism: Scleropages formosus (assembly GCF_900964775.1). NCBI lineage: Eukaryota > Metazoa > Chordata > Actinopteri > Osteoglossiformes > Osteoglossidae > Scleropages > Scleropages formosus. The sequence continues at coordinate 23,366,780 of NC_041816.1, forward strand.
CATTTGACTCCCTGTATCTGTTTAACAAGTGCGTTTTGCTGCAGGTTAATAGAACACTTTTCTGTTTCCAAACGTATAAAAAGCTCATCATCGCTGAATTGTGAGAAAGCGAGGGAGAAAGGATGAGTCACCGGACTGATTTTCCGAGATGGATCTGGGTGACCTTTAGCATCCTGTTTGCACATTCCCGTTTGGTACGATAGCAGCTCCGACTCGGTTCACACAGCGAGGCTAACGCGCTCCGAAAAATTGGTCTCCTTTCCTCTCCGATCTGATCTCTTCGCGTTTTGCCTCGGCCACAAATACGGCGCGAGCAGCCTCCCTTGCCCGTACGATACCCACCCCCCCCACCTCCCAGCCGGACATGGCATCGGCTGCGCAGGTAAGACCTCCTCTGCTGTTCTGAGCCAGAGGACTAGATGACGTTCGGCAAATTACACCTCTTTTGCACCTCTTCCGTGTAAAAGGTTTCTTGCGTCTAAGGAGCTTAAAGGATCGAGTGGGAACTGCAGAGAAAAAAAATCCAGATTCATGAGCCACGTCCTCTGGGAAACCACAGCATATCTGATCTCACATTAGTTATTGTTCATTTTCGGTCATTCACGTGCATAACAAGCGGGTGGGTCATGTGTCTCCTAATATGCAATGTGGTATAACTGCGTGGCATGTGGGAGGGGTGGGGGGGGCTGGTGGTTGGGATTAGTCCACACTTACACATTTCCATATTATCAGACAAATCCAGGGAGGAAACAAGAACCGGGTGCAACTAATGAAGCCCCGATGTATTGAATGCAACCAAAAAATCTGGAGCCATATGTGCTCACGTTTGTTGCTTTCTTGTATATGATCTGTATTAAGGCCGAATGTTTTCCTTTTTTATTAGTAAAAACATTCAAGATATACGGGACAAGATGTCATAACCCATGCGGATGCAGCAACAGCTCTACCCGGAGACCCAGTCGGGTGTGAACGCTAAAACATTATTTAATGACTTAATTTTTTTATTAGCATTTTACACGAATATTCTCATTCGCTTTTTTATCTTCAGTCTGTAGCTCATGCTGCACTCATTTCCACCTGGTCTGCAATACATTATTCTAAAAAGTGAGCTGAGTCCCTGTTGTCAAAAAAAACTGCTCACCTGGCTCCCGTTCAAACACCTGTGTCACTCCAGCCTGTCAGTCACAGTCTATAAAATTTAGATGCGCTGAGAATTTCTGAGCTGCGATGACAGAACTTAGTGTTCGGAAAAATGTGGGGGGAAAAAAAAAACATCTGAAATACATCTGAAACCGCTTGTCCCGTACGCGGTCGCGGGGAGCCGGAGCCTAACCCGGCATCTCAGGGCGGAAGGCCGGAGGAGACACACCCAGGACGGGACGCCAGTCCATTGCAAGGTACCCTAAGCGGGACTTGAACCCCAGACCCACCGGAGAGCAGGACCCGGTCCAACCCACTGCACCACCACACCCCCCACATTTAAAATATTCTGAGTATATTCGTTTCAGGAGAGAAATACGGAAAGATCTCTATAGGACACTTAAAGAAAAGCTTCGTAATTCGCATCATTTCAATCTTTCGCTCCGAACACATACAGACGCCCCTCGACTTTCGCAAACAGACCGTTCTTCAACCCTTTACGTAAGTCAAAAGTTACGTATGTCAGATTCCCCTTCGTCCCCCACCGTCCAACATGATCACGTGCTTCTTTATACGTGCAGCATCCTTCACTGTCGTATTTATAGTCGGTACGGCTAAATCTGGTTCCCGTTCTATAGACGATCACCTTTGTCCACCTTCATGCTTCCTTATTATTTTCAATTTCATCTCCGAATCGATTGCTGTACGTTTGCGAGACGGTTCTCGTTTTCCTTCGAGTGTACGTTTACCACCAGGCACTGTGAATAATGAAAAGAGTAAAAAAAAATGCGAAAAAAGCAGTACTGTACACGAATTAGAGGAGATGCGTTCACGGCTCGAAACGTGAGAACCGGGAAGGTGCAGCTCCCTGCCTTGTCTGGCTACGCCGACTTGTGCTTTACGTATTTCAGACGTTTCCCATAAAATAAAAGCTCTATCTGTAGTTTTTTCGCAAATCCGGATTTACGTAAGTGAAATTCACGTAAGTAGAGGAGTGTCTGTATTTCACAACTGCTCTTCTTTAAATAGTGCCGGTAGGAATTATTTCAGCCAGAAAATTCACGCGACCCTAAGCGACCCGAACGGCAGCGATCGGCCGCACGACAAATTGTGGCTCGTCGCATGAAGGTTCACCGCAGGCCTTTAACGAAGCACGCGGCGAGCTCCGCGCGGGACGTCCGCGTCGCCGAGAGCCCGGAGCGGTTCCGACCGTCCCCGGGCCCGGTTCGCTTGGAGCGCACGCTCCTCCGCATGGCAGCGCTCCACATGAACCCTTCTCCTTTGTCTCCTCTGCGAGACTTGGCTTCTCCACTCCCTGCCAGTGCTATTCATTACCGGGCCTCTGAGGTCCTTTCAACTCTCAGCTGCACGGCTTTTTATTTTTGTCCGGGAAAGCCAAAATGAGAGCCCCGAACTGCGTCCGACTGGCGAACCGGTAATAACGGGGTATTTTTAGTTTGCCGGTCTCCCTCACCGGGCCAGGCCAGATCTCTATGCCCGCTTCAAGGTTTGTCCGTCCTGGTGAAATATCAGTAATTATATCTATTACGTTGGGGCTGAGGGCCGGGTGGGGCGCCGGGGCGTGGGCCCGCTTCGCGTCGGGGGGGGGGTGGGTTCACGTTACCCTCGGCGGATAAGCGACGGTGAGGGAGGGGCTTCTGAAGAAAGAACTATTCTAGTGGAGCTCTTTCTCTGTACACCTATTGTAATAGCTTCAGCTCAGTGAACTTACTAATTGTACCGAAGTAAGACCACTTTCCCTAGCAGTTGAGGCGTCTAACTCTCTTTTATGGGCCCGGGTTTGAACGCTTCAAATGCAGACTTAGTAGCACTGCTCTCTCACAGCACCCGGGTGGTGCGAGAGGATGTGGGTTCGATCCACGCTCAGTCTGTGTGGAGTTTGCATGTTCTTCCCGTGTCCGAGTGGGTTTCCTCCGGGTGCTCTGGTTTCCTCCCACAGTCCGAAGACATGCTGTTCAGGTTCACCCATAGTGTGTGAGTGACAGAGACAGTGTGTGTGTGTTCCACTGATGTATGGATGATTGAGCCATTGCAAGTAGTGTGTTTAGCAGTGTAAGTCTTTGGGTGCTCTGGTTTCCTCCCACAGTCCAAAGACATGCTGTTCAGGTTTCCCCGTAATGTGAGAGTGACAGCGAGTGTGTGTTCCACTGATGTATGGATGAGTGACCCAGTGTAAGTAGTGTACCTAGCAGTGTAAGTCACCACGGTGAATAAGGTGTGTGGGTTGATAACACTACATAGAGTTCATTGGAAGTCGCTTTGGAGAAAAGTCTCTCCTAAGTAAGTAAATGTAGTAATAAATAAATTTAGCTAATGAAATAAATTATTTTTCAAATGAGGCTAAAATGAATATCCTCCACTTAAAGAGATTATATAATGACAATTCATTGATGTAGGTGATGAAAAATATGTGTGTTTTATATTAGAGAAGCAAATAAATACAGAAGTTATATATAAAAAAGGGGCAGCAGGTACGGTGGTGGTTAGATCCGCTGCCTTGCACTTTAAGGACTCAGGTTCGAGTCTCGCCTTTTGCTGTACTAATGAAGGTGGAAAAAAAATGGGAGCGTAACAACGATTTGCAAGTCACCATGGAGAACAGCAGCAGCTAAATAAAAATATGTAAAAAAAGACTTTTCTAACTCTGCCTAAAGTTACCGCTTAGGCAAAATTATGTCGATTCAATATTTTAAGCGTATACTGCGGTAAGCCTTCTAAACTGAGGGAAAACTGAAAATCATTTGGTTAGTAAACACTTTGCTGTGCTCCGCACTGTCTAATTAGAATTGAAACATTACATACCCAGCAGTGATGTGTGTAAACAAGGGGGGGTTCGTGGAAAAGACAGCTACGCTCCCAGCAGAACAAAGTCTAATTCAAGCAAGTATGACAGTCATTGTAATAAATGCTAAAACAGCTTGCATGGAGAAAAAGTCCAGAAAAAAAAGCAAGTGGGGGAAAAAAAAAAAAACAGACACAATATCTATTCTAAATAATCAAAATATAAAAGGTAATGAACAGAGAAGTTCATTCTAGATGAAGGAAATATTCACAATGGTTAACAAGGCCGCATAATATCATTGCAATTGCACCCGAGGGGGGGGGTGGTGGTGGTGTGTGCCCTGCATGGAGGGTTCACAGTGCCTGGGCTGTTTAGACATAGGTTCGAATCCATCTTGGCGTGTGTGGAGTTTTCCCCTCGTCTGTAGGGTTCCGCAGAGTGCTCTGGTTTCCTCCCACAGTCCAAAGACATGCAGGTCAGGCGAACTGGGGACTCTACATTGCCTGGAGTGTGTGTTCGGCTGCTCTGCGACGGAGTGGTATACCGGATTAGCCTTCACAACCTGTGCTGCCAGGATATGCTCCAGACCTCCACGACTCGGACCCGGAAACGGGATTTAACGGAAGTGACTGCGCTGCGTACATCGCCCACCAGCACAACAGAAAATAAGGGCCGGTCCAAAACCCGCTCCACATCTGCGCTACACGTTAATCTGTGTGGTACCCTCTGCGTACCTGGGAGGAAGGTCGCGGTGAATTCACGCCTGGTCTCAGACCATGTGGTTTAGCTTCGTGCTCAAGTGGAGAAACAAACACACACACACACACACACACACACACACACACACCCCTTCTCACCTCTGCACTTGCGCATGACACCTGATACCTACTGGCAGTGACCTAGGCTGGCACATCATCCACGAAGAGGGAGCAATGTTCAACTATGCTTCTTGAGGGCCAAGTCCAGATGGATATTGCTTCAGCTGAGCAATGAATCACCCGATTCAACTTCACGGGTAAAATGAGCCCATTTAACACTCTTTGTGAGCTGTTAGCTACGCAAGGACACCTGGATCACCGTGTGTTGGAAAAAAGTGGCCAAGCTGTACACTACACCGTGAAAAAGGAGAATGACCACAGGGCACTTGTGAATGAGAGCTCACAATTTGAGGAGTGATCAAAGAAGCCCTGCTGCACATGTTGGATATCTAGTTGGGGCTAATAGAGCATTCTTTATCATACCTATATTTATTTGATGCTTTTCTCCAAAGCAGCTTACAATATCTATCCATTTACAGAACTCAGCAACATTTACTAGAGCAATTTAGAGGGACTTCATTGCTCAACAGTACTACACTTATAGGTGGGATTTGAACCTACAACCTCTAGGACCAAAAGCAGCAGATTTAACTGCTGCGCTACCAGCATCACATTATCACAGCCAACGTGCTTCTCCAGGGCTACTGAAATTATTTATGTTGATTATACAGCTCTGTGATGTTTACCATATCAGTTCAGGGTAAGTACCTTGATCGAGGGTAGTACAGCGAGGGTTCAAACCCGAGTCCTTTACCTGCAAGGCGGCAGTGTCAACCACCGTGCCGCCTGATGCCACATTTTCCAAGCCCGAGAAATGTCCTGCTGTTTGTGCGTCAAACCAGTTCCCAGCTCATTTGCATTTGTTCCCCGGCGCTGGGGTTCGACTTACCTACATGGATCACGTCCCCCTGGCTGCTACAGACAGCCAATAGCACAGCAGTTCTGGCCTGAATGGACCGGTGTTAAATGAAGGTTACCTCAACAGAGTGAATCATCATAAAGGGTCTGTTTCCAGTACAACTACTGCCGGGAAAGAGCCGCACACACACACACACACACAAACACACGATGTATATTCAGACAGTGATCCTGTGTTTCTGCTAGAGTGGGTCCAGGCCACTGAGGTCAGTGAAAGCTGGACTTTATGCACATTATGATAATGAAAGACATAGCGCAGTTTGCACTGCTCTTCTGCGGCAGTGAAGTGGGGGCTGGAAATTGTCAGCATCCAGGAGTGTCCAAAGCCCTGACTCACCACAGCGAATGCAGCCATAAATCAGTCTTCCCGCAGCCCCCGTGAGGCCGCTTCCAGTGAGCAACGCATTGGCGCGGGTTCCTCGGTGCGTCCGGGCAGCGAGTGAACCCTGCCTGTCCGCCGCTGGGCCGCCGAGCGACGTCAGTCCTCCCCTCCTGGCCAGAACTCACATTCCTGCGAGATGGTGCTTGCTTACAAATATGCTGCTTTCATTTTTTTTAAACATTATTTTTCATGCACGCTTTGTGTTCTTTATTACAACACAAAATGGGTAAAGTTGAATAAGACTGACATTTTAACAAACCCAGAGCTGTCATCTCACCGGTGACAGGCCTGGAATTACACAGCGATTCTTGATGGCAGCCAGTAAATGGTCACATTTCCATTTATTTATTCAGCAGATGCTTTTCTCCAAAATGACTTCCAATGAACTCTATGTAGTGTTATGAGCCCACACACCTTATTCACCGCGGTGACTTACACTGCTAGATACACTGCTTACAATGGATCACTCATCCATACATCAGTGGAACACACACACACACTCTCTCTCTGTCACTCACACACTATGGGGGAACCTGAACAGCATGTCTTTGGAGTATGGGAGGAAACCAGAGCACCCAAAACTTACACTGCTAGATACACTAGGTCACTCATCCATACATCAATGGAACACACACACACACTCACTCTGTCACTCACACACTATGGGTGAACCTGAACAGCACATCTTTGGACTGCGGGAGGAAACCAGAGCACCCAGAGGAAACCCACACACATGGGGAGAACATGCAAACTCCACACAGACTGAGTGGGGATCAAACCCATCTCCTCTTGCACCACCAAGATGCTGTGAGACAGCAGCGCTGCTCTCTGCACCACCATGCTGCCTAAATGGGCCATAAGCATGTTGAAGGGTCACTTTGGGCTAAGTGATAGAACTAGGCTGGCAGGCCAAGGCATCACATGTAAGAATGATGAACACGGTATGAAATACGGTGACTTGGTGCAGAGAGATGTGTCTGGTTGGATTGATGAGGGAGATGATTGTACGTGTGGCTGGAGTTTGTGTGTCCCAACCCTGCGAGGCACACAGTAGGCCTATAGTTAGAGCTCAGATCTCTGATGGCGACCTCAATGCCTGAGGGTCACCAAAGCCATCACGGTGGGGGAGTGCAGGTCAGCAGCGCTTGGGAAGGAGTGGTGGTATTAAGGGCGGGGAGGGTTGGCCTCCTGGAGGGAGCGTTAATTAAAGTCTGGTAGGGGTTCCTTCCAGGCAAAAGCTCTCTGTGTGGCTCATTGTCTCACTCTGACCCACCTGGCTTCTTCAGGCAACCCGGCGTCCCTTAACGCGCTTCTATACAAATCTACCCATACTTACAAGTCTGTCGTGGTCTTTCTTCTCCAACCAGAAGAAGTCACCCCATTAAAACGAAGAGTCTGAGGATGACAACAGGTAGCTGATCCAACAGAAAGCCTGTGTGAGGACAGATCAATAAAAGCATTAGTGTGGTTGTTTAACTGCAAAACACCGTGGGATTCGTTCATGTTGGGCTCTTTTGAAGGCTTTGATACGCAGCTTGACGGCTCACTGAGAACATCTCACCCAAGCGCTGCTTGCGTCACACTCCAGGGTCTGCTGAGGTCCATCTCAGTTGGCCTAGTCCTCAGAGAAAGGTCCCTCATGGAAAAAGCGGGATCACGCTTCAGGTTCGCAGCTACAAGGCAATGAATCATCACAACAGCTGTAGGCGGTGGGTCCAGGTCGAGGAGAATCAAAGACAGTCAGTGAACAACTAAGAGCAGTTCTTGTAGACACTTCCTGTGAAACATTTGAGAAATTGACCTGTATCTCACCAAACACTCTTCCAAGGTCCTGTTCCAGGCCATGGAGAGTGGTCCCACCTGGACCACCACAGCTCCCCCCTGTCTGGTCTTCCAGCCCCTGCCTTCAGGTATCTTCAGCTGATCCAGAAGGTCAAAGCATGAGGTAGGTTTGACTCGCCAAGGTCTTCCCATCTATCTCATTTTCCTTTGGCTTCCTGTAACTGCCTGGAGCAAGTTGAAGACTCTGGCTGTGGTCTACAAGACGGTCAAAGGATCTGCACCCTCATACCCATTGAGACTGATCTCTCTCTACACCCCACCAAGAACATAGAGTTTCTTCATCTCTGGACACATAGTGCTCTTACTCACAAGGGGTCTAAAATCAAAAAAGTCTGTGGTATTTTGGTTTTTGCCCTCATGTGGAGCTCATTCTCTTTCTCAGAACTGCTGAATCCCTTCCAACACTCAAGAAGGGTCTCGAAACACAACTCTTGCAGACAACATCTCTCATGCAGGGCTGTGGAGTCGGTACACAAACCCTTCGACTCCGATTCAAGTAACCCAATAATTGCTTCCAACTCCGACTCTGACTCCACAGCACTGTTATTAATCATATAATAAAACAATAAAATAACCTATCATATAACAGGATACAGTAAGTAAAACAAAATTTATAATTCTATATGAAACAGGACTATTTGTTGACTTCTGCTGCCTAGCCAAGGCCCAGAAATTGGACATTACTTTTGGGGTCGACTTATCTGGTGAATATAGGTCTAAACCTGTATTATACCTCAAATTTTTGAGGGTTGACTTATACGCCAGATCGACTTATACGCCGGCATATACAGTACATTTAGTCGGAGTCCATACATTTTTACCAACTCCAGTAACCCAATAATTGCTTCCGACTCCAACTTCACAGCACTGATCTCATGGCCTACCAACAGATCCATAAATCTGCATCACGTTATCTGCCATAGGGGGTGCGGTGGCGTGGTGGGCTTGGCCAGGTCCCGTTCTCCGGTGGGTCTGGGGTTCGAGTCCTGCTTGGGGTGCCCTCTGATGGACTGGCGTCCCCTCCGGGGTGTGTCCCCTCCCGCTCCAGCCTTGCGCCCTATGTTGCTGGGTTAGGCTCTGGTTCACCATGACCCCGTTTGGGATAAGCAGGTTCAGACAGTGTGTGTGTGTGTGTGTTATCTGCCATGATCATCTTTGTATTTCTCATCCGACTCCATTATACGAGTGCCTACTTGAGTAACGTGCCCAACAAAAATGGATGGAATGTGACAAATGAACTGAGTTTCAGTAATTCTGTGTCTGTATCCAACGCTCTTCATCTTTTACGAAACGCACTTTTGAATACCTTGAATTGGAGGAAAGCGTTACGTGAACAAAAGTAAACATGAACGTGACGTCTGGATCCAGAAACGAGGGAAGTGAAAGACAGGGGTCTGAATTCTTGTGCGCTGTGGGTTTTGCTATAAGATAAAATGATTTCGCTGTTAATGCCCTTGATTTTCTTGGAACAAAAAAAAAAAACTACGTGACGTGGGCGGGATGCCAGTCCGCTCCAGGGCACCCCGGGTGGGAGCTGAGCCCCAGACCCACCACACAGCAGGAGCCACCCAAGTCCTCTGCGCCACCACTCCCCCCCCCCCTCATAAACACACATACATTAAAAATGAGATGAATGCTGCTGTTCAATGTCTTCCACAATCTCCATAACCGCTTCCCAACATTCTTTCCTACTGCAAAATAGTTGTCTCACTGCCAAAGTCCCGTGCCATTTCCAGGCACTCTCATTTTTTTCATACTGGGAGGGTGAGGCAGGGTCATAATCAATCATGTCGTCACATTGCAGCAACAAGGCCTTCCAGCTTCATAAAATACCCTGACTGGGTGTTTTCAAAACTATGCGTACGGAGAGTAACTGGCACGGCGAGTAAAATCTTTCAGTTTGCCCACATATTGCGGAGAATCTGCCTTTCCAGTAATCCCAGCACATGGGATTTCACCGCGGTGATCTGGAAAAGTCGTATTCAAGGAATTGGATTGAGTTCGCTGGCGGCTCTGTGATACATATAGCAATTCTGCGACCTGCTGCCCCTTGCATTCCACATTCAGATGCATTTAATCCAGTTCAAAAAGCGACGGAATCATCCGGGAGACTGTTGGAGCTGATGACGAAGGTAAATGGGTGGTAGCATGGTGCTACAGAGAGTAGAGCGGCTGTCTCTCAGCACCTAGCTGGTGTGAGAGGGTGTGGATTTGATCCCCACTCAGTCTGTGTGGAGTTTGCATGTTCTACTCGTGTCTTCATGGGTTTCCTCTGGGTGCTCTGGTTTCCTCCCACACTCCAAAGACATGCTTTTCAGGTTCCCCCATAGTGTGTGAGTGACAGAGAGAGAGAGAGTGTGTGTTCCGCTGATGTATGCATGAGTGATCCAGTGTAAGTAGTGTATCTAGCAGTGTAAGTTACCTTGGTGAATAAGGTGTGTGGGCTGATGACACTAGATAGAGTTCATTGGAAGTCGCTTTGGAGAAAAGCGTCTGCTAAATGAATGTAAACATCTGATTGAGTCCACATGTGTGAAAACAGCTGCATCTGTTCTGCTTTGCAGCAGGACTCCTTCCACCGGCTCATTTGGTTTGCACCCCAACTTGGAGAAAAAGCAGATGGTTTCCCGACACTTGAAGGTGTCACAGATACTGTGGATAACCTTGGATGTGTCTATCTGGCGGTGGATGAGTCCCATGGGGGCCTCCAGCAGGAGTGCCGTGGCCTTGCTACGCCCCCTCGTGGGCACATGGAAATGGATAAAGTTACTGAAAATTTATAACACCAATTTATTATTAAAACAATAATTTACATTTATTATCATTTATCACACACACTCTCTCTGTCACTCACACACTGTGGGTGAACCTCAACAGCATGTCTTTGGAGTGTGGGAGGAAACCAGAGCACAAATATCAGTTTTTTAACTCTGTGTGTGTGTGTGTGTGTGTGTGTGTGTGTGTGTGTGTGTGTGGGGGGGGGGGGGTGTATTGGTCACTTTGGCAAAGTCTTGTTTTTATTTTATTAGGGTTAGTAAGGAACTCCTGGATAAACACAATGTCTCCATCTACAGTCTTGATCTTGTAAGTACAACCCTTTCACAATTTTATTGTTTGTTTGTTTCTTTGTTTTATATTTGGTTGATTGGTTGGTTGCTGCCTGAGGGTTGGTGCACCCAGCTGGCAGTGTGATGGTCAGTGCTGCTGCCAATAGATCCACAAGTTATGGGTTCAAATCCTCCCTGCATAAATGAGTAAACAGTTGTGAGTAGCTTAACATGGTAAGTTACTTTGTAGAAGTATGTCAACTGAATGTGTTTTTCATTCTTATTATTGTCATCAACATTCCTCTCATTCCTATACTTCCATTGGTCCTCGATGAATTCAGATGTTTACAAGAGACCAAAGAAATTTATCCAAGAACTTTGCACAGGATATTATTATTAAGTAATAACTCAACATTTATCTGACATCTTTCTTCAGTGACTTACAATGTTAAGGTCACCGTTATTACAAGCTTACAGTTGTTTGCCCATTTATGCAGCTGGGAAATTTTTCTTTCTTTTTTTTTTTCTTAAGCAATTTTAAGGTAAGTACCTTGCAGAAGGGTACTACATCCAGAGGTAGGGATCAAAGCTGCAACCTTTGGATCCAAAGGCAGTAGTTCTAACCCCTATGCTTCCAGCTGTCCATGTTTATTATTATTATTATTATTATTAAAAATGTTGGCCAAATTTACAATAGTTTACCCATTTATTCTGTAGGTTTTTGCTACTCTATCAGTTCAGGGTGAGAATGTTGATCAAAGGTACTCCACCCCTGACTAGTACACTACCTGCTGTCATGTAATACAGTGTAGCACGCCAACGCCTCCCAGGGACGAGGCAGAGACGGGGGGCAAAGCAGCCACAGCTGGAGCTGATTACACTCCCTATTTCTTCCCCAGTGCCCAGCAGTAGAGAGAAGAGACCGAGGAGGGGAACGAGACGGACGAACCCGAGCTCGAACCCGACCCCGGAGACGACGCCCGCGTCCCGACCGACCCGACTCTCCCAGCCCCCCCGACCCGCACGAAACCTCATCCTACCTGCTCCCCGGTCCCCCTTTTCCATCCCCTTCCTTCTCCCCGCTCTAAGGGCAAATAAAAGCCTTCATCAACAGGCAACTGCACCTCTTGTCTCCTGCCTCGTCTCTTACGTACAGTTACAAAGAGGTAAATCCCACATCTCCTGCCAGGTTAATTTACATGGAGAACATTGTGCTTCTGTATAGTGCAGCTGTTTGAAGCTCTGAGCACATCTTTTCCACTTGTTTTATATGTTTTTTTTTTTTTTAATATATATATTGGAAGTATTTATCTGACTTGTGTTCTACTGCTGTAACATAATAATTTCCCTTGTGGGATCAATAAAGTATATCTATCTATCTATCTATCTGAGCTTCTCCTGCTTCCAGTGCAGCAATTTTGTGAGCTTCACTCTTAGTAATAGGTTAATATTAATAGGGCAAAAAGGGCGGAACTGAAATAATCCACTTTTAGTCGAGTTGCAAGTGGTCTGATAATTTCACTACCCTCCGCTGTTGGAAGCGTATCACAGAAAAATGCCAGCAAAACGGGCGCAGCGAGTAAAGCGGAGGGGCTGTCCGCATGCAGATATTTATTTATGGGATTAAGTGCGCAATACCTGTTCAGCCTTTTCCACTGACATTCAGGTTTACGAACATCGATGAGTCATTCCATTGAAAAATGTCATTTTTTTTATTCTTGACCTAATTACTAGTGTTATTTCACATCATTGAAAATGATTTTTTTTTTTCCCACCAATGTTATTTGGCAGCCACAAAGGCTGGCAGCAAATGTCAGCTAGCAGTACTAATGAAGGCCTCCGTCAGGCCGGGGGCCCACATGCAGCGCGGTGCCGACCAAATGGATGGAGAGAACGGTTCCCGTAGCGAAAGGGAAAATACGGTTAGGTTCGAGGGGGGGAGGACAACGCCGAAATGCCTTCCTACTAGGCTTCTTCCCGGGGCTCAGCCTGCAGTGCGAAACCACATCCCTTTACAAACATGGGTTCGTTTTCTTTGGCCCGGGTGCCGTTTCGCTCTTTGACTTTGCGACGCATTATTGTGTCGGTGGGTAAGCAGACTCAACATTTTGGTGTACTTTAAAATGCAGAAACCGTTTGAAAAATCAGCAGTGGCTTTAGCCTCCATGTGCGGTTCAGTTGTGCTTGTTCAGGGGCAGCTGGGAGTGCAGTGGATACAGCTGCTGCTTTCGCACCCAAAGGTCGCAGGTTCAACTCCCTCCTCTGGCAGTAGCTATGGGGCGGCATGATGGCACAGTGAGTTGTGTTGCTGTCTCACAGCATGTTGAGGATGTGAGAGGACATGGGTTTGATGCCCGCTCAGTCTGTGTGGAGTTTGCATGTTCTCTGGGTGCTCTGGTTTCCTCCCACACTCCAAAGACATGCTGTTCAGGTTCACCCATAGCACGTGAGTGACAGAGAGAGTGTGTGTGTTCCACTGATGTACGGATGAGTGACCCAGTGTAAGTAGTGTATCTAGCAGTGTAAGTCACCATGGTGAACAAGGTATGTGGGCTGATAACACTACATAGAGTTCATTGGAAGTTGCTTTGGAGAAAAGTACATGCTAAATAAATAAATGTAAATTTAGAACTCTTGACAAAGGTAATTACCCAGATGGGTAAATGATTATAAGTAACTGAACAGTATCAGTTGCTTTGGATAAAAGTGCCAGATAAATGTTTTTGGGCTTGTGGACATCCAGGCACCGTTCATGACCGCTTGCGTTTCTATACTACACCGGTGGTTTTGCGCCATCTCAGTGCAATGTATTGCAAAAAACACTCAATTTCCACTAGAAGCCATGTGAATTGTTTCACTTCGGGTAAAATCTGTGTGGGAGCAGTGTTGGAAAAGTGCTTGATGCAGAACAAAAACAGTCATTTTTAAACAGTGCGTAAATTTTAGCATGTTAGCTATCGTAAAATTTTTTTTTTTTGTCGCAATATGGTCGAGCAAAGTTTAGTTTTTCAGTGCGTGGACGCTGGGGAAAGGGAGGGCAATCAGAAAGTATGCAGGAAGATGTTGAGAAAAAAATGAAGTGAAAATACAAAATGTGTGATGCAAGATTAACAAACTTTAAAAAAAGTATATACGCACACACACACACACACACACACACACACACACACACACACACACACACACACGCTGGCTTAAACCGTTTGTTCTGAGTAGGGTTGCGGCAAACCGGAGCCTAGCCTGGCAACACATATATATCAAACATCATAACTGTTGTGGGAAAGAAAGTGAAATGGTACAAATAATGCCCTTAGTGAATTTCAGCATAATTGCCAGAGGACACATGTCTGCTACCCTACAGCAGCAGTGATTTATTTCATTCATTCCCTTAAAATCTGGAGGCTGCTGTTCAAGGGGCCCGTTGGAGAAGTGGCAAGTAGGGAATAAGTCACCAGAGGACGAGCCCCTGTCTAATCGAACATTTTTGTCCTCAAGAAGACAGCAGTCTGGCCTGTGACTGTCTGGGCAGCTAAACTACATTCACATTTATTTAGCCAGATGCTTCTCTCCAAAGTGACTTCCAATGAACTCTATGTAGTGTTATCAGTCCACACACACCTTATTCACGGCGGTGACTTACACTGCTAGATACACTGCTTACACTGAGTCACTCATCCATACATCAGTGGAACACACTCTCTCTGTCACTCACACACTGTGGGTGAACTTCAACAGCATGTCTTTGGAGTGTGGGAGGAAAACAGAGCACCCAGACAAAACCCAGGAAGAACATGCAAACTCCACACAGACTGAGCAGGGACTGAACCCATGTTCTCTCACACCACCCAGGTGCTGTGAGACAACAGCGCTACTTGCTGTGCCACCATGCCACCAGCCTATGACAATATCAACATATTAAACATGTAAAAACACTTGACAAAGTGGAGAGAACTCATTTCATAACATAGCGTAATGTCGATATTTACATTTATTTATTCAGCAGATGCTTTTCTCCAAAGCAAGTTCCACTGAGCACTTTGTGGTATTATTTAGCTCACACCTTCACACCCAGGGTGACTGGTAGTGCTAGACACACTGCCACAGTGAGTCACTCTTCCATACACCAGTAGAACACTTTATTTCTCACACACATAGACAGCATGAGCAATTTTAGTCACCAGTTCATTTGAAAGCATGAATTTGAAATGCAGAGGTGCAGCGGTGCTGTGGTGCAGTAGGTTGAACTGGGTCTTGTTCTCCAGTGGGTTTGTGGTTCGAGTCCCCCTTGGGGTACCTTGCGGCAGACTGGCAACGTGTCCTGGGTGTGTCCCCTCCCCCTCTGGCCTTGTGCCTTCTGTTGCCAGGTTAGGCTCTGTGACCCTGTATGAGACAAGTGGTTCAGACAGTGTGTGTGTGTGTGAATTTGGAATGTGATAGGAAACCAGAGCACCCAGATATAACTGTACAACAGGACCAGCAACCTTGTGTCTGGACACTGAATTTTAGCTTCCAGTAGGCTATAGCTGTGCCTTTGCTGACATTCTCGTCTTTTTTGGCTAGACATGTCCACACAGGTCCGTTGTCACCATGGTAAAATGCCCAGGAGGGGTGGGCAGCCACAGGTACCTGGACCCCCAAAAGGGTTTTTTTGAGAGTTTTGTATTTTCCTCACCTCCACATCCAGCTGGCTTAGTTTATTGTTACTTGTATTCGTTAAAACTGTAATTTTGGGTCATTTACTGCAACCGTGTTCAGCTCTGCACACTCTGCATCGGTGTGGTGAGAAAAGCACTTTATAAAAATAAATTTAATGGTATAAATCCAACCTGTATGACACAGTCAACAAAAGACTGCAGACATCCCATGATTTTTTCATGGTATGGATTCTATAGAAACTCCAGATCAAGGAATATGAATTGAAAAATCACTGTAAGGCTTTCTTTTTTTTGTTTTGTGGAACTGTTCGTCTTATGCAGCACTTTGTCGCTGTGTTCCAGAGCTTATCCTGGAAACCTAGAACATGACACAAGAAACTGGCGGGTGGTATGGAGATACAGCACCTTGGTGGTGCGAGAGGACGTGGGTTCAATCCCCGCTCAGTGTGTGTGGAGTTTGTATGTTCTCCCCGTGTTTGTGTGGCTTTCTTCCGGGTGCTCTGGTTTCCTCCCACACTCCAAAGACATTCTGTTCAGGTTCACCCAGAGTGTGTGTGTTCCACTGATGTATGGATGAGTGACCCAGTGTAAGTAGTGTATCTAGCAGTGTATGTCGCCCTGGTAAATAAGATGTGTTGGCTCCTAACACAACATAGAGTTCATTGGAAGTCACTTTGGAGAAAAGTGTCTGCTAAATGAATAAATGTAATGTACATGGGCATAACCACCCTTTTGTGTACAGCCCAGCAGAGAATTGAAGTGCCTCTCTAATCTTTCATGCTGGAGTGTGTAAGAAGAGACAGTTACTACAGCCCATATTTACCCTTCTTTATGGGGTCTGTCTGCTCTTAAAACCTCCAGGGAGTGTTTCACAGGGCAATTTAACACAGTGCTCTTATCTGTCCTGATCCAAACTAATCAATGGAGATGGCGGCAGGGAGGGGGAAAAAAAAAAAACATTTCTTTACATTTTGTTAGTGTCAAAAGGCCTGAACAAAAAGCTTTTGTTGGAAAAGAGGAGCAGAGCTCCTCAGCGTGAGCTCCGCATCCCTGAAAAACCTCACATGTGGTAACCTTGATATCAACCCTGCATCTTACAGAAACAAAGTACCGCATTATACGTACGCGCACGGCGTCTGAGAAAGAGGGGAAAGCTTAAAAAAAAAAAAATCACAGCATTTTCATTTCATAGATTGAGTGCGCCGAGTAGCCAGCTCGGCAGCTGTTAAGAATTCAGGGCCCGCAACGTGGTTTTAATTTTCACCGGGGAAATGTGCAGAAGGAAAAGAGTAAAGGTTAGCGAAAACCATTTCAGCGAGTCAGAGCAAGAATTTCGACGCAGGAGGCACAGAAACATTCGGATGCTGTACGGCGAATCAGAATCAGGATCGGAATCAGAATCCGATTCATTTGCCCAACTATGCACGCACACACACACGAGGAATTCGGCTTCGGTTCCCAATGGCTCGTAGTGTAAAGTCGACAAAAAAAAAAAAAAAAAAAAAAAAAACAGAACAGACATATACACACATACGGGATCAATACCAGTCAAAGAGACTTCTCAGGACTGCGTTTGAAAAATGAGCCATAAATAAGGATTGTGCTCGAAAAGGACAGCAGTTACAGGTTGTGCGGTGGGGAAGGAATTAATGACCAGCGGCTTCAAGTTTGAGCCAGTTCTCCTGAGCAAAGTGCTTAACCTGCAATGTTTCTTCAACATATCCAGCTATGTATAATTGGTAAAGGCGTAGCACTCGAAGGAATCCAACCTCACCCGGAATAGCAGCTGAACAATGCAATTTAACTAATGAAATGAGGTCACGGCCTCGGCGAGATGGTCAGCACTCCGCTCTTCTATGGCACCGAGAGATCTGGAGCATGTATAAGAAAAGGATTAGTGAGGGCCAGATAACAAAACTCCTCCAGCGCTCATAACTCAGCTTCTGCACTCGCTCGCTGGGAACTGAGGTTTGAAAAAAACAAAGACTCGGCGTAAGACCTAGGTCATCTTCTCCTGGAACAACCACGAATGCTGGGTAACCCTGAAGTTATAAGTCTATCCCAGAGGTCAAAAAATCAGTGTGCTGGTATATGTGAAAAATTCTGCATATGAGTGAACAGTTGCCCTGTCCATCATTTCTAAAAAAAAATCTACAAGGATGTCAAACACCTAAAACTGTAAAGGTCCTAAAAACCGCTCAACTTCACACACACAGCGGTAGTTTCAGTTTGGTTCCACACCCCTACTTATAATCAAGGTACTTTGATGCTCTTTAGATTGCCTGGACCTTTCAGGTGAGCACCATGGTTTTGTATAGTCCTTTCCAACCCACAGCTTGAAGGTGGGAAGACCCAAAATACCCAGAAAAGGCAGTTCTCTTTTCAGAGCAGGTCATCTGGAGCTCCTTCCAAGACCATTCCAATCCAACAGAGCAAGAGCTCTGCCCCAGACAAACCACTGGCCTTACCTTTTTTCCTTAATACCCTTATAAATTACCCTATGAGAAAGATTTCCCCATATAGAGGACAAGCAGTATACACATTACATTTATTTAGCAGATGCTTTCCAGCAAAGCAACTTCCAATGAACTCTATGTAGTGTTATCAGCCCACACACCTTATTCACCATGGTGACTTACACTGGATCCCTCACCCATACATCAGTGGAACACACTCTCTCTGTCGCTCATACACTACAGGTGAACCTCAACAGCAGGTCTTTGGAGTATGGGAGGAAATGAGAGCACCAGGAGGAAACCCACACAAATATGGGGAGAACATGCAAACTCCAGACAGACTGAGCAGGCATTGAACCCCTGTTCTCTCACACCACCCAGCCACTGTGAGACAGCAGCACTACTTGCTGTGCCACCATTCCAACTGATGTGTGTGACCTGGACATGATAAAAGGTCTTCACCTACCTGAGGTTACACAGCCTCTCCAGAGGTAAAGCACTCGCGTACCCTCGCCGAAAAAGACCCCTGTGGCTGTACACATGCAGTCCCCACCTTTGTTGCCATGGCGATGTGTACTGATGGCAGCACTGCCATCCATGTGTGCAGCACTCTTCAGCTTTTCACTGCTGAATTGCTGTTACTGTTATTGTTTTGCTGACTCTGTTATCCAAAGCAACTCTTTATTTCATCCATTTATACAGCTGGATGTTTTCAGCGGAGCAATTCAGGTTAAGTAGCTCAAGGGAAGCACGCCAAGGGTCGTGCCTGAGAACGGAGTTGCCAAGTTTCAGCTTGGAAGTCCTTAACCACTGCGCTTCCCGCTGTACTGCAGCAGCGTGGACAATGGCTAACCTTTAACGCCAACTTTCTGGAAGATTGCTCGGACGAGAGGCTCTCTATACATGATATGAAAGAAAGGAGCCAAGGGGCATCTGTGTCACACCGGATGGGGAAAAGCAACATCAAGTTGATATTAATGCTCATGTTTCCCTCACCCTGTTACGCAAATCATGGTCCATTGGAGACGGAAACTTGATAAGTGTGGTCTCCTACCTTCATACAGCTGTCAAAGCCCTTCTCCTGACCCGAACTGTTCCATGGGCCTCCAAGGGAGGCAGCATGTCCGATTTGGGGCTGACCACTGAGGAGAATGAATCTTGGAACCTCCTCACGGGAGCTTTGCGCAAGCTTGTTGTGACGGCTTGAAAGGGAAGGCCTGGTGCCTTGCCCTGCTGAGGCTTCCCAGCTCCTCGGCAAAGCTTTTTTCATCCATACTCCACTGGGAAGGAATATGAGGGCTTTCTGGGCACCACGAAATGGCAGGGAACCCATCGCCAGCCTCAGTTGCTACTGTTGCTTCTTTGATGGCTCCAGTAGCCAATCTGCTGCTGAAGAGGGCACTCAAACTCTCCCATCTGCCACTGGGGAGAGTACTCAAACCCCCTCCATCTGCCACTAGAGAGGGTGGTCAAACCCCTTCCATCTGCCAATACAGAGGGTGGTCAAGTCCTTCTGACTGTTGCTGGGCACCTGCCTTGGTTGCAAGCTAACAATAGTTTTACCTCCCTTTTGTAGTTTAACCCCATATGCGTTTTCCGCTTACCGGTTGGGAACAAGCTGGTATTGTTTCTGCTGTACCATGGAGGCAGAAAATGTATTAAGCTTTATATTTTGCTTTCTTTGTGCTTTGTTGTTCGCGAATGTCAGCATAGCCAGATCTGATGGAGTATTTAGGTATCCAGGTAACTTGATTTAACCTGGTATTTTTTTTAAGTCTACATGCCATCACTAAAGATTTCATCTACATTTATTCATTTTGCTGATACTTTTTTCCAAAGCAACTTAAAACATCGAATTACCAACACACACTGGCTGAAGCTGCGGAGCCTAACCCGGCAACACAGGGTGCAAGGCTGGTGGAGGAGGGGGCACACCCAGGACAGGACACCAGTCCATTGCAAGGCACCCCAACCCCAGGCCTGTCAGAAAGCAGAACCCAGCCACTGCACCCCCCCCCAAATTACCAACAATTATTTACCAATTTATACAGTAGGGTAACTTTACTGAAGCAATTTAGGGTAAGGACCTTGCTCAAGGGTACTATAGCTAGAGGTGAAAGCTGAACTTCTGACCTTTAGGTCCAAAGGCAGCAGCTCTAACCACTATACTACCAGCTCTCCCTCATCTCATCTAGTTTTGACGTTGCCTTTGTGTTGTCAGCTCTTCCATCTACTAAGTCATTTCCTTCAGTTAAAAGCAGCCCCGGTCTCACAGAAATGTTGCACTTTACCATGTCTCTCCTCGCTGTCCCCTATAATTTCTGTTCATGCGTGATTCACAGACAAGCTTCCTCTATCGAGAAGCAATACATATATACTTCTATAAAGCCGTCAATCATTCTTTGATTATAGGTTTGGGTTAGTTAAAATGTAAGGGCCTTTAGACATGTGTGCTGTTGAATCACAACTGTGACTCTAGACATCAAACTTAAGTTGCTTTGCTGAGTTTCTGTGCTTCAGTTCTATAATAAAAAAACAGCAATGTCCCTGAGCTGGACACTGTAATCTTTTTTTTGTTTTTCTTGGGCCAAGTGTTAACTATAAAGCTAGAGAGAGACAGTGCTATGCTGGTTTCACAACGAAACAATTTTTTATTTTTAGCTCTCTTGTGGGCAACCTGTTACTCTCTGGGTTTAAGGGCTCTGTGCATTGTGAATGTGCATCTGAGTCAATGTCAATACAAACACATTATTCAATATTTTATCTATTGTGATGTCCTAGGTTTAATTTGTTAGTTGATTCACCTGAAAATACATATTTATCTATTCTCCACAGATTGGTTCACTTCTTTCTATGCTGAAGGGTACAGTAGTCTGGTCATCTATTCCCATCTTACTAGTAGTAGGCTAATGCAGAGAGACTATACACTTACACACACCATCTGAAACCATTTGTCCCATACAGGGTTGCAGGGAGCCAGAGCCTAACCCAGCAACACAGGGCATAAGGATGGATGGTGAGGGAAACACCCAGGACAGGACACCAGTCCATCACAATTACCCCAAGCAGGACTTGAATCCTAGAATCCCCCACAGAGTAGGACCCGGTCAAACCCACTGCGCCACCATGCCTGACGCGAGTGGACTAAGTTTTCCTAATAATTTTATTTATTTGCCTCCAATTTTGCATAATATTTCAGAAAATGAATTGATTTTTAGCCTGTCTCTGGCAGGCAAAATCTACAACTGACTTTTTGCACGCATAAAGTGAATTTGTTTTTCACAAAGACCGATTAATATGTTTGATATTCTTTTTATTCATTTACATTTACATTCATTCATTTAGCAAATGCTTTTCTCCAAAGCGACGTACATCTCAGCAAAAATACAATTTGTGCATTACATTAAGAGAAAGAGACATGGCTGCAGATATTGATTCTTAAGTAAACCTAATTTGTTACCTTCCACTTGATGCACCGATGTTCATCGCTCGAATAGGTGCATAAAACTCAGGATAGATGAATCCTGATAACCTTACTACTTTTTTTTTTTTTTTTTAATAATAAGCACATTCACAGCGCAACAGAGAAACATGAAAAAATGACACCGGTATTTAATTTGTTTTAATCAATACCGTAAAAGACAGTCTTTCACCTTCCATTATCTGTGTGGACATACATAGAATAAAACGGTTGACATGATGTGCAGTGAGAGTGCTTTTCTGCCTAGATCAGACCCCACACAATGCACACTCACATAAATTTGAAATGGTTCCCAGCATCAGCTTATTCCATTTCTTAATGTAAAGCGACACACCTGCTGACAGCTATGACCTTGTCATCATCCTTGTGTACTGGTCGCAAGATCCAGCGAGGACTGCCCTTCCGCATGAGCTCATCAAGCAGATGGACACAAGGCATGGACACCGGTTTCAATGGTTTTTACAAAATGAGGAAACTGCAGCGCATGCATTATTATTATTGTTGTTCTTATTATAAACCTTTGTGTGTCTCCATTGTTCAAAATGACCTGCACTGTTAGATAATGAACTAACGACAACTTGCACATTTATATATCAGAGTATTTTTATTCTCTCAATTCAGGGAAAGTATCAGGTTTAGGGCAATGGTGGCAGAAGTGGGATTTGGACCAGGGAGCTTCAGATTGCAACACAGTAACCATCAATACCACACTACCTGCTATTTTCATGTTATACCAGGACATAAGCATATTTAATATTGTACGTACAATACCACACTACCTGCTATTTTCATATGTTATACCAGGACATAAGCATATTTAATATTGCTCGTATTCAGAATACATCTTTGTACACAAGAAATAAACACATAAACAAGCAACAATAGTGGAACTGAACAGGACTGCCATATGGTGTTCCTTGGATTTTTTTTTTTTTTTTTTTAAATATTAAGCTCCTTATATCATGTTTGAAGCCTTAATCGTTTATCCCTCATATTTTATTTGATTGATGTTTGATTTTAAGTCCCACAAGTCAGGGGTTATACCTTTTATGTTGGTGTTGTGCGGTTTTAAATGTGATCCAATTAGGCAGATTCTGGAAAAAAGGTGGATTTGGTCAGATTTAATTCTTAAACCTGTCATCCTTTAAAAATATATATTTAAAATATTCGTGAAGACGCCTCAGCGTTGCCCTGAACTGACAACTGCCTGTTTTTATTCGTATTTCGAATCATGCTCTCTTCATCATGACTGTGCAGAGAGCAGAGCCGTATTCAGAAGAGCTGAACAAGCGATGATAAAGTTGTTTATTTATTTAATACGTCGAGAGGGAACGCGTGTGTCCTGTTTACAAGGTACACATTTCCGAGCCGTTCGTCGACGTCAGCTCCCTGTTACAGGTACAACCGACTACCTGCTGTACAGCAACTTGCTTTGTTTGAACGCGCACGCTCGGGCTCGTGTTGCTGCGCGTGCTAGTATGCGCGCTACTGAGGCAGCTCGCTGGACGTCTTTTTTTTTTTTTTTTTTTTTTTTTTATTAACCGCCGTTACGGTGTTGAAATCGCGAGGAGTGTGACACAAGAGCGCGAGACAGGAGCGCGCCTCCGCGGTAGCGCGGAGCCGGCCCGCGACAGCACGGCACGGCGGAGTCGCGCGGAGTTGCAGTACTTCACTCCAGACGAGTTTCACTCACTTCACATCCGGGTTTTTTCCCTAGGCAATGGGAGCCGCAGCACCGCCGTTCCTTAGGCAAACCGGTATAAATTCGCCGCACCGTCAAACAAAGTAGTTCTCTTCTTCAAACTCGGTTTGCTTCCGCTTCGCCGTTTTCATCGAAGCACTCGCCTGCACTTTTTGACGGTTATTATTAACACTGAAATCACTTGAAACGTCATCGGTGTATTTATCGCCTTTTATCCCACTGTTTCCCTTCCTCCTTCTCTCGCCTTCTTCCTGCGCGCATTGATAAGTGATGTGCTGAGGCCGGGGGTGAATGAGATTGAAGAAGAGTTCTTGTTTTGTATCTCAGTTTCTCTCTTTTTAGACAAATTAAAGAAAAAAAAGAAATACGGTTTTCTTTTTTTTACGGGAAACTCGAATCTTATTCAATGCAGGACATTTAAACGCTGGAGTATTTGTTTTATAATCCGGGAAGGAAATTCGGTGGACAGATACGGGGGTGTTTGTAAATATTTATTTAAATAATTTGTGAGGAGAGGAGAGGGCTGACCGCCGCTCGAGAGAGAGAGAGAGAGGGAGGAGGGTAAGTGCACCTCGGCGCATTCATATTGTTTATTATTCAACAAAACAGAACTTTCATTAATGTGTTTGCGCGTTTTTTGAGGGGAAGTTGGGCTGCCGGCCGCATTCCGTGGGGCTGGCCGCGGTGTTTGTCCAGTTTTTGAGCGCTGTTTCCGAAGTGCTCGGCTTCTCCTCAGGGGCTCCGCGGTCCTACTGCCAGCCCCCCCCCACACACTCACCCCCCCCACACTCACACACCCCCCGCGTGCCTTCCTCTCTCACCACCATCATCACCACAATCGTAATAATAATCATGATCATTATCACCATAGCGTGGAATCCCCCCCCCTCCTTTCCTCAGCAAAAACGAGCCTCTCCCGCACCGCCTAACGGTGCCCATTTGATTTCGCTGGGAAACCGCGACAGGAACGGAACGGGACGGTTAGCTGTCCGCGAGGCTGCGCGTGCCCCCCAGCCGCCTAATGAGCCGCGTGCTCGTAATGACGACTAGTTTAGTGAAGTTAAGGCTCCCCGGACCCCTGCGCTATATGACGCTCAGCTCCGGCGGAGGGGTCCGGACAGCTGGTGGTGATGGGGGGGACAGCAGCAGTACACACACCACGCACAGCCGTGTACACTCCACGGTGTGACACACACCTTACGCGTTCACACACACACGTCAGAGCACTTCGGTAACACGGAGAGTCCGCTCCGGTCGTCACTTTTCAAAGCGAAAGCTTGGCTTTGTGCTGCTTTGCCACCACTAGGAGCAGTGCGGGCTAGCTAGGCCTGTGGCTCTTTTCACTTTTCCGTGGCGCGTGGCAGGCTTGCTGGGCTGGATGGAGCTCGCGCTTTTCGGGGCCGGTGGAGGCCCATTGTGCCGGTGTGTCCCGGGAGCACGCGCAGCTCGGAGCTGAACGTGGGGGAATTTGGGGGGGGGTGTCGCGGCGGAGCTCCGCGAAACACACACACACCGTCCTGGAGGCGCACAAAGAAAGACCACATTCCTCAACACTCGCAGTCCTCACAGGCGCTTTAAATAAATAGCAGTGTGTGTGTGTGTGTTTTTACTCGCGCGTTCCTCCTTTTTTTTCTTTTCCCTTCTGGAATCCACCGAGACGTAATGTGCCATAAACATTATTGTAATTTTGTTAGCCTGAATTTGCCGAGCGGTAGTGGATTGTACAGCCCCCCCCCCCTCTCGCCCTCCCCTCGCGGCGAGGATTATAACTTAATTTCTCACTGCGTTTCTGGCCACTGAAGTGATATTCAGAATATGACACAAGTGTTACAAGTGTGTTTTTGCTCTTGCTTTCTCAACCAACTTTGTTACCTGACATGTTGCACTGTTGACATCTCAGTCTGATAGTACTCTGATCGCTCAGAGTCATGTTAGGCTTGTTTTGTTTCGATCCCGTTAACTTATCTAATGTGATCTCCTAGTTAAATGATAAAGTAATTCAGTTCTTGTGTACTTCTGTTTTTTTTTTTTTTTTTTCCGATTTAAAGAAAATTTACTAAAATCCAGTTTATTAATATTAGGATACTTTGGACGTGGATTCTTTAATTATTAAAATTAAATATACTGAATATATATTATATTATTGTATATAATTCTCCAAGGTAGTTGATGATAGAGCAGTACTTAAGTTAGTTGAATTCCATTAACTGAGTTGAGCCGTAGTGGAATTTTGTAGTTAAAAATTCTCCTGTATTCTGTTTAGGATATTATTTGCAAAATCTCCGACTAAATTTGTTATTAGTATAAAAAAAAGTGTTTTATGTTTAACTCTAATTGGGAGATTAAAGTAGACATGCCAAAAACTGTCCTAAAAATCCCGTTTCAACCAAGCAAGTACAGCCGGATGTCATTATTAGAGCCCTCACATGTGGACATTTACCCAGATTAATGTAGTGCTCCTAGTTTTTATGTAATTTAAAGCGTTACCCACAAAATGGTTAAATTGTTCAAGTGCCAGACTCATAACTTTATTAACTTAGTTTCTCCTGTTGGTATGGATTTGTCTTTTCAGGCTTGTTTTGTACATTTAGATATTGGAGGTGACTATTAAAAAATTACAATTTGTAATGCTCAAGTTTTTCCTCCCTTGCTTTAGATAACTGAACAGATTGATATCAATATGGAAAATTAATATTAATATAAGCCATTTATTCTCTGAATCTGAACTTGAAAGTTTTGGCTGCTAGAAGCAGCAGGCTAACAGAAGAATCACCTTTTCATGTAAATTAACATTCAAGTAACTTTTTTTTTTTTTTTTTTTTTTTTTTTTTTTTTTTTTCTGGAGTAATTTTGCTGCAGGGGGCACGGTGGGTTGGACCGGGTCCTGCTCTCTGGTGGGTCTGGGGTTCAAGTCCTGCTTGGGGTGCCTTGCAATGGACTGGCGTCCTGTCCTGGGTGTGTCCTCCCCCCCGCCTTACGCCCTGCATTGCCGGTTTAGGCTTTGGCTCACCACGACCCTGTATGGGACAAGCGGTTCAGACAGTGTGTGTGTGTGTGTGTGTGTGTGTGTGTGTGTGTGTGTGTGTGTGTGTGTAATTTCACTGAGGTGATTTTCAGATTTGTGCAAGTATTGTTTTTACAACATAACAATAACTTTGTGTTGTCATTGCAGGAATACCTCATTGTATATCCTTCATATAAACTTCTGGAGGCACTGCATTTTTTGTTGTGATGGATGTATATTATTTCCATTGTCATGCATTTGT
The DNA here is from genome assembly GCF_900964775.1 of Scleropages formosus. Classification (NCBI taxonomy): domain Eukaryota; kingdom Metazoa; phylum Chordata; class Actinopteri; order Osteoglossiformes; family Osteoglossidae; genus Scleropages; species Scleropages formosus. The sequence goes on from NC_041816.1 coordinate 23,393,290, forward strand.
GGTTGCATTCATTTAATTACATTTACAGAAGTGTTTTTTAAGTTTGTTTCATTCCCTGTTATGTAAAAAATGGGATTTGTGTTAAAATCTGGGCTGCCTTAGACTAGGGCCAGCATGAAAGTTGCTGAAGATGCAGTGACTAAAAATGGCTCAGAGTACAATAATATTGTATTTCATATGTAATTAATTGTGCTACTATATGTTTTGAAACATGCTGGAAGCATGGTTAAATGTCACACTGGTCCATCAGTGAACAGAAATATAAACTTTAGTTAACACCCAAGTCTGCTGTGTGCAGTTGTTAATCAGAATTTAGCTGCTGCTGTTTTAGAATATGCAAATGGATCCTCATTACAAAGTATATTTAAGATGATGATTCTTGCAGTTCAGATGTATTTTTCAAATGGAATTTTGATATTGTGCAAATTTGAGGTTAAACATTTAAATGGGTATTTTTTACTTTAGCATCAGTATCATCAGGTTTATAAAAAATAGCACTTTGCTTAAATGTTTGAACTAACATTTGTTACTAACATTACTGTTTTCATCGAAGTTTGTTATTGGTCATCTTACAACAGCAAAATCTTCAAAATCAAAATTTTATTCCTAATAAAGCCTTTTGTGGTTTTTGTGGAAGTTAGTCAACTTTTTATCATTTACTGTTTGTGATATGACATTTTGCTTAGGAAAAATATTCAGAACTTTAGGGGTGGTTTTCACAAAACCTAGGGGAAGCACAGCTGACCCACATTCAAGATATGGGCCTAGAACTCCTTAAAAGAGCTCTGTCTTATGTATTGGTGGCCAAAAGGCAGTGGGATATCCACTGGGCATGGGGCTCCCAGTAATACCTCACTGTCTCTTGTCTTGCAGGGAGCTGGAGAGAGGAGGACCATTTCCCGGCCAGGTGGTGAGTCCTGCAGTAGCCCCTGCTATTATTGTTCCATTGGCGTCCAGCCTTGGCTGGCATTCAGTCACACAGGATGGCTGTCACGTTGCCTGGGTTGGTGTCGCTTGCATGTTTTTATTGTATTATCATCTTGCACCATCAAAAAGTAACAAATATATGCTTTTCTTATACAGTAGCTTGGGCAGATGTTTTGTCAGTTTTTTTGTTAGGAGTTCATGTTTGTGAACAGCTGTTTCATTGTTCCTGATTTAACTGTTCTCTGCTACAGTGGTAATCCTGAGTTCACTTGGATGGTGTTCCAAACGGAAGACGGTGTGCAGGTATGGCACAGGTGATGCATCAGAAATGTTTGCTGCAATACACAAGAGCGAGTCCAATTGTTTGAGTAGGCCATATTTGTATTTGCTGGTGCTTTTTGTAATGCAAGCATTAATAACAGTAAGTAAGTGCAGAGTATTTTCTTCCTTTTCTGTAGGAGATTTGAAATTACATAGGTGCTCTTGCTTGGCTGCTTCATTTTTTGTTATGTTCTTGAAGTGCTTTACTCTGAAAGAATGATGGGAAATGCAATTTTGGCTGTACTACAGGATGAGAAAACTCATTCCATGAGTGTGTAGGACCTGGAGAATGCCCTCTGTGAGGTTAATTCCTGTAAAGTGAATAAATTGACTTGGTGCTGCATTGGCAAGTAGAGGTTTTGGGAATTAAATCTGAAAACGTATTGTTGCTGACTGGAAGTCAGGGCTCTACTGTTCTTCTCAGTGTGGCACTGAAATCTGAATTACTTCAGTGAAACATGTAGCTTTGTAGACATACTTTAGATGGTTTTTAACAATGCATTTTCCTGTGGTAGTTCATGGGCTCCAGTGTGCATTTTGTAATTAAAACCTCGATGCGGTGGCTCAAAATATCTTGCTAGTCCCTTCCTGGTCAAAAACTCAAGAGCCCACACAGCAAGTTGCAGATCCTTCTGTACTGATACCATGTGCTGTGACAGTTACCAACTATCATCTGAGCAGACAGAAGGTTTATAGGTTGTGTTCCGGAATCCAGCTGTTACAGCCTATATATTTTATTTTCAGCAAGGTACTTAACCTGAACTGCTCTGGTAAAATTTCAGGATATGAATGGGTAAATCTGGTATCCTGTCTGAACCAGGACTTCTATTTATGGCTTGAAAAGGACACCTGCTGTAAATGTGGAAACTCTGAAGTCTTGTGACATTCTAACGTTAGAAGCATCTGAGTGCTAGTTTTACATTTATTTTATTTGTTTGTGTGCATTCCCACCCCCCACCCCCCCCCCCCCATTGTGTAAACCGGGAGTAGTGTCAGTATGTAACGGAGGCTTCTGTGACGTTCAGCTCCATTGTTTTGCAGCAGGTGTAACGCCTTGCGAAGTGTGACCACACTTGCATGCTGTCCAGCCATGCTTTGTCATGGTGTTACTTTATCCGAGTTTGGTTTCTTCCATTGATAGAGCAAGGGAACTTTGAGATGTGGGTTCTATCGATCCATTGTTCACGGGAGTAGTGGACATATGTAGCAGATTGAGTCAAGGGTTGCAGCGTTGACACCACAGAAGCAAATCATGGAGGTTTTTTTAAATGCAACTAGCATTCTGTATTGATGATGTACAGACTTGCTACACATTACCTGATAAGTTGAACCTTGTCCAGTAAACGGTGTGATTTTAAATAATTTTAAAACAAAAGCCAAGATGTTTTGCAGATGAATTTTAGACTTGAAGACTGGCCGGAATGGACAAGATAAGCTGAAACTTTTTGTTCTTGTCTGCTAGTTGGAGTTTTTTTTTTTTTTTTTTTGTAATGTTTTGATGAAATTTTTGGTCCAGTTTTTTGCTTTGTTAGTGTCTTTCTTTTCAGGTTTTATGTGGGATACATGAGCTCACCTCTTCCAGAATGTTTGATTTTTGTAAGCAATATAAAACATTCTTAGACTTGTGTATAAACAGGTATTGTGATATGCCTGACCTCCAGCTGTGCAGGAAGAGTCATACAGCAATGCAGTATTCAACTTGATTGATAAAGATTTGTCAAATAATAAAAATAAATAAACCAGTACATGTCACATAAGGAATTTGTTAATGGGAAAACAACATAAATTAACATCATCCTTGTGTCTACGCAGGCTGAAAGCTCACCTGGACTGACTTGCAGGCAGAAGGGATCGATGATGGAATTACAAGCACTACAGGAGGCCCTGAAAGTAGAAATACAGATCCATCAGGTAGAGAAACCATAATAAATTTAAACTGTACAAAAGTGTTGCGTATCTGAAAAATGTATTACTGTATATGATGATTTGTTTTTATGAACTAGTTGAGATTTTTTTGTACTTGTTCTATGCGCAAATGTATCACAGCACTGGTCTTCTCATAAAAGGCAAGTTAGCTTTTATGCTTTGTCGAGGAAATTAATAGCTTCTATTTTCATGTCATCTGTTTTTTATGGGAATTCGTAGTTATCAGTATTGATACAATTGTGACATTTTAAAGTAATTTGTAGTGTAACATTTTTAGTTTATTCATTTAGCAGATGCTTCTCTTCAAAGCGACTTACATCATTATATCAACAGAAGTAGAGATTGATTTGGATGCAGACGTGTGATTCTTGAGTACAGTCAGTTTGTCACATTCCACCATATGAACCAATACACATCACACCAGCAGCTCCATATAGGCTTTTCCATTATTAAAAATAACATGTGCATATTTATTGAGCACTTATGAAATCCGGGAGAAGGGAGTACAAAAGAGGTGTTTCGAGACCCTTCTTAAATGTAATGGGGATTCCGTACCTCTGAGTGAGTTAGAACTGGAGATCTTTGTGGTTTTGATTTTGGACCACTTGTGTGGGGGACCTTCAAGTGTAGCAGTCTGGTTGGGGTGTAGCGAATTATTGGATCTTGCCGGTATTGCGGAACAGATCCGCTGATGGTTTTGTAGGCCGTGACCTCAATTTTATCTGGTCAGCTGTAGGAAGCCGATGTAGAGAAATGAGGAGTGGGATACGTGGGAACGCTTTGACAGGTTAAACATGACGTGTGGAGCAATGTTGTATATCAACTGGAGAGAGGCCAGAAGACCAGACAGGAAAGAATTGCAGTAGTGCAAATGGGATATCACTATGGCCTGCACCAGGAGCTGTGTAGCGTTTGTTATGAGATAAGGGTTGATCCTACGGATGTTATGGAAGGATGTATCTGCAGGAGGGAGGACGTGGTTGCATGGCGGGTTTGACCACTGCCCACTGTGTGGTGGGTCTGGGGTTCGAGCTCTGCTTGGGCTGCCTTGTGGCGGGCTGGCGTCCCAACCTGGGTGTGTCCCCTCCCCCCTCGGCCTTGCGCCCTGTGTTGCCAGGTAGGCTCTGGCTCACCGTGACCTGCTCGGGTCAAGCGGTTATAGACATTGGTTGGCATCTGCAGGACTGGGCTGTGGCTTTGTGTTGATAGAAGGACAGACTTACTTACTTACAAACTTACTTACTCCCAGGCTTAGCCAATGAGGTAGGTGAAATGAGTGAGTTTGATGAGTCTACTTTGATAGACAGTTCTCAACAGGAAGTGCAACCAGCTGGGAGGTGAAGGAGTTGACTTTAGTTGACTGAGAAAATGCCTTTGGGCAGCAGGTAGTGTTGTGTTTATGGACTTAGACTGTAACCTAGAGGTCTCTGGTTGACGCCTCAGGACAGACCATGCGTTCTTGATCATTTATAATTGAACCGAATTTCACACACAACAGAAACATTTTAAGGTTGCTCTTGTTGCTTTTTGGGATTGTTAGTTGAACAGCTGTGATATTTACACCATCAGTGCAACAAATTTAAGTGTGAGCTAGCTGTATAGTTAACCAAAAATATATTCACATACTTGTATACATGTGTACTTTCCTTATGTTGGTTAATTTGGTTGTGATATGAAACTTTCCACTTGTAACTCAGTATCTGTATAGTATATGGGAATACATTCTGAGTAAGCATTTTTTTTTTAATCCAAGAGCAGAAGCCAAACACAATCACCCATAATACAAAGCAAGCCTCAAGTATTTCTGCAGATCAGTGAAGTGAAATTAGTTGTTATAAGAGGTAAAATGAGTTCTAACAAAGACAAAGAGGAAAACACCAGTGCCCAAAAAGAATACCATCTTGGTTGTTTGGGCTCATTGTGGTTTCAAGTCATACGACATTGAATGGAGCGTTTTACTCTGTATGCATTTCCACAAACTTGTGGCTACTTTTTTGTTTTTGTTATGCAAACTTAAAATGCCTGCATGTCCTGTACATCTGTTCATACTTGCTTATGTAGAATGTTATTCTAATGATACCGAACATTCTGTTTAGAAAGTATATCATGTTTATGTTGCTGTAATGACTAATCATGCAGTACTTTTTCAGTGTTTTTACTACATTGTTCTTTATTTCTTGCACTTATTACCAAGGTAGATGGGTAATGGTTTTTGCATGTACACTTGCTGTAGGAACTGCTTTACAGTAATGAGACAAAATTGGTAGCCATCATTATGATTATATTACAGTTTATATGCAATTCCTGCTCAGTGCCTAGGTCAAAAAGTATTGTCTCCCTGTTCATGATGTTTCTGCTTTACAACTTCATCTGCGATCTTCATCTGCATATACAGTATCTAATAATATATCCCCTGCTATTCCCTTTTATAACAACATATTTGGTGAACTCTGGCTATCTGTGACATTTTAAAAGGAAAACACTTCACTGCTTCCAGCTATATAGACTGAAACACGCCCTTCGTTCTTATCAGGCACCATATGTTCGCTATTGAGAAACTTGTACTTTTTTTCTTGTCACTGAAGAGCCTACAGTATGATTGGTTGTTTTATTCAGCAGTAATAAACATCTGCATCCTCAAGTTTTAAACCATTGCAAATAAACTCCACTCCTTTATTCTAAGTTCTTTATTCTAAATTTAGTTCTAAATTGAGCTGGGTGGTCTTCATGACTTCTGTTTGTCTATAACCAACTTCAGCCTTTTTTAATTTGAAATCAGAAATGGCAATCGAAAGGTGGGGGCAACAGATGTCCTGTGGGAATCCACGGGACTGGACTCTTAACTGAGGTGTACATTCTGCATTGTGATAGACAAACCTAGGCACTGGACTATTTTGTTGTAGTATGGCTTTTTTCTTTGCTGTTTCTGGACCTGCTAATATAACAGTTTATAAAAAATAAATACGAAATTATGCAAAATAATTGACATTGGTAGTTATAATTTTTTATGGATCTATTTGCTTCAAAGTGTTAAGAGTGGGCCATCTGGTAACATAGTGGTTAGAGCTACTGCCTTTGGATCCAAAGATTGTAGGTTCAGTCCCCCCCTTTGGCTGTAGTACTCTTGAGCAAGGTACTTACCCTAAAATTGCTCTAGTGTAAAAAAAAAAAAAAAAAAAAACCCACTGTATAAATTGGTAAATAATTCTAAGCTTGTAATAACTGTAACCTTAACATTATAAGTCACTTTGGAGAAAATTATCAGCTAAATGAATGAATGTAAATAAAAGGAGAGACAGGCTGTCTGGAATGGTAAATACAACAAATGCAGTATCAATATGTGTCTGTAGGTGTTGCTGTTACTGCAGGTTTTGGTGTTCTCTGTCCTTTGCTTTCCCAGATAAAATGGGGAAAAAAATGATGGAACTAGAAGACACATGCAAATGAAGATACTTTGGTTACAGTACACTGCAAAATAGCTTTTGTGCCAGTTGCTTAACATTGTGACTTATGGGGTGTTTTTTTTTTTTTTTTTCCCCCCCCCTCTCTTCTATAGAAACTGGTTGCCCAGATGAAGCAGGATCCTCAGGTAACCCCACATGATTCAAATGAAATGCGTTCATACCCAAGCACAAGTATGAATAGGAAGGAAAATGCAAGCAGCTAGAGTATCAGTGATAATCAAGACAACATTGCAAGTTATTGTCACCAAATTTAATTTTCTAGCTATAGATCAATACTCAATAAAAATGAGTTTTTTTACAATAATTTGTATATGGGCAGAAGATAACAGTGATATATATAATTTATATATTGAACAACATGTCTTATCAGTATTCACAGCCCTTGTAGTATGTGCCAAGTTGAGATAATGGTACTATTTTTTCCTTAACGGTTTCGTAGAGGTGGATTTCTTGCCCTCCCCGTCAGTCGGTTTGTCAGTAGCATTATCTACTAGTTCTGCATTTATATGCAGAATCCTTGTTTGTACTCCTGTGATCTTTTTGCCCCGTTCTGTTATACCTTACTTTTAGTCTCATGTGGGATGTCTGCTGTACAGTTGTTTCCAGGACTTACTGACCTAACCCAGACCTCTCTTGCTGGTCAGATCTCGTAGGAAAAGATGCATACAGTTCACTGTAGTAGGGAAGCTTCCATGAAAAACCGGTTAAATGGCCCTCAGGGCTGTCACTGATTGATGAATCCAATGAGTTTTGCAGTTTATTCAGTAATTGTCTAGGCGGCTATTTAACTGGCCTAGACATGCAACTTTGAGTCAAACCATGAATCCGCAAGGAAGGTATTTCACAGCTGACACCAAAACACCTATAGAAAAGACTGAGGCAGGCCTAATAGTGTGCGGGTTTACGTAAGACATACGGAAACTTGCTGTTTGTGAATAAACCATGTGTGGGGATAGGAGGAGAATGCAGAGGTTTTGTTTGGCTGCACAGCTTTATCCACCATGCATTTCCACTGTGGTTGCTTTTGTGCTTTGACCTTCCACAGTTAAATCAGCTGCCCTTCTTTACAATAGAGAAAACACCTATTTTTTTCACCCTGAAAAAACACATTTATCTACTCTCTGGTGGAATATACCAGTAGCCTGACATGTTGCTATGTCATGTACTCATTATAAACCTTTGGAGGGTATGAGCTCTAAAAGTCATCACTTTCTCTTTCAGAATGCTGATCTGAAGAAGCAACTTCACGAACTCCAAGCCAAGATCACATCACTGAGTGAGAAGCAGGTAGGCCCATGAGTTTCTAATGTACGCTATGCGGGTGTGGGAGGAAAATAGAGATGAAAAAGCGGTGTTGCTGCTTTACTGTCATTGTCGGGTCAGGAAAAATAGCCTTTTTTTTAACAGAAGCACATCATTTCTTAAAAGTGGTTTATTGTTTTTCTCTCAGGCTGTTGTTTTAAGTTTGACACATTTCGTTAGAAACTGTGTTGACAATTTACATCTAGGGCTTAAAGAAGGTGAGTGGGTCTTCACTTTGAGTTAAGTGGGAAAAACTGCCCCCAGTGGAGGAGTTGAAGTACCTTGTGGCCTTGTTCACATGAGGGAAAAGGGGAATGGGCAGCTGAAATTCTGGTTGCTGCAGTGTCAGCAGCTGTGTGAGCACTGTACTAATTTGTAGTGGTGAAGCCATGCGTCCCGATTGGCTCCTGCTGGAAGTATACCAGGCACATCTCACTGAGAGGAGGCCCCAGGACATGTCTTAGAGATGGTCTCTCAGCTGGTCTGGGAAAGCCTGGAGGTCCTCAGGAAAAGCTGGAATCTATTGCTGGGGGGCGAAAGGTTTGAGTGTGCCTGCCTGCCTGTAAACCACAGTGACACTCTCAAGGAGGAGAGGAAGGAAACTGACTGTCTGAAAGAAATTCATATTTAATTGCCTGGGAACTGACTTGATTATTTTTAACATCATCCTCTCAGCAGTTCAAACCATATGATTTAAATGTTATCCCAGCATTCTTAGTTCCCAATAGAAATGTAATTAAAAAAAAAAAACTGATGGCTATCTGTTGTTCTTCACAAAATCTGTTTAACAGTTGTCAGTGTTAAGGCCCATTCTTTGTACTTTACTATCTTTATTTTCTCTCTGTTCATCTGTCAGATATACAGTATTGCAGACTACTTCCCAAAAAACAGTGGCTCAGTGCTCTCTTTGCACACAACAGCTTGACCAAAAGTATGTATGGAACACGGTGGCACAGTGGGTAAAGCTGATACCTCACAGCTCCTGAGTTGCCTGGTTGGTGTGGGGTTTAAGTCTTGCTCAGCATGTGGAGGTGACATGTTTCTCCCTGTATTTATATCCCCCACACGCCTCCAAATGGCTTCTGTTCCGCCCTTGGCCTTGGAAATCATATGAGTGGTCATTATGAGTCGAAGTTTTTGTCGATGGCACTTCCATCCATGTATATATAATATTTGAATTTTGTAATAAATTGGAATTTTCATTTTATGTTTCACTCTAATACAATTAGTTTTGGTGAAATGGCTCTGTCCAGAAGCTGACAATGCAGCACTATATCCTCACTTCTATTTGGCTGAGGGGCTTCATGTTTTTGTTTATTTGCTGTGGTTATAATTTCTTTTTTATTACTTGGTATTCACTTGACTGTCAAAGGTGACAGCTACCCAGTGATGTTACAGCAGGCAGCTGACAATTTGCTATGGTGTGATACTTGTATACTTGCCTTGACCATGTCTTAGAACACTTGACCTGCTGTGAGGAGATCCACATGTCTTCCTCAGATGAAAGACAAAGAATTGTGTTACAAAAAAAACATCCACTAGTCTCTAGTAGTGTACAAGTCATGTAAAAGTGATACCAAATTCTCAAATGAAAATTGCAGGATAGAAATTCTTTCTGTGCCTTGGTTTTGACCTTTTGGAATGGAAGTTAATTCAAAGTTGACCTGTAGTTTATTCTTTATGTAACTTGGCTATATTTTTAGTCTCCTTGGGATGAGAAGATATGTTCTACTTTGTCCTAGTGCTTTTAGTAGAATAATTAATGACCTGCCATACTAGAAGTAATTTTCCTATTAAGAAATGTTTGCAAAATTGTAGCACATGGTTTATATTGCAGGTTTAAAAAGTAAAGACAAAGCAAAGTGCATATTATTTTTAAAGTAGCTGACATGTAGTCATGATACATAGGAATCTGTGGGTGGCATGTTTATAGAATTTGGATCCCATTGCACAGTATGATAGTGAGACACTGGGTTCATGTTCATTTCTCTTGTCCCTCATTATTCTCCTTGGTTACCAGGTGTAATTTGTATGGGAAAAGATGGGGTTTTATTGGTTTTGCTCCCATCTGAGCTTTTTGCTCATTGGAACAAAAGGTTGCTTTTAAAAAAAAAAAGTGCTGCAGTTTCAAAAGGGCTATGATTTACAAAATGCTGAAGAAGGATGGGTTAGAACTTATGTTACCTTCATTAAGCTTTTGGCTGCCACTAGTGTCTGGTTTTTGTGCTCTTTGTTTTAAGGTGGTCAGTCTCCACAGCAGGTTCACTGTCCATTGCTGCTGTCATTGTATATAAATCAGGAAGGTAACTAAAGTCAAGGATTTTAATGGCATGTTAAAATGATGTAACTGTAATGTGCATAACACTCGGTGAGTGTATCATTTAGGCATAAATTTTGTGTCCTGGTTGGTGGTGTGTCTGTAGCAGGCACCATGCAAAGTTTCAGGTTTTATTTGTCAATATACTCTCAGGGCACTGATGTCACTTCCTGTTATTGCCCTGCCTGATTGCCAGTGGTGATTTATGTTCAATATTGTGCCTGTTATTTCTTTGATCAATAGTAGACAAGCTGATAAGATGTATAGCAGTTGAGATAGTACTGTGGTGTAGAGGATGACTCAGTGACAAGACATTTGGGAAGTCGGAGTGACTGAAACCTCAGTGCTTTCATTTTGCATCTTGCTTGACGTCCTTATTGTTGCGTAAATGGGTCACAGAATTTAAAGGAACCAAAGCTGGATTCCCTGCTTCATGCTGAGAACCTCTGCCAGTATCATGGACAGAGACATAGGTAGGTCATGTGTTCATGCCTTCCATATAAGCAGAATAATTCTAGCAGCGCTCATACAGTCCACCGGCACACCTTCTTCAGTCAATACTTCAATTCTGCTTGTCCATCACCCCACAGTAACTGATTTCAGAGGTATCTGAAGCCTTTACCTAGCAACAAAGTTGAACAGAGAGGAAAATGTAAGGCTTTAATGGGAAATATTGACTATTATATAGCACCATACATGTGCAGCATAACTCTTTCTTAAATATCACCTTTTTTCTTTTATTTTTTTTTTTTATAGGAAGTCGTAAAATTCCCCCCCTCCCCGGATCAGGAGAGTATTGGCCTCCTGCTCTAATGTGGCCTGGTGGTCTATGTTGGGCATTGTGGGCAATCCCTGTTGCAAGCATTAAATCCTCTTAGGGCCTGGTTCAACTCAGTGAGGGTGGAGTTTGATGTGTTAATGCTCATTCCTCATGCAGACATAGGAGTAGCATAGTGCGAGCTCCAACAGCCTGTGTGTGGCCAGGCATGCACTCCTGCTGCGCTATTCTGTAATACTGCTAAGGCTGTTGAACAGAGATTTCAAACTAAGTTAATTTATTATCCTGTTTTTGTTTATCCCTGCAGATGTCGTTGTGCTTGATGCAGACTGACTTTGAGAATAGTAGATGAGGGATATGTGAGAGCTGCTTTTAAGAGACATTGTTACAAAGCTTTGAAAATTAAATACAGTGTAGACTGCTTTATATATAGTGAGCAGGTGAAAAGTAATGTTTTCCAATCAAAACATGCTTAGATAACTCTTAAGTGGTACTGAACCTAATCCATACAGTGCATTATATGGGAAACCCCCAACACCATACAATAGTGTTTTTTTTTTTTACACCTGATGATAAATATGAAATATGTATACAAAAGTCATTAAGCATGTATTTAGCACTGTTGTGAAGTTCTCCATACCATGGGGTAATGAATACTGCATCTTAATTCACAAAGTTGATTAGGGTGGTTTAGATGAATCCATGGTTAAAATGTCTGCATTCAAACTGGTCTGTTTCATAAAACCAATTTTGTTGTGACAAAAAACATGCGTGGTTCCTGTAAGTGCATGTGAACAATAACAACTAATCCAACCAATCGATAATTAATTCTAATGTCATGTCCTCAGCATGCTATGTATTAACACAAGGTCACTTGCATCCTCTGATGACATCTACCAGTCTAAAGTTTTTAGAAGCAATTTGCCAAGACATGCCACTTTAACTGTGGCTTTGTCACACTAGATGTGCTTTCTGGGATGGAAAAAAGCTCAAGGTCTGCTTTTGACTACAGAACCAGTGATCATCTGTCTGATCTTAATGAACTTGTGCCATGTTAATCTCCCTGTTTGACTCTGCAAGCGGACTCTAGTTAAGCAGCCTGCAGATGTTTCAGTGCAGATAAATTGGCAATCTGGCGTCACATAGAAAGGGTAGCAAGATGAGTTCCAAAGGGAATTTGTAAAGTCTGCATTCTTTATTATAGACATTTTTAACTTCAGTTTTCAAATTATATTGATAATCTTGTCAGTTCAGGTATTAATGAGTTTTGTCCTCAGAATGTTGGCACAGAATATTTTTTTAGTCAGAATACAGACCACATGTATTGTCACTGTACAGAATCTTTGAAATGTTTTGAGCTGAATGTAGAATAATGTGATTAGGATGTTTTAATCCAGGTACCTTTTAACAGTTTTGAAAAGAAGCCTGTAGTCCTCCTACAGGCTGGGAAACCACAATGAAAATGCTTGTCTCATCCCATATTTGTACTGCGTCCCTTTCGGTCCATCCATCGATTACTCAAGAACTTATGGTCGTAGCCAACTAATTGTAAAGCTTTTTCCTCCACCTTTTTTTCCTCTACCCTTTTGAGCATTTGTCTCCTGAATCTTTTGTTCTTTGATAGTTGTTAATAGTTGTTATAATTGAAAAAATAATTTGAAAAAACTTTAATGGGTTATAAAGTAAATTGCCATTGTTTTGCCTTCAGAAGAATCAATTTTAAGCCCTACTGTCACTGTAATATCTTTGAACAAATGGCTTACCTGGAATTGCTCCAGGAAAAATGGCCCTGCTGTGTAAATAGGGAGGTTATTACACAAATCTAACATTATAAGTTGCCTTGGGCATAGGTTTCAGCTAAATAAGTACATGACCAACAGAAAATTAAAACACAGCTCATCTGAATCTTTCAAGGAATAATTTTAAACAACTGTAATGTTGCTTCATTCAGTAAAACATAAACTGGTGTCTGGTCCATGGAATTCTCTGTCCCACACCTGATGTTTCCTGTAAAGAGGAATAGACACCCTATATTTTATGAATTGTTAATGTAAATAGCATAAGTATTTGTAGTGAATTTTCCATAAATTTACCTTCATCTGTTATTGTTTAGACACTCACCAGAGAATTAATCTAAGGATTAAGTTCTACTAAGCTTTTTATAGACAGTGGGTGAACTTACAATTCCCAGTTGCAAGGTAACTTTAAGGTCCCAGTTGTATTTGTAAGTTGAAGTACAAGAGTACTAATGTTGAAACAAAAAAAAAATGTTTTAAGGTGGTTTCATGTTCCTATCTTTGAAACTAGGATCATTAAAATCAGTTCAGAGTCAGTTCAGAAAGTATCTCTGGAGGTTTCCCTTGAGATGCTGCAAGTATTATGTTGCAAGAGAGGTCTGGCCATTATCTGAGTCCTGAAGAATTCTCTTCCTTCAGTGTCCTCTTTCTGAAGCCTGTAAACAAATGGCTCAGTATTTCACTGTGAATCATTCTTTTTAAAAGTATTTAATTTGATTATTGATCAAACTACTGAATGGCTATGGAGTGCAGTTTTACTGTAATGCATATTATCTACTGTGGACTATACAGTATTGTAGAACTCAGAACTTCTTTAGCATTTGGTAAAAATGCCAATAACTCTTAAGTGAAACCCATTTATTGTTGGTGTGGGTAAAATAATGCTAATATATGAAGTATGAGTAACATTAAAATATAGTACAATACAAGTTGAACATTTAATGAATGTAACTTCATTAAAGAAATGCACATCAGCAGTTCATTTAATCAACAATTGGATGCAAAAGTAACATCACTGAGCAGCAGTAACACTGTACAACATGAAAATGCTTTAAATATATTCTTGCTTTTTTACATAGTTTTAAATCCACCCATGCTTACAACTATCTTAAAGCACACCATTAAGCTTGGTGGTACTCTTTCTGTAGTGTTTGGCCAATCTTCTTCAGGGTGTGTTGGGGGGGGTTTCTAGCTGCTTTTTTTCTTTAGTGTACAACCTTCTGAAGTGGTGTAATGTGATGTTGTGCTGGGATAGTCAGGTGGGATAATTATAGTGCCTATGGACACTGTCCTGTCACATCAGTAATGAGAGAAATACTGCAGCTGGGTTCTTCAGGCAGTTCCCCCTCCGTGGTACCCTATACTGGTAGTTATTTGCTTAGACTATCACTAGCACTAACGATAAGGGGCATCAGTTTTATATCAATGTTTTCTATAACGGCATCATTCCTTTCACATCAAAAGATGCATACAGTGATAGTGTCTTGGTGACTCATGGGGAGGAAGTATTTTCTCTGTTATGACCTGGCATCTAGAAACGCTGCTCCCATGTCTTCTTTGTGGGTGCTTAGACCAGCTCACATGTGAAGAGAGCTGAGTTTAATACCGGTTTTTAACAATGCATGTCCTTGATGAAGCAATTGTTTATCTTTTAAATCTGCAAAAAAGCTTCTTGTGTCTGTGAACCTGGTGATGCCACAGACTCTCTCAGGGAGTTTGGTCTGTTCTTATAAAACTTCTCAGCTCAATTGTCCTCCTTCAGATTGTTGCAAGAGCGATTATGGCAGCTATTATCTGTTCTCACAATGGTATTTGCATAATCAGTGCTGAACTGATGAGGCAGAAAACCATGCTCCTTGTTGCAGATAGGTTTAGGAGTCTGGAAGCAGAGGCAGAGAGACATGGCTCTGTGTGGGGGTTGGGGAAGAAGTGTGAGGTAGACATGCTAACCACAGAGGACACGGACATGCTTTACCTACAGGGTGCTAATCCTGGATCCCAAGTCAAATTTAGTCTGCACTATGTTATCCGTTCTGCTTGCCTTGCGACTGTAGAGGCCTTCTTAACAAACCTTGAGGATGTAGTGCATGTCTCGTAGTTCCGTTTGTTGTGGAAGTCCTCATACAAGCAGCAGATCAGTCACCTGGTGCAAACATTAGGAAAATTTACTGGTGTATGGGTTATCCCCTAGTCTCAAGCAGAACTTTGCTGGTCTTTGAAAACTTTTTCCACAAAGGTTCCCCATAAATATATTGTGCTCTCTTGAGTGGAGCATTTCCATCAAGCATGTTACATTATGCCAATCTATAACCAGATTTGTGCCTGGCTTCCTCTTTGACTTGTTTACCTACTCCTGGATTTCTCTATTTTTTTGTAATTTAAAAAAAAAAAAAAAAAGCTAAGTTCATATGAATGTAGGAAAGAAATGCCAGCAACTTTTGCCTAGATTTAAAACTTCAGTGTAGTAGAAGAATTCTTGTTATGCTAATGACTGCTCAAGCAACATTAAATGACTGTAAAGTTTTTTTTGAGTAAATCACTGTAAGGTCACCTTTAAGATAGATATTTTGGAGAGAATTAACTTATCTGTTTACATTTATTAATATTGCGGTTGCTTTTCTCCAGTGTGGCCTATGATAAGCTATGTACAATTATATGCCCATGTTTACAGCTGGGTAATTTTTACTGGAGAAGTTCAGGGTAAGAACCTTGCTTAAGAGTGCAACAGCAGGAGGGTGAGATTTGAGTGAGTCTTTTGAGATCAAAGCTCGAACCACTTTTTGCTACCTCTATTAACCTGTTCAGGAGACTGTTGGAAGGAGGCCCTGAATTAAGGATTGACACCCCTGTAAATGTTAAAGCTGTAATGAATCCAGTTGGAAAAGTGACCTATATTTTTGTCCATGCCAGTGGTTCAGATCTGGGCATTCTTTTGCTTTTTATCCCTACCTAAATGTATAGGTTCTCTTGCTTTAATGCAACCAATTTGTCCTGTGAAATTGCCGCTTAAGGGTGTACAAACTTTATGCAGGAGTCAAATGACCATCTTCAGAGTCCCAAAAAGGTGCACCTAAAAATCATAGCAATGCCAAAATAGACATTACAAGCAATGAAATGGTCATCCCAACATATTTTTTATTTTTTTTTATATTTGCGACAATCATTGCATAGTACCCGGTTATCTTTATTTAACAGTACAAGTAATGTACAGTACTTCAAGGCCCAGGTCTAGTTTGTAAAGTATTGTAGTAGCAAGCAGCTGTAACAACGTGAACTACTATATAAAATGTCAACTGATTTCTCTGTCTGTCTGTGCCTATATGACCAAAGGTAGGGTGGTATGCTAATTAGCAGGAGTCGTTTAATTATTTCTCAGTTCTTGTTAGCTTGTTGTGATTGTCATACTATTTGTGTGTTCTGTGTTTTGGTAACATTTTTATTTACACATTAACTCACTCTTTCACTTTCTTTAACTACTTGTCCAAATGAGGGTCACTTTGGTCTGGAGTCTATACTGGAGGCACAGGGCACAAAGCTAAATAGGGCACGTCCTGGACGGGGCATAAGTCCATTGTAGGGTGGCCACACACGTAAAATCAAACATTGACACACTGCAGACAGTTTCGAGTCGACAGTTACCCTGAGACACAGGACTGAACAGATCGTGTAGAGGAAACCCCCACAGAAAACCCTGAAACTTTACACACACTGAGCTGGATTCAACTCTGCCTCTAAGCAGCTCAGGCATTGTGAGGCAGCCGTAAAATTCACTGCTCCACCATGCCGCACATTAACAACTTCATGTAAATTTACTCTCCTGGTGTGAATTAATGGCCACTGCAGTGACCCACCAGTGAAATCTTTTGTTGGTAAGTAGAAGTGAGCCTGGTGTGTTGTTACTGTTTCAGCCAAGAAATTTGTGCCCATTAATGAAGTTATGTCTCTGGAGATGTCTGGTGATACAACCATAAAAATCCTGCTACACTGAGCCAAGGGATTGTTATGTTATCCAAAAGATACCTGTTGGTATTTACTACTATATTGAAATGTTACTGTGCAGGATTTTATTCTTGGGGATGATGAGTTTTAATTGACCTATTGTAGTAATATCAGTAAGTGCTTCTGTAATCTCTCTACCTGATTGTAGATGCTTCAATGCATGCAATGCTTGGTCCCAGGAATGAAAGCCACAAAAAAGTATTACAAATGAGAGCAATACTGGTTTCTTTCTGGCACCAGTAGATTGTCTTCTGTGTTAGAGTGAAAAAAGAAATCAGTCGCCACATGATGGCTTCATACTGTTGTTGCTCTCTGCAGCGGGTGCCATAGTAACCAGCTTGAGTGGAATGCTGAGTGTCTTTGTAACACTGTGATATGAAAGAACATGCTTTGCCTCTTAACAGGGATGGTGTGTGTGTGCATGCGTACTCTGTAAGTGCTTCTTCTCTATGTTATTTCTGTGCCCAGAGGACTGCTCCCATTGCAGGCTGTTAATGTCTGGCTGGGTGGGTTTAGTTCTAGCCCATCAAGGTCTGAAAGACAGCAGGCTGTGTGAGAGGAATATCAACCATGGCTTGATTAAATGCCACAAGCACCCATTTTGGGAGCAGGGGGTTATTCACACAAAGTCTGGGAGCTAGAGAACACTCTTGCTTCCCCCTCCCCAACAGGCACACAGCCTTGGAGACTCCAGACTGGGAGTTTTCGTTTATTTTTAGCAGCTCAATAAAGCTGGTCGCCTTCAATAAAGGGTGTTCTCTCTCTGGGTTAACCTCAGGTCTGTAGTGTTGTAGTGTGTATGTTTTTGTTTTTTTTTTTTCCTTCCCCTTTATTTATTCATTTATTTATTTATTTCTCTTCTCTCTCACTGGGGAGAATGGTCTGAGGTGTCATCTGCTCCTTTTAATTTTGTTTTTCTCAACTTGCATAGTTGCTTTCCTAGTGAGGGCTGTGCAGGGTAGGGTAGGACACCTGTAACCCTTATTTATTTCTGCTCTACCCTACAGCTGGTTAAAGGGGCTGTGCTGTAGCGTGTAATACTGTACCTCTGCTGGGTGTGGCAAAGGTAATGGGTTGAGAAATGGAGGAGCAACAGGTGAACTTTCTTCACAGAAGGATAACAGACTACCTACTTAATTTAAAGCCTGATGTGCTCATGGCCCCGCATACTACAAATGTGAGCGGCTTAGCATGTTTTCCACATAGCAGCAGCTAGGTCTGTGGCAAGAGAGCAGCCACGGTGTCCACACCTCTGCTCTGTCGCTTGTGCTGTGGAGCAGGCCCAGCTTATTCTGTGTGGCTGTAACGATGGGCCTGGACTGGTTGAAATACTGTTGTCTGCTATAGGTGTGATTTATTTTTTTTATAGGTTTACAAAGTGTGTTTGTTCCCTAGGTGAGAGATGCCAGCTCTCTCCCATCCTTGTTTTGCCCTGACCTTCCATGTATTCAGTCTCTAGATGGTCATGTGAGCCAGTTTGCTCCACTTTCAGCACAGTGCAACGCTGGTGCAGCACCAGGGCTCTTACACATTTTGTGCTCAGACACTCAGAGATGTGAAGGTGTAGAAGATGAATCACAGAAACAGTAAATTGCACCACACAGCTGGTGAATAATAACCCTCCAGAAGTGCATGTCGTGTCTTATATGGGATGTAGACTGAGGTGCAAAATGATTCTGTGGGGTATGTCCATGTTACTCTTCCAGAAAAAGCATGACTAGGTGAACAGAAAGGAAGAGGAGAATCCCAGAAAAGAGGAACTGCAGTGAATGAAGATGGTAGCAGTTGCTTGTTCGCCAGCAGTAACGGCTGAAGATCAGTGCTTATATCGGCGTTTGAGAGGTTGTTAAAGCCAGCAAATCAGCTCTAATGAGCAGTGCACTCAGCTGGAAATACACAGCTTGGTCTAAAAGTATGATGTCTAAAAGTGTGCAATGCCCTTTTCTTACTGCCCACCCAGCAGTACTCCAGCTGATCCAGAGTACATAATGATCTCCTCTGGTTATAGTACTGCCCTCTGAGCTTAAGGCAAAAGTGTGCAAATGCTGGCTAACTCCCTGTTCTCCAGTCTAATATGCTTTTGGCAAGTTGCTTGCTGGTTTTGAGAGCTGCAGATATTGCACTTTAGCAGGAACTTCCTGCATTTGAGTGCAATAATTTATTTTTCTACAGTAATTATGTGCTTCTGAAATTTCTTTGTGTGTTTTGACAGAGGGAGAAGGAGAGATGGTAGTGTTTCTGCAGTAGTTTGCCCCATCTACGTATCAGCTGTTGGTAGGCAGCTTCTCTGTTCACTGTGAAATACAGTATACCAAGGCTCCTCTCTGAAGCTGCACTTGTCACTTCAGTGACTTGGAGTATTTCAAAGGGTTATAACAGTTGACAGTGTATCCATGGATTCAGATGTTGTAGATCATGATCAACCTCTTAAAATGTTTTCTAAATATTTCATAAGTGGGTTATGTTTTATAATGCTACATATTCTTTGTGAAACTTGAGTAAGAATAATTTTGATTGCTTTCCATTTGTCTTTGTCTGAACAGATTGACTACACAGACACACACACACACACACATTTTCAGAACCGCTTGTCCCATACGGGGTCGCGGGGAACCGGAGCCTACCCGGCAACACAGGGCGTAAGGCCGGAGGGGGAGGGGACACACCCAGGACGGGACGCCAGTCCGCCGCAAAGCACCCCAAGTGAGACTCGAACCCCAGACCCACCGAAGAATAGGACCCGGTCCAACCCACTGCGCCACCGCATCCCACGGTTACAGATTGACTAATTCATGTGAAATGTGTGTGTTGCTCACAGTTACCTGCTGCCCAGTAATATTAAAAGGGTTTTATGTGGTCTAATTAATAAAAATTATTTCATATTCCCTTTTCCAGCTATAGTAAAAGCTACTATAAACAAAAATGGAAAATTTATGTTTGTCAGAGAATTGCAGTATATTACAATTTTTCTCTTTTTTTCTCCAGGCAACTTAAGTTCCATCTTCATGGTAGGAAAGAGCACTGTAGATAAGAAAAAATTAAATCATCACACTAGAATGGCTTATATACATCCATTTGTTTAGGAGGGATGTAAATTAATATTGAACATAATATAGTGAAAGTAATTTCATTGGGTCGAATTCTGTACAATGCAGCTCCCCCTTGTGGAAAAAGCTGTAGCTCGTAGCTTGTAGCAGGTCCCAGTCTCTGTTTGATCCCATTGTGTATCACTTTGGACTTTTTTCTGTGTGGATCTGAACAGGCGATAGGAAGTTTTCTGCTGTATGAACAAACAGTGAGTCACATTTGTATTGAGCTTCAGTGTTTCGTTCTGATTTCAACACGAATTGTATGAACAGTTATGTCTGTGAAGGAAATTGTAAAATGCATGGTGAGTACTTGGTGCTGGTGGTGGATAAATCACTACAAATGGCACAAATAAGAGTATTGCATAGTATTAAGTAAATGTGGGATGTGCTCATCCAAAATATGTAAAATGGTTTTTCAGGGTTTGTTTTTTTAACATTTGTTTTTGTGCTTTGTGTGCAAAGTCAACTAATACCCCTCCAGTCATAATGGCAATATGAGGTGTCTGCAGGTTCTACACCCCTGGTGTTGATCATAGGTAAAAGCAGGTGAATAGTGATCTCTTTCATGCCTGATACATTACTTGATAAAGCCTGAACAAGGCAGGTTGTGGGTAAAGAAGGTATGCATTTTGATAGAGGTGTCTGTCTTCACTCTTCCTGATGTGATGTGAATACAGTGCTTAAGTACAGATCTGAAAGTCTGGTTCCAGGTTCTGTTCCCTGTGTCTGCTACATTAGCCTTGAACAAGAAATTGTGAACTGATACATTACAAATTACTGTTTTTTAAAGGCAAATAATTGTATATAGCTTAGTGAACAAGTATAATTGCATCTTGTCTTGGACAAAAGCATTGGAAAAATATTAGTTTACTGTTTAATTCCTAATGGGATAACTTTGCTGAGAAACATGAAGCTCTTAGTTTTTAAATTTTTTTTTTTTTTTTTTTTTTTTTTTTTTTAAAGAGAATTTGTGGGTTAGATGAGCTGCTGTATCTGAAATTAGTCCCCCCCCCATAATGAGAAGCTGAGCAAAGGACATAATGACAAACTTTCCTTCCAAGCAACAGGCAGTGCGATGGCTCTGTTTGCATTTTATTTTAGTTCAATTCAGTTATATAAAATCTTGTAGTGATTAAGTAGATGTGGGACAGGTAAAACAACTGGCTGCACCACCTGTGGACAGTTTTTCATGACTATTGTGAATGTGGGGCATCTGATAGTGTAGTGGTTCGAGCTGCTGTCTTAGGATCCAAAGATTGCATGTCTGAATCCCACCTTCAGCTGTAGTATCATCCATTTATACTTATTCATGTAGCAGAGACTTTTCTCAAAAGCGACACATATCTTAGTACCATGAGTGCAGAAGGAAAGATATGGATGCAGATACGTGATTGTAAAGTACAGTTTATTTGTCCCTATTTACATCATGAACCAGTCTACATCACATAGGTAAACCTTCATGCAGCAACTTATTTTCAACAACTTCTAATCACAAAATTTCTAAACATAAACGTGTTTGACTTGCCGACGCGTTCCCGTGTACCTCATCTACTCATTTCTCTGCACTCGCTTCCTATAGTTGCCCGGATGACATTTAAGACCCTGATTATTGCTTACAAATGCATCAGTGGAACTGCTCCTAGCTGTTTACAAGACTTGATGAACTGCTAAACCCCAACCAGACCTCTTTGCTCTTCTACTTCTGCCCACTTGGTGGTCCCACGCATGAAAGGTGAAGCATGGAGGTTCTTGGTTCTGGCTCTGTTGTGGTGGAACAACCTCCCCCTCTCGCTCAGAACTGCCAAAACTCTGTCCACATTTAAAAAGTGTCTGAAAACTCACCTCTTCCAGACTCACCTCACCCATGATCTCTTAAGCTCATGTAAGGTGTAAATGTTCATGCACCATAACTTTACGATAATGTCCGGATAAGCATTTACATAGCCACTATTCCTGTATTGTACGTAAATGTTTGTGTATATCATTAAAAAAAAAAAAAAAGGGTCAGGAGGTGATCAGAAATAGTTTGTTTTATGCAGCTATTTGTATGATGAACATTAGTGCATATAGTGGAAAGAAACAGACTAACTTAAGAATCACATCTGCATCTATGTCTCTCTTTCTTCTAATGTAACGCACAAATTGTATTTTCACATGTATGTCACTTTGGAGAAAAGCGTCTACTAAATGAATAAATGTAAATTGACACGTTTATCATGCACTTAAGAGATCTGGGGAGAAGTGAGTCTGAAAGAGGTGAGTTTTGAGACCCTTAAATGTACAGAGAAATTCAGCAGTTCTGAGTAAGGGGGGAGGTCATTCCATAAGTTCCTATACAATTCATAGGAGCTTAAGAGCTTCCATTAGCTCATCCTGCTTTAATTCAGCTCCATTATTTTGAGCCTGGGGAGGAGTGGAGTTTTTAAATGTTCCTACACAGTTGTAAACTCAATTTAAAGTATTGATACCATGGTGGACAGCCAGCCTTCTATGGACACCAGTTCCTGTGACACACATTTTGCATTTCCAAAGAACTGCTTGGACGTTCTTCCCGTCTCTTGAAAGAAGGCATCAGCTTTGAGTTTCCATTGTTTGGCTTGTCTTCAAAGCAGCGAGCTAAAAGGATTAGCACCAGTCTGCAGCCTCTGCAGAGAGAAAGGAGCCAGCAGCTGCAAAGGCTTTGTGGCAGTGGCGTCCCACAGGCATTGCTCCCATCCCCCTTGCCCTGCGAGTCTGAGGATTCTGGCTGCACCCAACTGTATTTACTAAGAACTGCCATACTGGTCTGTCCATAACCATGAGGCTCAGGGCTCAGTGGTGGGGTAACATGGAAGCCTGCATTTGTGTCTTTGTAGCCATTACAACTGTATTTTAAGTGATAAATTCATATTCACGCCCCAGATGAAACCACAAATGAATGCTCCCGAAGGAAAGCCAATGAAGTTAACACCTCTGCCAGCTGCTCAGCGAGCAGCCCACTTGGTGTCGTGCCTCTCTAAGAGGATTAGCACACTGTATTGCTTCTGTTTCCCTGTGGAGGCGCACATGATCCCCACCAGTAGTGGCTGCTTATGGCATCTTCTCAGGCCTGCAGGGAAGGTGCAGTCTGGGTTTGGCCCCACACAAGCCTACAATTTCAGCATTGGAAGATGCAAAGCCTCCTGTTTCACGTTCTTTTTTTTTTTTTTTTCTTAATTCGTTTCATGATGAACATCTTGTGCTTTTCTCAGAATATTCACTTCTGAGGTTACTATTTAAAAAAAAAAACTCTTGGAAAATTACAGCACAGGAATCATCTTGTAAGAGAGAACGTAGCAGTTTTCACCTTCTTTGCATGATTTTTGATTGTCATAATATTTTTAGAACCTGCCATACCAAATCAAAATCAGATCAAATCAAAACACTTTGTCACTTCACCATAACCACAAGCGTACAGGTGGTGAAAATCTTTGGTTCATTCTCCACAGCTGTGCAGTATAAATTGTACTACAGGGTTTATGAAATTTCTGATGAATCAGGAAATGACCATATAACATTTTTCATATAGAAGAAGTGTGTAATTAAAATTTTTCCCATAAAGCATCTCTCAGCTCTTTATATTTTAGGGTAAAGATTGTTTACTCATAAATTCAAATCCTAGGAATATAAACCTTTATGTTTGGGCAGTTTTTAGTTTTTATTTTTTTGGGGGGGAGTTAATATATGTACAAAGTAATGAAGTAGTCAGCAGCGGGGTAAGGATAGGTTTTCTTTGGACCAGTTGTGCGTCTCACTAATTATAACCATAGTAAAACAAGGTTTTCTAGGAATTGGTTTTGTATGAAATTTGTTGTGATTTTTTACATAGTGTGTTTCAGAGCAATTAAGGTGAAGATCTATAATGTAGAGACTGACAGACTTTGACTCATAGAGCAGGAAGACTCACACCCCAATGGAATGAACTTAGCTGGTACTTTACAGATTTTAAAAAAATGGAGAAAGAACTCTATCCCAGTATCATTTTCACAGACTGCTTCAGTCTGAGAATAGCATCAACTGCCAAACAGTATGATGGGCATAAAACCATGTTCATATTTAAAGTCCAAAGAAAAAAAAATTGCTTTATTGGTTTCTAAAAAGCAGACACACTCTTGAAACTGAGAGCAGTGAAAAAGTGCACTTTATTATATGGTCACACACAGTGTGGTTAAAAAACTAAAGAAAATTACCAGTTTCTCTTCCTTCCATCTCTCCTTTAATGAAGAGATACTGTATAGTGTACCTGCTTTGTTTTGTTTTATTTTATTTTGGTTGGCCATGGTACCACCACATGATGCCACAATGACACCATCATTTGTCTGCACTGTGTTTCCAAAAGCAGTTCTGCAAGTATGCACTTCTGTTTCCCTTCCAGAAAAAGGTGGTGGAGCAGCTGAGGAAGGACTTGTTGAAGCAGGAGCAACCTGAGCTCAGGGCGCAAGTCCAGCCCCCGCCTCTGTCAGCAGATGGCAAGCACACAGCACAGCTGGCAGCACTAGAAGGCAAAGCCTCTGTGCTACCAGCAGCCCAGTCCCCAGTACCCCTGCCAGCAGGAAGTCTGGGTGCCCAGCAGGTAAGCTCTGAATTTTCCTTGAAATGTATTCAGTATCAGATTTGCCTAAAACCATATCATTTAACTGACTCTCTGTAGCAGCTTGTATTAGCCCTAGTGGCAGACTTCACAATAAATACAGCTTTATTACACAGGCAACCACACTGCCATCTCTCTCCCTTTATGTACTAGAATGAGATATATATTGTTTATATAGCATTTACAGAGACTGTATGTATCAGTGTCATATACCACCTTTCATTTATGTGGTGTGTATGTATACTCAACCCCCATATAACTGGGTTGCATACAGAAAAAACTGCTACAACAGCTTATGAAAATTCATACTCTTTTTTATCTACATGGTAGTGTCTCTTGTCTCTTTTGTCTTAAATACACTTTTTGCCTTCATTATGCTAAGTCTGACTCTTTTCTGCATTGACTGACTGCGTAAAGTGAGTTAAGAATGCTGCCTTAATGGAAAGTAATAACACTTTGAGGCACGTCTATTTTATGAGCTTGTAGTATTACTTAACATGCCACTGCATTTCATACCCTGGAGACCATGTATGAAATTATTTATAGGGATTACAGGAAATATGGCAACCCACTGAGTACTCTGCTGGGTCTGTGCTTCGAAGGAGTGCGTTCAGTGTTTTTGTTGAAAACATGATTTCTGCAGACTTTATTGAGCGCTGCTCCGTGTGCCCTCTGCTGGGCTTTGCTGTCCATCTTCACGTCTAAGAGGAAGTGTGGGACTGTCAGTCCTTGTCACACGGTCAGCTATGCCACCCACCCCTGCCCACAGGGGTTTCCCAGTGAGGATAGTGAGCAAGAGGAGCAGCTCTTCAGCATGAAAGCAGCTGCCTGGGGAAAGCTCAGCTGCTGCATGAAAGCAAGACCCTCTTCACTGGGCTAAAAGCAGGACACATACACGCACACAGAGATCTGAAGGGGCTCTCTTCACTTCACAGGCCTCCGTGGCTGGTGCCAGCTCAGCAGGAACTCAAGTTCAGGGAGCCTGTGTGGAATGCACAATAGCGGAATATAAAATAACCAGCAGAGTCAACAGCACAGCCAGAGCTGTGGTGTGTTTTTATCACTGCCTACTAGGTGTTTGGTTTAGCAAGGTGACTCCTTTTGTCACGCCTATACTGTGTGCAGATAGTCCCTTTCACAGTGAGTAGAGTTGTGAGGTCATGCTGGAGAGCAGCTAGGAGGCAAAGAAGTTCTCCAAAGATTCAACATAATCCTGAGTCAGTATTTATGCTCCTTGTACCCTGAACAGAGCCATTTTTGAAACGAGCTATGAAATCCCTGATAAATGAAGAGTTTTCACTTTTAGTCCTAAGTTGTTTCCATTTTGCTTCTCATTTACCCTGGTTCTGTGCCCAAGAGTTCAAAAGAACATAAAATCGCTGGTACGTTTTTACATGACTCAGAAACTAGGATCCTAAACTTTGTGTTTTGTAGAACATGAAGAGCCTTCTGCATCATGGAAAACCCCAAATGGTACCATTAATATGGTCTTGGGTATTTTCTTGGTGTGAAAGGGAACCTATCAGCTGCTTTAATCGGTGAATTTACAACATTAGTGACTGTGTAACCCAGAATGGACAAGAAAATAGGAGTTTCCATACTGTTCTGTTTCATAAATTGTATTTCCATTGTAATTTTTGTCCATATCTGAAGTGTGTGTCGATGTACAGGTGTGTCCTAAACACTATCTTTCTCTCCCATGGCAGAAGACTTTGACAGTCACCCCAGTCATTGCCACTAAGACACTACCTCTGGTGCTGAAAGCTGCCACCCCAGCAACACCTGCTTCCGTTGTGACACAGCGGCCCACGGTAGCCATGGTCACCGCCATCAGCAACGTTACAAGTGTAGTCAACTCAGAAACACAGAACACACCCATCAACCTTCAGACGGCAAACAAGTTGACCAGTCAGGGAGGAGAGGGTGTGCGAATAGTCTCCAAGAACGCTGTCGTCGTAAGTTTCATTCTACACCATAGCAAAAATTAAACATTTTCCTCTCTTCACTATAGCATCTTTGAAAATGCAATGTAGCATAGTCACTGCTGAATACATGTGCTGTATTTAAACCTCACTAAAGACTGGGATCGCAGAAGTTTGCTTTCCGGCTAAGTAGATCCAAAATGAGAAACTAAAAAAGAATAATGGGTTGAGATGGTATTGTTTGGGGTATGCTTTCTATTTAACATGATATTCTCAGATTGTCTTCGCTAAAATGAATGATTTCTGTCCAGGTGTAGCAAGAAAATCTGTCTCACCATTAGTTTTAAAGTAATGTATTCATAATGTAATTCATATATTACCAGCTTGAGTGTGTTTTGATTCGGAACACCAAGGACTGGTAGGTTCCGTTCAGTCTGTGCTGCTTTTATAAACGGGTGGTCTTGTCACAGGTGCAGCCCACCACCACCGCTCAGCCTATCAAAGTTCCTCAGTTTATCCCTCCTCCTAGACTGACGCCTCGACCCAACTTTCAGCCACAGGTTTGTTTCCTTGGATGCACCCTATTGTTCCAGCTGAGTGTCAGTGGTGTCACAGGCTGGGAGGGAAAAAAGCACACTGCATCATTAGAGGGTGCCTTTTCCCCCCTATAACCAGCAGAGTACTGGTTGTCCTCAGATATGCAACATAGTTCGCTCCCAAAGGCCTCTTATAATAAACGCGGTAAATCAGACCCTGTTAATCAGTCGGGTTTCCTTTAAAGGGGGAGACTACACTAAAATCTGAAATTTTGAGTTGGAAAAATTATTCCTCGGGATCAGTCTTACCCTTGTTAAAAGGTAATGAGGATTTTTTGACTTGTAATTATTCACTCTGCCAATAATTACTTCAGCTTTGTAAAGGTCATTTTAAACTACAATGCTAAAGGTGAAGTTGGCAAAATTTAAAAACTAGTCAACCACAGGAAATGGGTTGTGATCATAATGAGTAAACTATAAACAGTTACTACAGATTTAAAACTGGAATTCTGATAGTAAACTAATTTAATGAAGCTTATGTTAGGGAAGATGAAGTACACACACACACACACACTTTCAGAACCGCTTGTCCCATACGGGGTCACGGGGAACCGGAGCCTACCCGGCAACACAGGGCGTAAGGCTGGAGAGAGGGAGGGGACACACCCAGGACGGGACGCCAGTCCGTCGCAAAGCACCCCAAGCGGGACTTGAACCCCAGACCCACCGGAGAGCAGGACTGCGGTCCAACCCACTGCGCCACCGCGCCCCTCGGAAGATGAAGTATTGATCAGTTTATTTTTTTTTTTCTTTGTCATTGAATGGGTTCCTCTTTTCTTTCCAGTCATGTCAGGGATTGGATGTGAAGCCCCTGTTTGCCTTTTAATATTTTGCAGGGGTTTGGCTCTTAACTTCCTTCATTACCAGTTTTTTTTTTTTTTTTTTTTTTCTCCCCCCTTCAAAATCCTCATGCAATAAGGTGAAGTGTAGAACTTTAGATGCATTAACACACAAACACACACACACACTTTCAGAACCGCTTGTCCCATACGGGGTCGCGGAGAACCGGAGCCTACCTGGCAACACGGCGTAAGGCCGGAGGGGGAGGGGACACACCCAGGACGGGACGCCAGTCCACCACAAGGCACCCCAAGCGGGACTCAAACCCCAGACCCACCAGAGAGCAGGACTGTGGTCCAACCCACTGCACCACCGCACCCTCCAATGCATTAACACATGATTTTTTTTTAAAAAATACATCAATAGTTGAGCCTTTGTCTAAAGATTTATTTGGCATGTACTTTAAGGACAGTGAGATTTTTTTTTTTCTGTTTATATGGTATCTTAATCACTGTTGTTCGTGTAATGTGTATTATGTCAGTAAAAACATTCCGTAATTATTTTCATGATGGATTGTATTCTTACTTGGGAGTGATGCTGCGTTGCAGATCATTTATGACTTCAATATCAGCTTCTGCTGATTCTGCTGGTTGAAATAAATATCCACATATTCAATGCTGAATTCATAATTGATTTCCTCTTGCCGGAAAATAAAATCTGATGCATGGAGGATTCTAGGAGATGAGGTCCTTGACCAAAGCCATGTTGCATAGCCAAGGCAGCTTTGTGCATTTTCAGTCTAAAGTAGTATAGAATTGTGTGCGTATGTGTATGTAAGGTTCTTTTCTGATAGTATGGATAGCATACATGGAACAGGACGTGAACTTAATTGCTTAAAGTGGATTTGCTTACACCTGTATGGATGTGCTTGTTGTTTTCCTTTGTTTGATGTCTGCCTGTAGCTGGTTCTTGGTTGTTCCTTGCTTCAGTCACCTTATTTTTGCTATATCCAGTAACATTCACTATGTTTTGAATACTGTTCCATCACATTTTACTTTGAATGCGACTTGGTAGATAACTGTGTACTCATAGCTGTGTGCACCGTTTCCCTAAACTCCAATGGCTGCACTGTTCATCTGTGTTAAGGGTGAGAGGGTAGAACTGTATAGGGAAACAAGCCATTATTATGATTACTGTACAGTTTCTGTATTTTGGACAGTGCACAAATGGAGCACTATGGACCAGTTCTCTAATCTACTTTCTGTTAGAGCACCACCGTAATTTTCCATGCAGAAGGCAGCTTTCCAAATAGCTGTGAACTTGGTGTTCTGAGGGCCTGCCAGTCACTTTGTGCATGCCGATAGCCAGCCAGTAGACATAGTCTGACTTATTCCCCATTGTGGACCTGGCTGACAGAGTTTTGTCCTCTTCTCCTTGCCAACCAGGTCCGGCCTCAACCTATCACACCTAACAATGTGCCCATCGCTCCCGCGCCACCCCCCATGATGGCGGCGCCACAGCTGCTTCAGCGACCGGTCATGCTGGCCACAACGAAGCTGACTGCCACCAGTGGTCCCATTCATCAGGTGCGCATCATGAATGGCCAGTCATGCACTGCTGTTGCCAAGACCCTGCCTGGTGGCCAGCTGGCAGGCATTGTCATCACCCCACCTGCTGCACCCTGCCTACCTGGTACCCCGGTACCTCATACTGGGGGCCTCACTGCTGACACCAAGGTATGTGGAAAAACCTGTATGTTGAGGAAGGGTATTGACTGACCTCAATGGAGAATCAAGTGGTTGTCAACAGTAATTTTTACCTGATTGTCTGCTGGCCATCAGAGCCACTGTGGTGTGTGGAGGAAATTGAAGATATTGTATCTGTCGGTACTGTGTTATCATTTCAGACTGTTAATACTCAGGGTGGGACTGAGCAGAAGGCCACAGTCACGGCTCCTTCCTCTCCCACATCCACACCTTCGGCTTCAGCCAAGCCAA
Source organism: Scleropages formosus (assembly GCF_900964775.1). Taxonomy (NCBI): domain Eukaryota; kingdom Metazoa; phylum Chordata; class Actinopteri; order Osteoglossiformes; family Osteoglossidae; genus Scleropages; species Scleropages formosus. The sequence goes on from NC_041816.1 coordinate 23,423,113, forward strand.
AGCGTGATGAGAACCCCCAGGTAAGGCTCAGCCAGCTGATGTCCAGGTGAGTTGGTGTTAGGTGAAGAAAGGACTCCCCAGCTGTCGATTTCCATTTTTACTTGTAGTTCAGTTTGCTGGCACTTAGTCCTGTTGTGTTGTCTGCTGAGCTACAGCAATGTAGCAACACCATAACTTAGACCAAAGTCAGCAACTGTCATTTATATGGCTCTAAAATACAATAAAAGGCAAAAGTCAGAGTACGCTTGTTGGAAACACTTATTTCATGAGGCATTTGGTTAATAAGTTTGAGCAGGAAACCAACTGGCATGTCTTCCCAGCTTCTTTGTGACGGTTTCTAGAGATGTAGGACACTTATGGGTTGTTCAGCTTTCATTCCTCTGTCCATTTCAACACATACAAGTACTGCAAAGGTGTACTCAAACTTTTGACTGGTACTGTATGTTTTGAAGTGCTCAGATCCACAGTTTTACTTCCTAACTGTACCATATAGTGGATTCTCCCTCAAACAGTTCAGAAAATCTCAGCAAACAGTGCAACACAACTAAATTGGGCAGTATAGTTGAATGTGCACCACACAATTCAGTCCATGTTGTTACGTTTACAATTGCAGAAACTGGCCTTCATGGTGTCCCTCGGACTAGTGACGCACGACCACTTGGAAGGTTAGGAGACTTAGTTTTGTTCACTGACACAGAGTTGTGTTTGGATGGTGTGTTTTGTTTGTGAGAACATCCAAGTGTGGCTGCTTACTCTAGGTGTGTTGTGTATCAGCCACGGGTTCTGACCTTGTGATCTTTCTTTATGGTGGAGCAGAAATTCAGAGTCGGAGACAGGAACGCAAGCGGAGAACAACGGCAAACCCTGTGTACAGTGGAGTTGTGTTTGAACCGGAGGTAAAGCCACCGTGATGGTATATCAAATGCATGTGTATAATATTAACATATGTAAGGACTTTTCATCTATAATGAACAATAACAATTCTCTGTACCTTTCATTTCAGGCTTTTAAAATCAACAGGAAATACGTGAATTGACATTATGGCTTTGTTTCTATAGCATGCATATTGCTCTTCAAGAACAACAGCTCTTCTCTGAACTAGCATTTTATGCACCTTGTGACAAAAGATTAATTGACATTAGTATTTGTCAGAGTTGGTCACCTTATTACTAATCCTATATGAAATGAATTTCCATTGTTTCAGACCTGAAAAAGGTATTTTGGGGATAATAATATCTTTAGTTTATTCTTCCCCCCCTTTTCATTTTTGAGTCAGTTTAGAAAACGCCAGTTTTAATGATGATACTGTCACAAGCACCTCCACGGCTGCTCCAGCCAGTTGTGGACATTACATTTCCAAGCCAACTTTTACGGAATTTCTGTAGAACATTTGTATTTATCATCCTCTTCACTTTCAGATTGCCACGCATGCACGCTGAAATCGCTTGTCCCGAGCAGGGTTGCGGCAAGCTGGAGCCTAACCCGGCAACACAGGGCACGAGGGGGAGGGGACACACTGAGGACGGGACGCCAGTCCGTCACAAGGCACCCCAAGCGGGACTCGAATCCCAGACCCGCCAGAGAGCAAGACCCAGCCAAACCCGCTGCACCACTGTGCCCCCCCTTGCCTACCACAGAAACAAATATTAAGTGCAGAAAAGGTGTGAGCTGCAGCGATAGAAGTTATCGAAACAAATTAATGCATTGTCTTTTAATGAAGCAAAATTGCAGTGGAGGAAATACTCAAGGTGACTACAAAATAAATTTAGTGTAAATATTTGCCTGATGCAGGGGTGCGGTGGCGCAGTGGGTTGGACCACAGTCCTGCTCTGGGGTTCGAGTCCCGCTTGGGATGCCTTGTGACGGACTGGCGTCCCGTCCTGAGTGTGTCCCCTCCCCCTCCGGCCTTACGCCCTGTGTTGCTGGGTAGGCTCCGGTTCCCTGTGACCCTGTATGGGACAAGCGGTTCTGAAAGTGTGTGTGTGTGTGTGTGTGTGTGTGTGTGTGTGTGTATTTGCCTGATTTTCAGTATCTTTTAGTAAGTTCACTGTTACTACCTCAGTGGGCCACACAGAGCTGTAGTCTTACAACAGGAGTTAATTCTCATAAAACTAAGTGGAAGAAAAAGATCTTTAGCAAAGGCTTTAAGGGGTGAACACTTTGATACTTGTTGCTAAGTTGAAGCCTTCATCATGCTTTTTGACAGTTTCTCTGTACACGTCTAACATCTGCACTTGACTTTCCATTTTCTCAGATATATCACTAATATGCTGGGTTGCTTGATGTCCCCATAAAGTTCCTGTTTGAAACATGACTGTATAAATGGTTGTCTGTTTTACACTCATGAGACTTGTTGTTCTGTGCAGCGCAAGAAAAGTGCAGTGACCTACCTAAATACTCCTCTTCACCAAGGCACCAGAAAGAGAGGTCAGTGTGGGTACTCAAGTTACGGCAACATCCTGTAAAGCTGAAATGTTTTGTTTTCAATAAGTAAGGGACTTTTACATTCTAATCCAGGGTATGTATTTTGTGCACACGCATTTATGAGCAGATCGACAGACACTTGTGCTTTTCCTTCGGTGTATCTTGAATGTTCCTGGGAGTCATTACATGGCCCCACGTTGCCACCTTTGGTTACACTGTTTCCCTTCTACTTCACTGTGCAGTAACTGGGAGCTAAAATGAAGATATATGTATTTTGATCGTAAACTCCTTTCACTTTTATTCCATCTCCAAGGCAGGCTGTCAACTAACTTGCTCTCCAGACTGGTGGCCGCTCATCTGGCTAAGTCATCTGGCTGGCTCTCATCACGCCCAACTGTTTTCTAGCTGTTATGTCTCCAGTAGTCTGCGGGACATGTGCTTAACTGTGAGAGAGTTATTTTGTTTTAGGGGCACTTCCATTTGTATTAAAAGAGGCTTGCTTCAGTGACGGGCTTCAATCAGGAATATTTGGGTACTTTTAACCATAGACATACTGGACTTCGGATTAATGACTAATTCATCACGTTTTGACTTTGTTACAGTTTGAAAATGAAAATGCATGGAAAGAACAAGGACCAAGTGCTTTGCAGTGGGCTGTCAGCTTTGCTCGTTTCTTGGATGTACTGCATGCTGTTAGTGTGTAACCTTGATCCTTTCCACTTACTGCTCTCTGCTCCTCCTTTCCATGCTAGCCAATGAGGACCACTTGTCAAAGGTATGTTGGACAAATGTTTTCCCCCCCCTTTTTTTTTCTTGTGTGTCTCATTCCATTCAGGTCGCCCTCCAAAATACAGCAATGTTGCAGAGCTGGGCTGCCATGCCCCAACCTCCCCCTCCAGCAGCCATGCCGCCTCCCCGGCCCCAGACAAAGCCAAGATGGGGGGCTTTCACTTCCCCGTTCACCCCCAAGCCACCCTCCCCCTGCTAAGCCCCAGCCCAGGGGATGTAAGTAGCTGTTGTAGGACACTCTTCTCTAATGAGGATAATGGAGGCATTTCTCTCAACAACTTCCTCCAGCTTCCCAGGCGTTCCCAGAAAAAGACCTGAGGCTGGCCCGCCCCTTCCCTCAGTTAGTGATAGCCTGACTCCCACAGAGACATTAGGCACAATAATGGGGGGCTTCCAGATGCGCTCATGTGGCTGCTTTCATTCTTCATTATTTTTGTCCTTTTATGTGTCAATTGAGTCATCCCTCTTACAAAGTGAACAGTCTTTCCCCCTTCCTTTCAGTTAGGGTGTTGTTGTTTTGGTGTGTACTTTGCACATGTCTGTGTTAGTCCTTTCAGGTATGATCTTTCCAAATCTGGTAGTTGTACTTTTGGTTATCCATTTTATTGTATTTCCTGTGTGTTCATGCATTTGTGTAAAGAGACTAAAACAATGTTTGTGTATTCTGTTAAAACTGAACTTGGAGTAGTATAAATTAAAAGAAAATTCAGTTGGGTGAAGTTAGACTACTTGTTTAAGGGTAAAGTAGTAGTTGTAAAATATCGTTGTTGTGAATTTTTGGCTTTCACTGAATGTTGTATATGCAATGAAAATAGAAGAATGGGGGGAAAAGATTCTGTTACAGATTACTTTTCGCAAACTAGTGCCATCTGGGAACACTACTACAATAATGTAAATTTTTTTTTTTTTTTTATTTTGGCAAAAGAAACTGATGTTCTAGTTTGTAGTGGCTGTCTAGTAAAGTGCATCTGTACACAACTTCCTGTAAGATAACTTTTGTAACATTAAATAACTGCATATTGATGTTAAAGATTACATATTGCAAAATTCCATAGTAATTGCATAATGACATCAGTGCATTTTAACCACAAAAATGACAGTTTATGGTTGGTGTAAAATAGATGTGGCATTATGTCTTACCTAGACATAATTCTAAAGTGAGCTTTTGAACTGTTAAGTCAGACTAATTGTATATGGTAACTGAAAGGTATTGTAAGAACAACTTATTCAAGTGACGAAAATTAGACAGTCCGTTTTGTACTACAGACAGCTAGTAAAGAATTAGCTTCAGTTGCTGAAAAGAGAAGTACTAAAGGAGAAGCGAGCAGAAACATAGCTCAGTCACTTATACGCATATAAAAAAAAGACATTGCACCTGTGATTGCACCTAATTTTTAAATTATATTTGTCCAGAAAAAATGTTCCCAGTAACAAATTCTAGTTGTCAGCTTTGCTAACTGATTTGTTAAATTGGTGCAGGGTTGCCATCAGCTCATTATTTAGCACGTGATTTTTGGATGTTGGTGAAACCAAGCATGTTAGAAACTACTTTAAGCGGTAGAGTTAAGAACAGTACTGCTGATTTGGAGACGAACTGGTAAGTCATGGAGAATAGTGTAAGAGCTTGGCAGACTTGCAGATTTAACTTTATTAAATTATTCTGTCCCAATCTGTTTTTATAACTGAAATTGCTGACAGCTGTTTCTTTTTCCTTTTTAAATATAAGATAGCTGCTTTCAGTACAGTTGTAATCAGTCAGTGACTTGGCTGGTGATGATATGGTTGTAGAAGGTTTGATGTGTGCTGATTGTATGTGCAACTCCCATGTAGCAAAAGGAGAACCAGTTGAAATTATCTTAGATTTATTATCAGTTTATGGTAGATTAGTGTTGGCTTTCTTCAGATGTCATGGTTTTTTTATTTTTAAAAAACTTAAAAAAATTCCAGTACTCCAGCCTTTGTGTTGCTAGATTTTGTTTATTTGTCCTGCATCGAAAATGGGTAGTCCTGGGCACTGGAGCTACTGATGATGTCCTCCCCTGGTGCTTTATTGGGTTTAAGTAGCACTCTGAAATACATTTTTATGCGTAATCTCCGGTATGGTGATCCATTGGCATGTGTCACGAACCTGTGAATTGTGTAGATTATGGTATTTGTCCAACAGCTTCTTCACAAGTTAGTGAGTGAGCTCAGAAATAAAATTTTTTTCAAGGGATAGTTGGAAAAGTTAGTCTCCGTCTGGATGAGCCTTGTCTCAGTAAAAACGGCACCTCTTTGAGCCTAGTGCTGCCACTCCCAAGTCTGATTGGAGCAGACTAGAGCAGAAGCGATACTGATTGGTGCCATTCTTCTCGACAGGGAGACATCCATGAGGATTTCTGCACTGTGTGCAGACGCAGTGGCCAGTTGCTCATGTGTGACACGTGCTCTCGTGTCTACCACCTGGATTGCCTGGAACCCCCTCTCAAAGCCATTCCCAGAGGCATGTGGATCTGTCCCAAATGCCAAGACCAGGTAAACAGCTTGCATCCTGAAGACGGGACGTCCTTAGTTCTGCCCGCTGAGTCTTGCAGCCGAGCCCAGTGGCTGAACCCAGTAGCTCTATTGACAGAGTAACAATGAGGTTTCAGTGCTGGTCAGCAGGAGGAAGTCAGGCGTGTAGGAAGAGGTTTACAGGTGTAGAGACAAAAGCATATAATAATAAGCTCTCTGGCTGCTTCCTTTTTGTGGATGTGTGGAGGATGTTGGCTGTGGCTTAAGACTGTTCCCTGCTTTGTAAGTGTCTGCCTGGGTCTTTTTTGTTCATGAGGCTCATCTCACTCTTCCATGTCTGGTTTCTTAGTTGTTCATTCCAGCCCTAGCTGAGTGCCCCATGACTTGGGGGAGGCTCAGAGCTCTGCAGTAATGCTGCAGTCAAGAGCAGGTTCTTTCCCATCATTCTTTCAAACAATAAGAGATTGACACTGATCTGTTTCTGTGTTTATCTTCAGATACTGAAGAAAGAAGAAGCAATTCCATGGCCAGGAACGCTGGCTATTGTGCATTCCTACATTGCATATAAAGAAGGTAGACCTTCTGTTTTAAAGAAGGCAGCTGTACTTGCAGTCAGTTCCAACCAGGACAGAATTTGTGCTTTCCAGTCTGTCTGATTTTTTTTTTTGATGAGCATGTTCTTGTTCTAATGCAGCAAAAGAGGAGGAGAAGCAGAAATTAGTAAAGTGGAGCATAGAGCTAAAGGAGGAGAGGGAACGGTTGGAACAGCGTGTCAAGCAGCTCAGTAGCTCCATCACAGTGAGTGCAGCCCTTTCCCACCAGCACCTGCAGCACACATCTACATGTTCCATCTGCAACACAACAATGAAAATAGTGTTGTTCTAACGATTCATTTTTGAATAAAATTCTTTAAGTCATTGAGTCACAGATCATCTATTGGTCACTGGATTCTTGTCTTCATGTGTTTGAGTTAGAGATTTTTGAAGATGAGTTTATTTTTGTGTTCCCTTCACTGTTCTATTTTCAAAAAAATCTGTGTTGCTGAGTGAATGTCAGATTTGTCTCCACATCCAACTATTATTTGGCAGTGAAATTCTCAGAATAGAAACACAATAGCAGTACAGGATTGTCTTCATTCAACTCACTTCCATATTTATAGCTCATTTCTGGTTATTGGTGATCAATAACAAGATGACATGCTACGTGTATTTCAGGGATATTTCAATAAAAAATGTCAATAAACGGGTTTGTGGGGGGAAAAATATTTTGTGATTTCAAATTAGTTTTTAGCCCAACATACTTTTTTAGGTATGGTAAATAGTCTCAAAGAGTATTTTTATTTACTGCTGAAAAGAGCTATGGCCAAGATTTTTACCTTACATTAATTAAGCTGTTGTGACTCTCTGTGACCGTGAGGTACTCTGATTTTGTCCCATAGTCCAAAGACATGCATTTGGTACCGTTGCTGTGTCACCCTGAGTAGATTTCCCCACAGAGATTAATACAGTATGATTATTATCATGATTATTACTTATATTAAGTTTTTATAGAGTTGTAGAGTTTATAGTGTTAGTGACAGGTGGATGGACCAGCTGGGAGGTTGATTTGGTTCCCCCCCCTCCTCTTTAAAAGATTAAGTTGTAGATGCTGATTGTAGCTCGGTATCTTTGGCACGTCAGTAATAGGAGAATATGTGAGAGTCAATGAAAGCTAAGGGAGGAGGTATAGACAGAGAAGAGAATGGGGCCAACGCTGAGACCTGCAGAATATCAGCTGAGGAGAAGACAGGGAGACATGCCAGACCACCTGGTAGGATCTACCTGATAGGTAGGAGTTAGAACATTTGTCATGTTCCTTTGACACTAAGCTGTCCAAGAGAGGAAAGTAGAATGTGGTGGTTGACAGTGTCCCATGGTACAAACAGGTTGAGGAGAGTGAGGACTGAGGAAAGAGAAGCTGCTTTTGCCAACCGGAAAGAGTCTCGCGCTGCGAGGACAACTCCATCTGTGGAATGGTCTACTTTGAATCCAGACTGATAGGCGTAATGGACCTCATTCTAGGCAAGGAATGCAAATAATTGGATTTGGAAAAGGGAGAGAGAGACTGGCATGTAATTCTGAATTGAATTTGGTCCAGAGAGCATTTCTTTGACAGTGGTGAGATACGGAGAGTTTTCAAGGTTGATGGGAAGCAACCAAAGCAAAGTGGGCAGTTATAAGAGAGATTAAACAAATAACTTATGGGGAAATGCCCTGGATGAGAGGTGCAGGAATGTGATCAAGGGAGCAGGTGGTGGGTCTGTGTGAGGGCAGGAGGTCACAGATTTTACCATCTAGTAGGAGATCAAATATGGAGAATAGGGGTTTGCTGGTAGATCCAGAACCAAAATTAGGATAGGTAGAATGAAAGCACAAGTGAAGTCCATGTTAATTGTTTTGTGCTCTTTTAGAAATGCATGGAGACAAAGAACTCAGTCCTGGCCCAGCAGAAGGAGATGCAGGCTTCACTGGAGAAAGTGAAGAACTTGGTGCAGCTCATCCAAAACACGAGCCTTGCGCAGTGCCCAGACACAGCAGCCTCTCCCGGGATGGTGAACGGAGGAGCAAACTGTGCAGGCAACGGTACTCTCAACAGCCCAGCCAACAGTACACAGCAACCAGAAGAGGAACAGGGAGAAGGAGAGGACCTCAGAAACAACAGTGGCAGTGATGGAAGTGACAGCAAGACCTCGGAGTCCAGCAAGTCTCCTGTGCCACCTCCCAAAAGCAGTTCAGACAGTGAAAAATAGTTTTCACTTTGTGGGTGAGAGAGACGAAAACTAGGACTATAAAGAGAGCAAGTGCACACTTGCACCCTGAAAGGTGCCACCAGTTGCCAATCAATATATAATTATATATGAAATTATATATATCTATATATATATATCTATATATATATATTTAGTCATTGTTGTGTATTGTTGGAGTGTGTCAACAAAAGATCAGCATCCAGAATGCCAGCCTCGAGACCTGGAGGAGACAGAAGTAGACAGTACCAGCATCATGCCAACCAATGGTAGAGAAGTCACAATAACAAGGCCGATAATAATAATAATAATAATAATAATAATAATAATAATAATAATAATTTAAAACATCCCGCCAGTGTGTGCCTGCAACACTCGCCCTGAGCCTCTCTTGTGGGGATTTTTTCTTAGGTTGTCTCAGTCTCCGAATCCAGGGCAGCGGGGTCTGAAGATGTCCAAAGACTGTGTGTTTGCCATGAGACCCTGCTGGTGTGTCTCCAGCATGGATGGGTATGAAACTTAAACCAAAAGGACAGCACAGAAACCAGGAACAGGTCTATTGGGAGTGTGGGGGAAAGTGCAGTATTTTGTCCACAGTACAAGTCTTGTCTTTTTTGTGGGAGGCTGTCGTGCATCTCTGTGACCATGAGCATTGTTGCATTTGGACTTGGGTTGAAAATACAAGAGCATTCATCAAATCACCACCCTCCTTCCTGGAACCTTCTTTCACAAAAAATGGCCACAAACACTGCCACCTGCTGTAAGGCCAGTGACAGTGGCAGGGCAGCATGGCCACCAAGGAGGTCAGACCTTTGAGAAACTTGTCAGTGTGACGTACAGGAGTGTTTCCTAAGCCGGTGTATCAGACTCCTGGCTGCAAACATGCAATCTCAAAACATACCTTGTTTCCGGGGAGTATTCTTATATTTAAAAAGAGAAAAAAAAAAAAAAAATTCAGGTCTTCCTCATGTTCAGAAAAAAAGAACATTTAAAAGTGCTTTTCTGTTTCATAAAACAATCATTTCTAATAAAAGGTGTAATAGTTGGAATAGTTTCTTTAAAATTTTCTTTTTTTAAACTTTAGGATATGTGGATGTGTTGAATTCTAAACTGCCAAATGCTATCATATCAAAATCCAGCAGGGAGGTATTTTATTTATATCTGATCAAGAGAATTTTACAAAAGTGTGATTTCAGCAAATGGGTAAAACAAGCTTTGTTTTTGCACCTTGCTCATACTAAAAAATGTGTCTGCAAGACACAGGGTAAAGAGTGTAACAATTACTTGTAGCCCAGGAGAATTGAAAAAGGAACCTGGATATTAAAGCACAATTAATTGCAAGGAGTATCAAATTAAAGTCATTTTTACTTTTTTAAGATTTTTACCAATATTTTCATTTAGCCTACACAGTAAAGGGAAAGCTGTCATTTAATTTTTTAATCTTTCAAATTTTTGTTTTGCACAGGTTTTGCAGAAACCTTGAATATTACAAAAGTTGACTGACCATGAATGCCTTTTGAAATATTAAGGAAATGGACTGTTGGTGACCTTTACTTAGTTTCGGAACATTAGTTTCAAGGTCTGAGTGATCATCACTGACCCTGCAAAGTACTAGATGGAGATGACATGAATTACACTGTAACCAGATTAGCTATGATCATTTACAAAAGAGTAATTTACAAAAGAGTAGTTTAATTTCTATGTTACTTGTGATGTGAGGATGTACTGTTTGCCTTAAGTGCAAGCAGATACATGAGTCAACATGATTGGGTTTAGCTGACATCAGCTTTGCCCACCCTTCAGAGTGCATATGTGGTCTGGTGGTGGCCCTGTGAATCATCTCATCTTGCCATTGTCATGTGCAGAGACCTAGTGGAGTGATCGTGTGGATCTGTTGTTGATATCTTGCATATTGTGTATGTCTACTTTTAATGCCCATATAACACATACCTATGATAAAGTGTTAGAACTGGAATGCAAACCTCATTGTTCAATGGCTCAATCAAATCTGTAAGACAAATGATATACAGTGAACGTTAAAAATACTATAAACAGTATATTAATTCAGTTAAATTGAGAGGCACGGAAGGGTTGGTGTCACAAGAACCTGCAATACTTCATTTGGATGAGATGAGCACATTGAAAGCACTCTTACAATAATGTCTGAATGAGTATTGAATGTACTGAATGGTCATCAGGAATCGGGAATAGTCCAGGTTGAATTAAGTCAGTTGCAGAAGAACAGAATGTTAGGTATAGTCTGTCTGTCTGCGTTCACTTTCAATACTTTTGGCAAAAACCCAAGTGAACATATTTTTGCTCATTTCCTCAGCTATAGGTTTGTATTTTTAAATTTTGACAGATGTGGGTCTACTGAACAAAACTGCGCCACCCTGTGGTACATTTTAAGTTGCACATTTTAAGTTGTAAGTTGCTAGTGTATTTCTGTACTAAATGTTGAGACAGTCAAGTTAAAATGTTTTTAACCATGTTTTTCCCATTTTGCTGTGGCTCTACTGCAGTTTTGTACATGCAATTCATTATCATCAGTGGCAAGTAAGAGTTTGTCTGTATGACTTGCACCATTTTGCCCTTGTCCCACTAAACTTACCAAGTATGTTTATTAGAGCAGATGGAGAAAGCACAAGTGGAGATTCTTAAAATATTTTAAATAAATAAAAATGGCAAGTACGTAAAGTGGGACGTTTCTCATCGGCCTAGTGGTGCGAGTCTGTAACTTGTGTCTGGACTTTAGTGGTTCTGAGGGGGGGGCTTCAGAAAACAAAACTGTACAGCATTTGCCTTAAGAAACAAGTTATCGTCTTTAACAAATTTAGTGTTTTAAAGTATCGTGGGACATATTCTGTTGTCTGTGTCAGGAGTAACTTGTAGAGATTTGGTTCATTCTTGACATGTATATCTACCAATAATACACTTGTTGCACAGAGTTAAAGTAATTTTGTGTACTTAGGCACATGGCATCTACTACAAGGGGGAAAGGTTTGTATGGGTTTGTGTATGTGAGCTGTCGATTAGTCGATATTTGAGTGTAGTGTTACTGGAGTATTTAATGAAGCATCTCGCCTCTGACTAGGGTGTTAAAAACCATAAGTAATTGGAAATGGAAAACCAGTTGATTTGAAAAGTCAAGCACAGCATTTTTAAAATACAACTACTGAGAACTTGCACCAAGGAGTCATGTAAATGTTCCATCCTATGTTTTAATTTAGCTAAATTCCTTAGTATTAGTTTTTATTTCAAATGAAGCAGTTTGAATGGAATTGCAGAACCTCCCAGCTGGAAATCTTAATACTTTTACATTCTTTTTATTTCAGCAACATGTTTTTCATTTTGTGCAATTTTATTTTTTTAAAGGACATTAATCTTTTAAAATGCTTAATATTTTCCAGATGTTTTACAAGTAAAAGCAAACAACTGTTTGCCAAGACCACTTTCAAATGGCGTAAAAAATACAGATTTTGGTGGCACGTACAAAAACTTGTAATGCTGAAAATTGTAATTAATGAATATGTGCAATGCAAGAAATGCATCAGTTATTCAAATTACGTGACCATTGTAGAAATTCTTTAGCAAAAAGAAAAAACCCATCATCCTGCTTTTTCTGTGCCATATGAAATCTGTGTGATGGGGGAGGCAGAGGGAGGGGCTAGGTCTGCAGCACATTAAAAACAAAAAAAACTTCTACACATCCAAGCATTCAGTCTAAAACTCTGGTGTACCCAAAGATATCTCTCATTGTGCATTCTGCTACTCAAAAACCTTCTTATATGCATTTTTGTTCCATAATACAGACCGGCTGACTTATTTTTTTCAAGACACTAAATTTTTACTTAGCATCTGAGTTAATCCAGGATTGAGAGGAAGTGGAACCCGTCTCGGTTATCCTCGCCATTTCATAACACCGGCTGCAATACGCACACATCTTGCCGTATCTGAGTGTTTGGCAGCATGTACGTGTCAGCCATTGCCAAATGTGGTGCAGAGCACAATGGAACAATGATTTAGAACAATCAGGATTCTAATCAGGAGCTGATGCATATCCATAACACAATGTAACTTTTGTATTTTTTATTCCGTTCTGTTAGATTAATCATACTTTTGGCATTAATTTGTTCTATATGTCAGTTAAAAAAAAAAAAAAAAAAAAAGCACATTCTTGAAATGAGAAAATATTGGTGAATTCTAGCACCGGGTTCCAGGCACTGAATATTCCAGTATCTTTTATGATCTGATGCGTTCTAGAATGTTCTAGTGCCTTCTATACTCTTCTATTGGCTGTAAAACACCAAACTAAAACTGACACTCCAGAAGAACCGATGGTATTTTTCTAATCAAACTTTAATCATCAACCCAAAAATCAGCATGACTAAGAACTTTACACAATGTAAGAATTTTTTTTAATCTTTTTTCCTGCCTCATCATAGCATTATGTGCTATTATTGGCATATCTCTTATTTTCTCATGTGTTGTGTCAACTGTGGCCTTCTAGCATTGTTTCATCATCAGATCCTTGTGACTGTTGAACACATTCTTGCAGCTTTTTACTTTACCTGTTGTCTTATGTGTACGCGCAGCAAAGGGGATAAAAAGGACAAAAAAAAAAAAAACTCTTCCACTGTGTAAAACACAAAAACAGATGCATTGTAGCTCAAGAAAAGAAGCAGAGATACAGTTGATGTGCTGAACTATGTGTAAATTGTTTATTACACAAATCTGTGTATTCTCTTGTAGGAACTGTTTGTATTTTTACATAATGAATTTAAAAAAGGAGTTGTATGTTTATTTTTTGACTTTGAATTTTGTTACCGATCTCCTTTTTCATTTGCCTGACATTGTTACGGAAGTGCAGTTTCTTTACCTCCCTCTGGTATTTGAGCCTCTTCTGAAATGTTATTTGTATGCAGTGTTTAGCAGATACTTTAGAGGATGGTGGATGAAGTGGACTTTAGGAGCCTTTGATCAATTTGTATTTATTTATTTTACCATTTTGCTAAATAAAAGGACAAAATCAGACCCATAACAATTCTTCATTTCCACCCACATTTGGCAGTGCTTCTGGTCACATATTAATGCTGTTTATGCTTTATGTAGTTTTCTGCATTTCAAGGTATGGGTTGCTGGTCCTGGATGAAAGACAAACTGATATGAAAGGACTATGTACACATTTTTACTCCCAAGCATGTTTTGTAATTTTTGATGACTCAATATTTTCTTTTTACTTACAACTTTTCCATGCCACATAAAATGACTAGATGTAAAATATTTACTATAAATCAAACGCTTTGGATGCACGACTGTAGCACGCCGGGGTGGTCTGAAGGGGGGGGGGGGGCGGCGCCTGGGACGGAACAGCAGCAGCTGAACCTAATCAAGGCCTCTACTTCTTCCCCCGGTTCGACCGGTGAGAGAGAGCAAGTGAAGAGCTGACGCTGGAGACGACCCCAAGATGTCAGAGAGAGCGAGAGCACGAGCCTGCACGCAACCCCGATCACGGCCCTTCATCCCGAGCACCCTCGCGAGACACCAGTTCCCTGTGCCTCCCTTTCCCCCTATCCTTTTGTCTGCTGATCCTCCCACCGTTGAATAACCCCCCCAGCAACCCACGTGATTGTGTCGGCACGTCTTCTTACGACATATAAAGTTTTTGTTCACATTTTGATACAAGTTGCATTTATGGCATATCCATGGTACGTGTAAAGATTGGAAAACAGATCTTCAGTGACCAAGACCATGTTAGTTTGTTGCAGTACTGAACCTTAAGTCTTTCTGAAGTACTGTGGGATTTATTCAATTTACCACAGAGAACCTCAGGAGTTTCTGAATAGCAGAAGTCCCACTCTTACAAACAAACATAGTAAGAGTGCTCAAGTTTGTATTTACTTGGGCTTTTCGTGTAAAACAGGTGTAAGCCTGACTTTCAGTAATTGACCACTTATATGAGGCTGTGATGATGCTGTGTGTACATTTACACATCCTCATATGTCTATACCTTTTATTCATTTAGCTAATGCCTTTCTCCAAAGCAACTTAGTGTTAGGCTTATACTAAGTAACTTGGAATTATTTACACATTTATACAGCTGGGTAATTTATACTCTGGAAGCTTGGAGTAGGTATCTTGCTCAAGGGTACTACAGCAAGAGTGTGATCAGAACTTGGGTCTTAGCTGCAAGGCAATAAATCTTAGTATGGCACCTGCTGCCCTCTCATTGTCTTGAACCTCTAACTTGCTTAAGCGAACACACCCATTAGGAGCTCCTATGTACTATCTTACAATCCATTAATATAAAAGTGTGAAACGACAGCAAGCCCGTGCATGCTGGACAAAAATTCTAGCAAACAAACCGATGTTTGGTCACAAACTCAAAATGAAGCCCAACAACAAACCAAAGAGCAGGAGCCTTTAAAAAAAAAAAAAAAAAAAAAAACAAATCTGCTTCGGAATAAATATAGTATACAAATTTGAACAAAACATTGTTGGGAGAAACAGCTGGAAAATATCAAGCTGGCAGTTTAACTTTATACTGTAATTATAGCCACTTGAGGAATGACTAATTTTCATATGTAGATTAAGATATCCACTCCAGTATTGAAATCTTTACCCTATTTATTAATACATTAACACCATTCAGGCATCAGTTTCTTTCCATAAAATCATACTTCATAAAGAAAAGTCCAACTCTGTACACATGCTTTGGACCGCTAGTCAGTCACACACTGTATATTCAAACATATATAAAGTGTTCTGGTATAACGATCACTTCTGGATACAGTAAACACAAACAGATAAAGTCAAACCCCAAAAGGAAAGGTCTCCTGTCTCATGTTGCGTAAAGTGGAGGAATCATTAAAGGTACCCAAAACCATGGCAATAACCAAAGCCAAGGTCCCATGATCCCATGTGCTAGGATGGCTGCCATGAGCTCGCAAGGTTCTGTTGGTTGGGTGGTGAGGGGAAAGCTTTGGCACCTAGCTGAAGTGATTGCTGATGAGCTCCTGGCGCATGCGGAAAGCCTCCGAATCAGGGGCGTCCACCTGCTCGCAGCCCTCCTCCGATTGATCCGGGGTCTCCGTCCTCTCGAAGGTCCACGCGTCCAGTCCTGACTGCAGCGACACATTGTGAAGGACGCAGCAGGCTAGTATGATGCGAGCACACTTCTCCGGAGAGTACTGCAGGTAGCCCTTGGAACCATCTAGGCAGCGGAAGCGGGTCTGGATGGCTCGGAACGTGCGGTCCACGATCTCATGGGTGGCAGCATGCGCCATGTTGTAACGGAAGTCAGCAGGGGTTTCTGGGTACTGCAGAGGCGTCATCAGCCACTTCTTCAGAGGGTAGAGGCGGTCACCTGCAGAACACAATACTGTTATGCCAACGAAAGATAAAGGAGAAAAAAATACCATTCCTGGTATCAACTACAGACCAAAGATGAACGCTTGCCTAGGAGCCATCCTTCATGGTTCTCCTGCTCTTCAAAGAAGCTCCTCACGGATGACTGTTTGAACACCTCGCCATCCGACAGGCTTCCAGGCCAGTGGGTTTCGGCACTCAGCAGAAGACCCCTGGAGTCACACACAAGCTGGCAGTTTATGGAGTGGAACCCTTTCTTGTTGATGTAGGACAGGTCTTCAGCGTTGGGTGCCTTAATGGCAATGTGAGCACAGTCCACGACCCCAAGGACATCAGGCATCCCAGCCACCCTGTAGAAGTCCTCCTTGGACTGGTTTTTGGTGGAGTTGTCCCGGGCAAAGCCGATGAAGCTGGAGGCCTTCTCCACCAGGGCATTGGTCACGTTGGTCACGCAGCGGCTCATGGAAGCCTGAGAGATGCCGATGGCGTCGCCCATGCGGGTCTGGAAGGAGCCGGAGGTGTAGAAGCCCAGGGCGGCCAAGATCTGCACACTGGGGCTTATGGCTCTGGACCTCTGGGTGCGGCGGGACAGCGAGTCCCCGAGCAGGTCCACCAAGAAGTAGATGAAGTCCCTCGGGAAGCCAAAGGTGGTCAACAGGAAGTCATCGGAGACCGTGTGGATGTCGAAGCGGTCCAGGGTCTTGTGGCCGCGGCCGTGTAGCAGAAGGTCGCAGTCCAACACGGCTATGGGGACGGCCATGTCCAAACATCTAGGTTCTGCAGATCTCTCTGATGTCTGGAGAAGCTCAAGAAGACACAGCACTACCTTCAAAGTCTTCAAAAGGCATTCTAAACCTACGCCTAGCGACTCAGTTAGGTGTTGTGCAGCTAAAATATGTGTCTTGTAGCAAATTCAGTCTGTGAAAGTGTAACAAGAGAAGCTGAAAACAGCTTTCATTATCCACCTCACTGCTTGGAAACGGAGCGGCGGCGACTGTGCACTGCGTAGCCCCGCCCACAAGGAAGGGGACGAAACTAGCGCGTTGTTGCAATTCGCACTTTCCATTATTTAGGTTGGGAACGAACACAACGGCAGGAAACAGATGAAGAGGGTTTTTAATCGTTACTATATAAATTATCCCTATTTCAATGCACACGAACAGATTTTAATTTAATTTACGATGTAGTCTTGTTTTTGTTGTTTTTTTTAAAGGAACAGTATATTGGCGAAAGCGTCGTTCTCAATGGGAAGGATGTCAATTCAACCAGGCGCTGTTAATACCAGCCTGATGGAGATGCACAGCAGTGCCGAGCATCTGGGTGTTGATCCGTTGCTCTCCTGAATTTATGCTTGCAGTAGATGTTTAAACCCCTATTTCAGGCATCGTAGCTGGTAAGATTAGCCTCGCAGTTGCCTTTGCGCTGTTTTTTTTTCCATTGACAAGCCTTGAGTACTAAACAATATATTATATACAACACGATGTTTGTAGTACCTCAGACTGAGGTAATTGTTCTCCTAGCAACTTCCTATTGTCGTCCATTATTTATTTATTTATTTTTTTTCTGTCAACATGTCACTTAAATTGCTATCCAACTTCCAAGCAAGAGAAATGCACCTCTGTCAGCATATGATATGAAATTTTTTGTGCTGCAGGCTGACATGATAAATGTGTGTTTGTTTTCTCACAGGACTGTGTCATTATGGACAGTCACAGTGTCCTTTCCTCCCAGGACAAGAAAGACCTGGACAAGTTTATCAAGTTCTTTGCGTTGAAGGTGCTCTCTGTTTCGTTTCTGACTTCATACTTATTTTTCCGGGGTGTGTTGTGGCTTAGAAATGAATTACTGTTTTGGTGGACAGTTGGTGGTAGCATAGTGGTTACAGCTGCTTCATTTGGACCCAAAGGTCATGGGTTTGAATCCCACCTCTAGTTGTAGTACCCTTGAGAAAGGTACTTACCCTAAATTGCTCCAGTAAAATTACACAGCTGTATTAATGAGAAAATAACTGTTGGTAGGTAAACATTGTAAGTTTGCTTTGCCTAAGTGAATTGATGTGTGGTGTTTTTTTTTTGGCTCTAGACTGTGCAGGTGATTGTCCAAGCTCGCCTTGGGGAGACTGTGTCCACATGCTCCTCGTCCTCACCTACAGGCTCTGACTGGGTATGCATGCAGCAGTCTGGGTCTTTAGCGGATGGACTGGGACTTGCAGACACACACACAGACACACGTTGTCTGAAACCGCTTGCGGCAAACCAGAGCATAACCTGGTAACATGGGGCACAACGCTGGATTGGGATGGGATACACCCAGGGTGGGATGCCAGTCTGTCACAAAGCACCCCAAGCGGGACTTGAACCCCAGACTCACCAGAGAGCAGGACCTGGTCAAACCCACTGTGCCACTGCACCCCCCGCAGACACAGACCCTTCATTATCATTATTATTTACTGTTGTTTAGCTGACAACACGTACATCTCAGGGGAAAATATAATAAGGGCATTACATGAATAGAAAGAAAGACTTAGATGCAAGTGCGTGATTCTAAATCATTTGTTACTTTTCACTATATGAACCAATGCACATCACACGAGTAGCTGCATAAAGATTTATCCAAATAATCGACAACTGCTATTCACAATTTTTTTTCTTTTTTTGAAACACATTAGACATAACACATTACATGTACTTAAGAGGTCATGGGAGAAGTGAGTCTGGAAGAGGTGACTTTTAAGACCGTTCTTAAATGTAGAGAAAGTTTCAGCAGTTCTGAGTAAGAGGGGGTGGTCATTCCACCATCAGAGCCAGAACCTAGAATCTCCATGCTTTCGCTTTTGGACCTTTTGTGTGTAGGACCGTCAAGCGTAGCACTCTGGTTGGGTGTAGTGGATGATCAGTATGATTTTGTAGAGTGTGAACCTTTTGGAAGCCCTGGAAGAGATGTTTACAGGTTGCTGTTCTCTTGGTACATTCCAAACTTCACTACAGGGACACGTGTGATGACAGCTACGTGTAGGTCATAAGACTGCAGGTGGAATGTCTCCATTGCCTGTATCGAGGAATAGTTCTCTAACAGACACCATAACCACGCATTTTGGAAAGATACATCTAAAAGTTGCACTGTTCTCTATTCACCAAAGTTCATATTTTAGTTTTACGGTCATCTCATTCTGAGATTTTACTTTGTTATTTAATAGTCAGAATTCCATGTTATATGACTCTGTGTGCTTCCTCAGTTCAGCTTGGCAATAAAAGACATCCCAGAGGTGACACATGAAGCCAAGAAGGTGCTGGCAGGACAACTGCCTACCATTGGGAAGTCCATGTGTGTGGAAATCTCACTGAAGACCTCTGAGGTAGGACCATACCTGTTCACCGATCACACAGAAAGAAGGACCGCATCTGTTTACAGATAACACAGAAACAACTTAATATTCTGTTTAAAATGTAGCATTTGAGCACTACAGACATACTACGTGAACATAAGGCTAATTAAGTTTAACAGTTGTGAAATTTCTGGAAATATACCCATTTAGAAGGGTCTCGCTATATTGCATATGGTTATTAGTGCACGTAGAAAAAGAGGCTTAAGGTGTAATAAAGGTAGGAGAACTGCTGTATCAAAGGGAGAGTGTAGTGCTGCACCCAGCAAAATTAACATAAGTTATCATATCTTTAATATGTTACTATAAAATGTGACACTTGTATAGATTATAAATTAATATTACTGCTGTACTAACAGGAGTCTATTTCCTCAGCTGATAGCTTGTCTTGTCACTTTTTATAAAGGAGTTGAATTATAATAATTTGATAGTGGTCCTTATTTGCCTTATTTGTAAATACATTAGAAACTGGAATGTTTGATAAACTGGAAGGATTAGTTTGTTCATTTACGATATTCTATAGTATAGAAAATCGTATAGTATAGTGTTAAGATAAATACCAAGTTGTCACATCTCATTGCCTTCTTTTTTCCTCCACTCTACTTTTTAATTCTGTATTGTATTGTTGTTATCTATGCTGCCTGTTTCCTGTTTCTGTCGCTTTAGCATTATTCTTCAAACAATTGAATTTAATTTAATGAATTGATTATTTTTTGTGCAGGGGGATTCGATGGAGCTGGAAACATGGTGTTTAGAAGTGAATGAGAAGTAAGATACATTTCTTTGTCAATTAATAACTTAAAATGGTTAAGGATTGCTTCAAAGCGACATACATTTTGGAGTGAATGTGTGAATGCATCAGGCCTCTTTTATTTTCTCATCGATCTTGGAATGAACTGCCAAACCTGTACTGTAATGTGTAATTTTTTTTTTTTTTTTTTTCCTCCCCCCAGGTGTGATCGAGATATCAAAGTGTCCTACACTGTTTACAACAGACTCTCTTTACTGCTGAAATCACTACTTTCTATCACAAGGGTAACTCCAGCCTACAAGCTGTCACGAAAGCAAGGGCATGACTACGTCATTTTGTACAGGTGCAAAGTTAATGTTAGTTGCATGACTCTAAAGACATGAAATATTCAGAAAGTAATAAATACTCGTATGCCTAGGTTCATGAGCACAGAGCATTCCTGAGAACTGCTTGTGATTCGAATTTTTGCAAGTCTCATAGTTCCTTCATTGTAAATAGTAAAAGTCCAAAGCAAATTCACCCATTTTTCATCATACATAATCACCTTCTTGCATAAATGCATATAAACTTAATTCAGTACAGAACAGTGATTATCAACACAGACTAACAAGGCACTTCTCTAAAAGAAGGCTTGCAACCTGTGAGCTATTGAAGTATGATTTGTGAGAAAACTATTTTAATTATTGTATACATTAACAAAACCATAGGCATACTTTACTATTTAAAATGCCTGTATAGTGAAATATGTAAAATAAAACACGATGTAAGTCACTTAGGTGAGGCTTACATGTGGTCACATACATAACTGCAAACCGAAACATGAGAATGATGCTCATGTGGTGGCTCTGATGTGGCTTGTATTTGGTGTATTCCTCCTCTTGTTGAAGGAGTACTGTTTCTGAGTTATTTTTGTTTCCACCAAGACATTTCTTATAACTGCAGTAAGAAGCTTGTAAAACAGATTTAAGGTACAAATTTCAATTGCTCATAGAAACAGACTCTCCAAAATCTAGATAAGGCCTTATTTTATCTTGGGCTTCACGTGAGCACATGTTGGGTCCGGTAAGCAATGTTTGAGGTGTAGCTCCACTCTTGCATTTCTTTAGGCAGAATACCCATGTAATAGTTCCACATCGGTCAGTCAGCTGGACCAACTCTTCTATCAGCACCTCCTGAGGAACTGGGGGTGTGTGCTCCCTGCTTAAGATACTCTGCTCCTCTGTTTGACAATAGCTGTCCTGCTAGTGCCAGTGTTCATTGCTGGTGGTGCAAATTGAAAGAGTGGGTGTTCATTACTTTCTTCTACTGGGGTATATGAGAACACGGTGGTGGTAGACCCAATTAGCTCCAAATATAGGGAGAAGAAATGAGCAGAAAATGAATGACAGAAAATTATTTTTCTGTGGACTATTTTAAATATATTTCAGATGCTTAGCATGAAAGAGACACTGAAGGATATCTCATTATGTTTCACAGCATGCATAATTGGACTGCTTAAATAAGATTTTCACAGTTTAATGAATCCTGTTTTCTCTTAAAGGATATATTTTGGAGATGTACAGATGGCTCATCTTGGAGAAGGTATGTTTTTTTTTATGCCTATGATTTCATACAAAGACTCAGTCTAATAAGTGTCACTTTAAATTGGTTTGTATGTCTAATGTGTAAATGTCATCTGTGATCTCTGTGAGTACACTGGGTCCTCAGGTTTCAGATATGGTTGGGACCATATGCCCATGCATAACTGGATTTGATTCTAAATCTAAGCACTACGTCATAATCAATAAAGGCTCATTAATACGGATGTCCTTCAATGTATTCACAGTCTAGGTTCTGTAAAAGCCTCAGATAAAGCTTAAATTAATTACAAATTTCCTGCAAGAGAGATTTTTTCATCAAGTTCCTGTCCTAAAAAGGGTTCTTGTGTTCTACAGCTTGTCCTGGAAACACAGGGCATAAGGCAGGGACATTTGTCAGCATCTGGTCACTTTCAGCTTTCTTTTTTACCTACAGAGCAAAAAAGTAATAGTACAGCTGTACCTTGATTTATTAATTGGATAATATATTTGTTCTTTAAAAAGAAGTTCTTTTAAAATTTTGGATATGCCTATAATAAATAAAACAATGCTATAAGGCTTAAGAAGGCATTTTGTCCACTTAAAGCTATGTTAAAACTAATTTAAAATGAAAAATAAAAATTCAGCGTCTCCACAAATTCCTGTTTGGTGCTGACTTTTGACCAATTAATACCATAAGTATGTGCAACATTTGTCGTTGTGGTATTAATTGGTCACAAAGACGCCAGACAGCGTAAACACTGGGCGTGAGTTCACTTCATCTGATCTCACACTCCTACTGTCTGAGTGCTCTTTTTTGCCAACTTACGGCTGGATCCAGAAACACAGATGACGTTCACTGTGCAACAATATGGGAAACAGACAAGTGAAGAAATAAAATTAAAAATGAACAAACTGAGAAATGTGTCTTTGTAAACTCGTAACTCAAACATTCATAACTCAACTGTAATGTGAATGGGGAAAAAACTGAACTAGAAGTTACTGCGATCATTTTTGCTGAAAGGTAATAATGAGTCAACGCTTTTCTCCAGGTTTCCGAACAGTGTGCGTCGGAGTGGTGGGCACGCCTATCGGCACCGTCACCCTCTCTTGTGCCTACAGAACAAACTTGGCCCTTATGTCTACCAGGTATGTTGTGATGCAGTGACATACGGACGTCATTGTCACTCGTTTTAGGTCACCAGTGTCCCTTTTTTTCTCGTTCTCATTCAGACCATGAGCTTCATTTATTTTTTAAAACTAAAAATCCAGTTTTCCTGAAGCAGTTCTTTGGTTTCGAGCTGAGTGCTGCCAGTACTACTGTACCATTCTGAAACCTTTTGTAGGGCTGTGGTTGGGCCCAGAGCAGTGAGTTCTTTGTGTAGTCGGTACTGGTTAAGGCATGCAGACTACATTTCATTGTAAAAGTGAGAGGGATTAAACTTCTCAAACGAGCTGTCAAGCATCTCTTGTTTCTCTCATGTTTCGTCATAGAAGAAGCCCATCGGCCACCCAGTCTTTGACAGATCAGGCAACAGGGCTGTGCTGTTTTCCTCATTCTCCCTGCTATAGACTGTGGTCCAAGCTGAGCAGGATCACCTGGTGAATTGGATTAGGGGATGAGGTGAAGGAAAGACTCTTAAATTGGTCTGTACTTATGGGATTGACACTGACTCTATGCCGGAATCCTCTGTTTGTTTCCTCGCTCTGCTGTCATTGGTAGGGGGTTTGGAAGAACCGTGCCTGTTATGGGTGTCATCATCGACCACTTTGTAGATCATCCCTTTGGCAACATGGGACACGTGAACATGTGCAACTACAGGTAGGAGAAATGTGCTGCAGAGAGTCACTGTTTAAGCACAGATGTTCAGCTAAAGAGTGTTTTGTGTGGTATCAGTGGCAGCTGGGAGTGTAGTGGCTAGAGCTGCTGCCCTTGGACCCAAATGTCACGGGGTGGAATCCCACCTCCAGCTGTAGTACCTGTAAGCAGGGCACTTACCCTAAATTGCTCCAGTAAAAATCACCCAGCTGTATAAATGGGTGAATAATTGTAAGTAGCTTAATGTTGTGACTTTTAAGAAAAGCGTCGGCTAAATGAATTAACGTAAATCTTAATATTACTTGGTACAACGGCAGCAGGTAGCAGAGTGGTTACAGCCATCGCCTTGCAATCACAAGACTCAGGTTTGAATATTTATACTTTAGTACACTTGAGCAAGGTACTTACTCTGAGTTCCTCCAGTGTAAATTAACATGTTGTATAAATGGGTGAATCAACTAGCTTGGAATGCAGAACTTTATACTGTAAGTTGCCTTGGACAAATGGGACAGCAATGGTTGACACACAGCACTGCCACACTCTTCTGAGCTTTATATTAATTGAACATTTAGTGGATCTTCTGCACTTGCATGGCGTTTATATCTACTGCGGGTCCTATTACACGTCGGTGTGACTGGTTGTAAAATGTCCTCTTCTAGGACAGCCTGCGAGGAGGAGAGAGCAGTGTACCCTGAAATGGACGATTCTGAGGAAGCATGCGCAGTCTCCTTTTCCACATCACCCCCCTCTCAGGTGTGCCGTCTGGCAGCATGAGTTAACACAAAGGCACATATTGAACACATCAGGCCTTAGCAAGGGACGCGGCCGATCGAACCCTCAATTCTGTTTGTGAGCAGGAAACGGACCTCAGGAAGTTTGTAGTTTAACATCATGACCCCTATTGCTCCTGCCTTCTTTTAAAATGAAACAGGTGCTCAAAATATGCGGTGCTTGCATATACCCATAAATTGAGAAGTTAACCAGCCTGTTCAAAAATTAAGTTAAAAAAGTAATTGTTGCTGTCTTGCACTGTTGGGGGGCTGATATCCTTCTGTGCTCCGCTGTGCTTCGCAGGAGCGAGACTTTCAGACTCATCACTCTGTCCTTTCCTCTCCTCGCCTCTCTGAGATATGCTTTCCTTTTCCAGCTTCATAGTTCTCACTTTTCCTGTCAGCCCCCGGCGGTTCGAATGGCAGATCCCTGTTACCTCACTGCCTGTACTGCTGCCCACCCGCATCAGGTAAGGCAGCCCAGTGTCCTCGGTGTCCAGTCCAGCCCGCTTCCCACTCCTGAAAGAACACAGCTGATTTTGGATGCTTTTTACTCTGCTCCAAGTGTCTGAGTTGAAACACAAAGGTCAACACACAGGTGTGTGCTGTGTTTACTTGTCCAGAGGCACAGAAAAATTGCTGGCTCTGCTTGAACCTTCAAACAGGAAACGTTTTGTCTTGCGTCATGTGTTAAGACAGTTTGTGTAACTTGTATTCAAAAAATAAATAAATAAACCTCACAAATCATTACTTCATATCTTGTCTTTAAAATGTTGCGGTGACACAGACTTAACTTTTATTTGGTGCGTTAAATTCATAAATGGGTTGATGTTGAAAAAATGTGGAAGTGAGCAGTGTGTGACTGAAAAATGGGGAGTGGTGACCAAAATGAAACAACACATTTTGTTTTTGAGAGACAGGGAGGAAAGGACATTGATGGTTGTGGGGGATTTGGGGAATTGCTGTAGTTCTAGTGTGGACAAACAAAGGAAAGTCCACCAGAAAGAGCTCTATATGGAGGGATTTCAGCCAGTTAGCTTGTCTGTGGGATGATTTCAGTTGATTACATTTTCTCGTTTATCTGACACTTTACTCTAAAGCGACTTACAATTAAATTTCCCATTTGTACAGCTGAGTAATTTTACTGGAGCAATTTAAGGTAAGTACCTCACTCAAGGGTACCACAACTGGGGGTGGGATTTCAACCTGTGATATTTGGGTCCAAAGGCAGCAGCTATAACCACTACACTACATTACCAGTTGCACCCTGATTAGATTGGTCATAAAAGGAGGAAAAAATAACCATAACTAACATTTTAATTACATTTCAATTTACTTTAAACTTTCACTATTTACTTAAGTAAATAAGCTTTTGTTAAATTCCTTAAAGGTAAAACAAAGAACTTCTGTACACAATCAAAAAGAAACTGACTATCCAACATTAGGAAATATACACGTATATGAGTATCAAGCAGCAGGTGGCGTAGTGATTAGTGCTACCTTACGCCTGAAGGACTCAGGTTCGAGTTCCACCTCCTACTGTGCTACCCTCAATCAGGGTATTTACCCTGAATTTTTCCAGTAAAAATGCACCCCGCTGCATTAATGGGTACATCATTTTAAGTAACTCAATATTGTAAGTGGTTTTGGAGAAACGTGTCAACTAAATGAGTACATAATAATAATGTTAATTTTGAAGGATCCAAATACACATTAAACAAGCTGTAAGAATAGACAAAAACAATACCAGCTCATGTGGATTGTGGTGGCTTTGACCTTGACTCCTGTTTTTACCCCACATGGCCCTACAGCCCTGCCGTGGTGTCCAGGCTGAGCACCAGCGGGTGGTCGTCTGCTCCCACGCAGACACATCCCACCACGTCCCCGCTCCCCCCTCCAGTAGGTACGCTACGCTTCTTTATTTTTATCTTTCATTTCAATTTCAAGGATTGCTCATGTTATCTTTGGCATTCCTACAAGATGCACTGCTGCAAAAAAGGGTCTTTTTAAAGGTTTCTCTGTTTTTGGAATTTCAGAATTTTATTTATGTTAACTTTTAAGTTCTGTTTTAGGTTTCTGGTTTGAATAATTTTTCAGCTAGTGCTCAGCTTTTTAGCTTTGTTTTTTCCTTTTTCAGACCGTATTTGAGTTGTCTTTGAAGCCTGTTGTGGCTTTGTCTCTGGATGGGAGCCTGTACTCCACAAGTAGCCACAGTGTGTAGGTGTGTGTGAGGATCACACTGAGCCCTCGAAGCTTCTACGATGCAATTATTCTGGTGTTAAAAAAAATCTAAGATACACAGAGCCTATTAGACAACAATATATAACTGAAAAGTCTCATTTGGTTTCATATTTGAGAGAAAGATGTGACATCAGGGAATGCATAGGTTTGGTTACTGAACAGAAAATGCATATTTGTGATTTTTGTCACCACTGGCAACGGCAGGGACACAGAGGCATTGACACGGAGTGGTGGGACCAGTGGCTCATCGCCGTCGGATATCCAGAAGACCACCTTTTGGAGGAAAGTGGGGGCTTTTGTTAACAAGCCACACTCACAGGTGACATCTTCTATATTTGGTTCCCAGACACACATAACACACATTACTTCTCTTATATTTCTTCATAATGGTCTCTGACCACTCAGAGCTACAGTAGCCTCTTTCACAGCTCAGACCTGAACTTAGATATTTGACCACGTATCTGCTCTCTTGCTCTTGTTCCTCCAAGATGGTGCTGGATGTGGAGTCTGTATTCCTGAATGAAGCATTTCTGTCTCGAAACAGGTGACCACCACCGGCGTGGAACTGCCCTTTGCTGCTTTTGTCTCCAAGACACTTGACCTGGAGGAGAATGACCCTATGGTAAGGTGCCTAACCTTCACAGGGCAGCAATGGTCTAATGGTACCGCCTTGAACCTTCAGAGATATTGGTCCCTAGCCTTACAACATGATTTTGAATAAACAGTTCCATCAAGTTGGTGACAAAGAACTCAACTTTAACAAAAATCAGCATGTACTGCACACTGAGACTAATGTTATTGATCCATAGAAGGGTTTTAATATCAGTGGTCTTTAACTGATGTGCTCTTTATGTTCTGAGACAATGTCCATTAGTTTCAGTCTGTTGGGGTGGGGGGCATCACTGGAGGCTGGGTTTAGCATGACCAAAGGGGGAGGGTGTAGCAGAAAAAGTCTACAAATATAAGACAAAGTGTTCCCTCCATGCAGGGAAGTCATTGATATGTTTAGTAATTACAACGTTCTCAATATTGTTCGATATCCAAGCTGTGTCACTTAAAAAGGAATTTAATTTATACTTTCACTTCTGTTCTCTTTATGACACGTTCCATTTTTTTGTTTTTTACCTTTTCAATTTTTTCTGTAGGATTGGTGAAATGCTCAGCATTAATGTATATTTAAAGCACAAAGACATTTCTTGTCCTGCAACATTTTCATTTTATCCTCACAGTAGACAGGGCAGAACAGTGTCTTTTATGACTGGTTTTACATGGCAGAATTAAGGAAATGGTTAAAATGCAGCCCAATAAAGCCAAGTTCACTTTACATGAAAAGATCAGCTTCTCATAATTTTCAGCTAAAACAGCAGGCAGATTTCTGCTGAATAAGATGAATTTGTCCATCACTGCAATAAATGGTGACTCTAGATGAGAAGCTTATGTAAATTTCTGCTCTTTTCCTCTCCGTGTAGGCAATGTTCACAGACTCATATGTCAACTTCCTGAATATCAAAATAAAAATAAAAGCAGAACAGTGTATTCAAGTACCAAAATACATTACCAGAGGTACTGTGTCCAGAATTTAACCATGTATTTGTCTGCAGTAAGACATGCAAGATGGGTGTTTGTTTACCCTAAACTTATTTTTGTATGCACAACGTACATTAAAATGGAGTGTTAACACACATCCTGATAAGGTTCTCAAGAGCCCAAATGGGCAGAGAACATCCTTCCCATGAAGTGAAGTAAGTTCCTGTCGGTCGCTGGGCTGGAGCTCATTTGAGAGTATAATGACAGCAGCACTTCAGCCACAAACAATAATGAGTGTTTCAGTTGTTGCTGTTGTCACATCGTCGCAGGTGCGTCCCCCCGAGTCCCCCAGCACGGCCTCCCCCTCGCCGGGCAGCCTGCACTCCGTGAGCTCGAGCCAAAGCGGGGGACCGACGCAGGACGACTACATCCTGGTGGACTTTGTACGTCTCAGTGAGAGTCCGTCTCTGCATCGCACGCCTTCGTATACAGTGTGTACACACATTGTGCTGGAGGCGGTTCTCAGTTTTACGTAATATTTAAAAAGATTGTGGACGGTAAAACACCAGCAGCAAAATGAGGCCTTGCCAGCTGTAACACAGGTTCACGAAGGATCATTGTTTTTTTTTTGCACACTTTACTGAGATTAAAATGCTCATTATCTCCGGTAATGATCTCAGTTCACCAGAGGCTGAAACTGAGGTTCTGAATGTCATCTGATGTTTGTGAATGTGTATTTAACACACTTATCTGTCGGTGATCTCAGTGCCTCATTCAGGAAACCTACACTTAACATTTCAGGACACAAACTTCTTGTCACTGTATGTATATATGTGTGTGTGTGTGTGTGTGTGTGTGTGTGTGTGTGTGTGTGTATGTATGTATATATATATATATATATATATATATATATATATATATATATATATATATATATATAGGATGACTGCCTGCCATGATGAGTGTTGATGTGCCTATGTGAACTGGGACATCAGGTTAACGCTCATCTACAATGTTTATTATTAGTTGTAAATTGTCTTAAATATTTTTTAAAACTAGAATACCTAGGAGAGTGAGCAGCCACTGGCAATTGGACCCCCAGGGTTTTTTTTCTCTCTTGACTTTGTTGGGAGTTTTATGTTCCTTTCCTCCATGGCCAGTAGGCATATAGCTTTAATAATTGCATGCATACTATAGTAATTTAGTATATAGCTATCTTGTCTTTAAGCGCTCCTTGTCACTTTGAGAAGAGCGCACTGTAAAATATTTTTTTCTATATGTACAGTATGTATATTTAAATTTTTGTATGTATACAGAAATCTTTACATATGTATATTTCTTTTTTTGGAAAACTTGGACAGTACCTGCATGTGTTGAATCTACACACATACATGCATGTAATAGACATTTCAGTTAGGAGAAGGTCCCATTTATGTCCCATCCTATCTTCTTAAAGTTTTCTTTTTTTTTTTAATGTAAAAAATATACTTTAACATCTGTTCACAGTTTCACTGTGTCTATGAGAAGGTATATATACATATAAATAAATAAAACTGTCAGTATCAGAAAAGGTAACATTATTGGTAAAATTGTAGCAAACGTCAAGGGAAGAGTGTGATGTATGCTTCTAATGTAAAAAAAAAAAAAAAAAAATATATAATTATGCTTTTATTTGTATGTTTATGGTAAAATTTAAGATTTGACAGAATTAGAGGTGTGTCAGCAGAGGTCACCTCCTCATTGACTGAAGTTAGAACTTTTTGTGATCATCTGAAGATGCAGAAAAGTTTCAATAAACCGATGAGCTGATTCAATAGCGTTAGAATACATTACTGTATAAACTGGTGTAAAGGTTGTATAACGCTGCAAAGTTCCTTGCAGAAAGGCATCAGCCAAAGAATGGTTAACGAGAAGTAAATATATCACGGTCATGTTCGTGTTGAGAGTTAAAAACTCACCACTACAATGTACAGATTTGGCTGGTACGTTTTGGTGCTGCAGACTTTCAACAGCTTGTCGGTTTATTTGTTTGTTTTAGAAGCCGGCCTTTTCCAAGGATGGTCTCC
This sequence comes from Scleropages formosus, assembly GCF_900964775.1. Taxonomy (NCBI): domain Eukaryota; kingdom Metazoa; phylum Chordata; class Actinopteri; order Osteoglossiformes; family Osteoglossidae; genus Scleropages; species Scleropages formosus. Next base: position 23,453,084 of record NC_041816.1, read on the forward strand.
TGCCCATGGATCTGGGCACATTCTACAGAGAGTTCCAGAACCCACCGCAGCTTTCCGTAGTCTCCGCAGATGACAGCGCGCAGTCCATGGCCGAGGACTTGGTGAGAACATGGAACTGTTGCGCTGTCCTTGGCTAAATGTGGTCTAATGAAGGACCGAACCACTGACTATTTCACATTTTCATGGTACTCAGACTTGCTGTGGAGCTGCAGGAATCGTCACATGTACTGTACCAGTCAAAAGTGAGAATCCACCTCCTGGAAACTGTTTTTATACACGAGGAGTTAGGCTAACGGCCTGCGGGGAGGGGGGGGGGAGGAATCACATGACATGTCTTCCCAGCTCTTCTGCAGCAGGTCCCAGAGATGTGGATCACTTATGGGTTACTATGTGTTCGCTCTTCTGCCCAGTTCAACACACACAGGTACAGCCCAGGTGTGCTCAAACTTTTGACCGGTACAGTTGATATTCATCATTGGATAATGTTTGTAAATACAGTTTCTCCACCAGGACTCCCTTCCAGAGAAACTGGCCTCGTACGAGAAGAACATGGAGGAGTTTGATGCCTTCGTTGAAACTTTGCAGTAACACCAGGTCTGGCGTCTGTTAGCGTTACTCTGTTCTCTTTAAATCTGAAAAAAGCAGCACATGGACCCAGTAGCTGGACTCTCCTTGGATTATTCTGTTTATATATTTAGCCTTTATTTATACCCGTGATGCTGTCTTTGTGAACTTGAATGTTGCTCCTGGCCAATAGGACTCCTTGCCCTCAACGTGCGTGGCTACTCTTTGCTGGGGAATTAGTGTTCCTGTACCGCGGTGGGGTCTCTCTGCATTCACAAGAGACGTGGTGATGGTGAGTGAACCGTCCCCTAGTACAGCGCTGTATTCATGTCTCTTGTGAGTGACAGGTTCCTCTTTTTACCCCTTTCCCCCACTTTTTGAGAAGGTTACATGTATTATGAAGTTGCTCTGGTGCACTTTGTGGTAATTGCCTGGTACTTACAACAGCTTCTCAGTTCTCATATTAGATGTACTACGATTGTACAAAGACTGGCAGTGAGGTTTCCTAAGTATCGTCTTCAGTGTACGTGTGGTTCCCTTGCCAGACCAGACTCTGGAAAGGGTGTAATAAATAATTTATGCTTTAACCTTGTCGCCTTTAAACGTTCAAGGATAAGGTTTTTGCCTCTATACCTACAATTTCTTAATTTAGGTGACACTTTTATCCATGGCCACTTACAATATTAAGCTCATTTTAACTATTTACCCATTTATACACTTCAGTAATGTTTACTTACCCCAGCATTGCTCTAGTAGTTTGCTCTGGGGCACGACAGCAGGAGCTGGGATTTGAACCTATATCCACTGAATCCAGAGGCAGGTGCTCCAGCCACTATGCTGCCTGGTGCTGTAATGTGAACATTACAGGTCTATTTAAACTCTCCCTTTACTGTGGTATTTCATGTCTGCATTTGGCACATTTCTTGGTCTAAAGTGAGTTAAAGGCACCTGCAATGGACTGACACCCTGCCTGGTGTGAACCCAACCTCACACCCTGTGTTTCCAGAATAGGCTCAGGACCACTGGACTGGACAAGCAGTTATTGATAATGGACAGATTGGTAGACAGTCAAAATAGGTACAATATTTACACTTATTCACTTAGCAGACGCTTTTCTCCAAAGCGAGTTACAATATGGTACATGTTGTGCCACACCCTGGGTTCCTTGGAAGTGGTACTTTCCTGACTAATTACAATATGAAATTAAAATTTGGTATTAATGGTATTCATTTTCAGATCAACTGAATATTTATAAACCAAGCCATTGATTCATTATTCCCCATTTAAAAATAAACTAAAATTTACTATAGAAAAGAAAAAGCTAAACACCATCACGCTATAGTACAGTTTATTACAATCTGTATTCATGACATGTAATATAAAAACTCCTGAGTCCTGAAAAACAAGACTGCAGTAAAACAAGAAGGTAGAACAACTTACAGAAAAAAGCCAAAGAGCATCTCATTTCCACTGCAGTAAACAGGAAGTACATGAGCAGAGTCCAGAGGATGGGAAGGAGGAAGTGCTGGAGCAGGAAGGTCGCACATGGCGGGGAAGTCACTGAGGCACCAAGGCCAGGATGAACGCTTGCAGCTACAACACCTGGCTGAACAAGGCACACCTACACGTACACTGAGATCTAGGCGGGTTTCACAGAGGCACGTGTCACCGGGAGCAGTCAGTGCTCCAGTGCCACACACTGTAAAACACCTTTGGAGAAGGAGAGGAAGAAAAACAGCACTTTCACCTGGACAAAAATACGGTATGTACTGCGGCTTCTACGGCTACCTTTAAAACAGCAGCAGTGCAAGTTAAACGAAATTGCTCATGAACAATATCAAACTGGTACTGAAATCGATATTCAGAGAAGTACGTGAAAAGATGCTAAATCAACAGTTTGGCACATAAGAGCAGTTAAGTTTGGGGGAAAAAAAAATAAAACACCATCAACACAACGCAAAGAAATGGTCCTTTACGACAGTTCACCACCTTTGCCAGGCTCTCTGGTTGCTGCCCTTGTGCTTTCAGAGAACTAGACCTGCTAGCACCTCGCTTCATCCTTCTCCTGCGTTGCACGAGATAAGTGCATCAAACACGCGTGTGGTCTGGAGGAGAAATGGTGGTTGGTCCCGAAAATCGGTTCAAATCTTGGTGACGTTTTACTGCTGCGCGAAGAGGGTTACTTTCAGGAGCTGGTGCTCAGGGTACCCTGGCTACAGTTTCACACTCCTCCCTCCCGGCTGAGGTCAGGGAGCAAAGGCTGAGCACAAAGGATGGAATGGTCTCGCGAGAGAAACGGTCCGGTCAACTGCAAAAGTGGTACCTGGTGGTCAGTGTCAGCGCTCTGCGGGGGGAGGGTGGGACATGGGCCCTGCTCTCATCAATTAGTGACATTACTTCACATGAGAACTTCATTGATCCCAAAGGAAAATGTAAGTTGTGCAGTGAATCAGCAATTTAACTTTTAACTTTCATTTTCTTCCTAAAATACCTGAATTCCAGTATTACATAAGTTTACAGGAGTAAAATATAGAAACGTATCATCTGAAAACAGCATTCTGATTTTGCTGCCCCCACGACTCTCCTTGCGATGGCAAGTTGTTGGACTTGTTGACAAACTGTGTGAGTCAACAACCAAATAAAATGTCACCGATTCTTTTATAAAAACTTGTTAAAACTGGTAAAATACAACCATGAAACCGCTTTTACGAAACAAATACAGCTGTGAACACAACTATGTTCCTCTGCACTACTCTGTTTGGCAGCAGTGTAAAAGACTTTGGGGTATTTTGTTTAAGATAATCAAATTTAAACTGCAGATGAATCTTTCAGGAATATTTTTTAATCAAATCACAGCAAGAATTAGTGATATCTATAAAAATCTAAGAATAAAATCCAAGTGGAAAAGATGTGTTCTTGAATGGAGTGTCAAGAGTGGCTTGGGATTTGAAGGCGGTGAAAATGTGTTGAGGTGAACACAACTAATGAACATGAACATTTTATTTCCTGTTCCAAGTTTCCTTCACTCATTTCTGAACAAAGTACCGTTATGAAAATGACAGAAAGTCTTTATCGCATCTTGTGCATCTGTTTGAACTGTAGAGGCACTAAACAACAGTTCCGATTTCCTTGACTTTAACAGTACCACCATGGCGGCTTGTACCGCGTGTGTTTACACCCAGCTCTTGCCCAGCTGTTGCCCGGAGCGTTAAGGAGTGTGAGGGGGGTAGGGCATGGAGGGCCTCCTTCCATCTCCCAGCTTGCCCTTGGCCCTCACACATCCCTCAGACTGGTCCCTGTAATTCCCACCCTGCTCTACTCTGCATTCCCTCTCCAGTCATGAATGGACACAAGTAACCAGATTAACACATTTGGCAACAGGGGCAACACCTGACAGGGCTGCACTTGGGGTGAGGAGGACAGGACAGGAGAGGCGTGGTCACGACAAGGAAGTGCTCGCTTGGGTTCGGTGGCTAGGGCACAAACACCTGGCTGTGCTGGTCCAGCAGGGTCCTTATGAAGTTGTTGATGGGGCCGATGGCCCTGAGGGTCATGGCGGCATCCTGACCCCACATCAGGTTGGGCCCAAACACCACAGCCAGGTTGTTGTTGTTCATCTTGTTCACCTCGCTCTGTGCAGACACCTGCAAGAAGGGACGGGAACAGTGACATGAAGAGGAGTATACCTCCATGGTAAAATCGTGGTAATACAGTAGGAGATGTGCGGTGTGCCACTAGCCAGAGACCCCCCCCGCATAGCGCCTCTTAGTGGAGAAAAGCCGCTTAGTCCCCAGTCGACATCCCCTGATCCCATCAGTCTGGTGAACTCCACAGGTTCTCTAAGCTGCTTCTTTTGGAGCCAAATATCGCAGGTTCAAATCCCACCTCCAGCTATAATACCTTTGAGTAAGGTACTTACCCTAAATTGCTCCAGTAAAATTACCCAGCTGTATAAATGGATAAATAATTGTAAATAGATTAACACTAAGTTGCTTCGGAGAAAAGTGTCAGATCAATAAATAAATATAAATGTAAGTTCTTCTCAAACACTTAGCAGCTGCATTCAGACACTTAAGTGTCACGGCCTCTGTCTTAAACAGGACACCTTAGATCCCCTGCTTTCAGCCTCAGATACACACAGGACATACTGGGGAAAACAGCTACTCTATTCTCAGATGACCTTGTGAACAGCTCCTCCCAGGAGGAGTGATGACAAAGAGCAGGAAGCAGGAAGTAGCAGCTCGCCATCTGGCTGCACTGCATGTCTGCATCTGTGTGTTTAAACTCTAGAGAAATGAAGCTCTTTGCACCAGACAAGACCTCCATGGCAGTCTGGGTTTGTGGTCTCAGCATAGTATTCCTTCCTAAAGCCCAACAGGTTCCATCCAATGGACTCATAGCTATGGTGACCCCCCCCCCCCCAGATGTGTGTTTCTCACCGGGGACCAGAGACAGACGAACACACACCAGGAGGAGGCAGACGCTCATACCTGGACCAGGAACTGGATGAGGAACTTGAGAGAGGCGTAGTTCTCCTTTGGAAGTGTTTGCAGCATGGTGCGGATCTCACTCGCCTGAGTGCTGCTCTTGACGTCTGGGAATTTCGAAACACGACAGGACAGTGGGAGATGAGGTGGTGCTTCCAACAAAGACTGAGTCACTTGACCAGTGTGTGTGGAAAGAACGCTGGTGGAGACCAAACATACCTAAACAAGGCATCATCTCAGAAATCTGACAGTAAGCCATTTAAAATAGACAAAAGCGCTTATTGAACATTTACAGCTGTCATATTTCATCCTGGCATAAACCGGACTGTTTGTGGAACAGCTGGAGGACCTGTGCAGGCGCTCCGTTAGCGGCGCTGAAGTACGTGGGGAAAAGACTCACTGTGGAAATTGACAACATCTGTGTACAGCTGGAATGTGAGGAGCGGTTCGGGCAGCTCTCTCAGGAATGTCTTCAGGATGACGGCAGCAAGATGGACGTCATCCAGCTGGAAGAAATCGACGACCTCACCTGCAGCGCGGACAGCGCAGGCAGGCACGGTCAAACCGTCAGTCAAACACACAGACGGACAGAGACGGCCTCTTTATTAGTCCTGCCGCATCTCCATTCCAGCCCACTGAGCGACATTCAATAAACCAAAGTCCAACAATGTTTACCAGCCTCCACTGCAAAACTGAACCCATTCCACCGCGCTGTGCCCTTCCCAATGGGATACCGCGGTGAGCGGCAAGACGTGCAGGGGGCTGCACTGCTAATAACAATGATAACTGACAGCACAAAATAAATGCATTCAAAATATCAGAAGGCAGCAATGGAAAAACTAACAAAATTGCAGTTATGTTTATTTTCAAGTGTGATGCCTAAACAGTTCACCTCTCACACACCTCACTCATTGAGAGAGAGGAAAAAAAAACCGTATTTTTATGCAACATTTCACCAGTGACAAGTCCACATTGACCTGGACAGCGTGACCGAATACACCACTTTGTATCTCTATGTGAAGACTTTACTCCTGCAATGTTGTGCTGCTACTACTAATAAAATAATAATAATAACGTGGCTCTATGGTGCACCTCTGTAGAGGGTCACTGTCACTATAGACGACTTGGAATTTTAGCTTTGTCAGAATGGAGGGCGGACCTTTTTTTTTTTTTTTAAAAAACTGTGGTACATTGGCTACTTCTGGTGCCTCGAAGCATTCGGCCGTGCGATTGGACGTGGGTTCGAAACCAACTTGCATGTTCTCGTCGTGCTCATGGCTTCCCTCCCACAGTCCAAAGCAATGTGTAGCATAAAAGCTCAGAAAAAAACAGTCATCTTCCAACTGAACACATACTTCAGATCACACTCTTTACACAGCAATGAAAAGCAAGAGTGGAAACAAATGCACCTTCTCTTAAATTACACTGAAAAGTCATATGGAAGCTGAGGAAAATAAAGTCCAAGGCCAAGGAAATGGGACAAAAAATAACCCGCTTACCAGAATTATACTTGTTCTGGATATTTCTGACAAGGGTGATATTGGCTGACCTCCGGAATATGCCCTCGGTCTGAAGGCCTGGAGGAGACGAAGGGCAAGCAGACAGATCGGGGGCGGGGGGAACAACGAAGAAGACAGAGGCATCAGCTTTGACATGTCTGATGTCTCCAGCTCGTGAGAATTAATTAAAAATACAATATTATACAACAGCTCATCTCCTGGAAAAATTCAGACTTGTGTCCTTGTCTGCCGCATGGGAGCTAGAACACGCTCCCTCCAGAACTACATGCAGACGAAGGTGAGGGCAAACACATCTAAACGTACCGCGTTCCTTTAGGAAACCGACTGTGTCGCGCATCACCAGCGGGATCCCTTCTTGGTCTGGATTCTTCTCGTTCAACCTTGCCCCAGGAAAGAGGACATGTGAAGGACAGATGACCCGTTAGCTCCTTCGACACACGTGCTGGAATGATGCTCAGCAGCAGAACACAGAGTGTGCACACCCACAGAGAGAGAGGGACCCCAAACTGCTTATGGGGCAGCGGGGTCTTCGCTGGGGCCGGTGGGGAAACCTGGGGGGTTGGCTTCAGGGAGGCTCGAATCTTCTCATCGTATCTGGGCAGAGAGGAGAGGCGCAAAAGCCCTGCTTAGTGAAGCTGCTTAGCGTCTGCATTCCATGGAGAACAATGAAGGTCACCTGACAAGTATAAATGTTTGGGCCAAAGCTAAAGCAGATTTTATTGTGTTTTATGTAGCATTTTCCCTCACTTGTTTCCCTTGATGAGTGGGCTAAGTGCTCACGAGAAGAGCAACACATCAGGTGTCTTGACGGACTGACTGGAGCTCATTACCGATCATGCTCAGGAGAATGACACCAATGTGCTCCACCGCCAGGGCTCCAGGTCACAATGGGGTTGCGACAGAGTCCAGACCGGAACCAAAATCTGAATTGCTCATGAAAATTTAGATTTTTTCATTTAACTTGCTTCTAAAGTGAGTTACAATGCGTTGCTACTTATAGTGATTTACCCATTTATACATCTGGGCAATTTTTTTACTGGAGCAATTCAGGGTAAGTACCCTGATCAAGGGCACTGCAGAAGTAGGTGGGGCTGGAACCTGTGACCTTAACCTCTAACTCCTACGCACCCGCATTATTTTATTTTTTATTTTCAACTAATTAACACAGCACTGTAATGCAAAGGCTGATTTGTCCACATCCCACTTTCTGCCACATCAGCCACCAAATAGCTGTTCTCCTTTCTGATGCCACAATCTGAGAACAGAGAAAATCCAACACCATCACCATAATGACGGTTCACAGGTTCTTACTCTTTCACACGGCTCGGTATCACCAGCTGCTTGCACTTCACCACGTCTTCCAGCTCGCTCAGGTAGTTGATGTAATTGATCTTACGACCAAACTTAAAGCTGGACAAGTAAAGAATTTCATATTTATCCAAAAATTGAACACTTTCAGCAAAACAATTCAAATACTACAAATTCTCAGCAAACACACTTAGGAACTTGATTATTATACATTTTTTAAACACTTATATACATACACCTGCATTTACATTATACATCTGTTAAGGTGGTCTGCAGAAAACAGGGTACTGAGATACTAGATACCAGGTATCAGTGAGGTCTTCCTACTCAGGATGGGCACCTACCTGATGATGGGCTTGAACAAAATAAGAAGGGTCTTGATGAACATGGTGGGGTGGACGATGTACAGGGCCTTGATGTTCTTCTTGTATCTGTAGGAAAAACTGAGTTGCTTAGCATTTCCCATATACAGTATATGTACATAAATGCATCATTATATAAACAATAATATAAATCCACCAACTCTAGCAACACCAAAAGTAACAAAATACTAGAAAAACTAAACATAAGGTTTTAAATTTTGGAATAAAACATTCCACGGTTGATTTCCAAGATGGCCTCATCGTAACACCATCATACAAGTTAACATACTTGAATTGCTCTCCTAAACAAGCTGGCTAAAATTAAAAATTCTGTCTCAGCATATAAGAACAATTATGATTATAGTTGAGTTCAGCTTATATTGTACTGATTAACCAGCAGGTGATGTTTTTCATGTTGCTTTAAATTCTTGCTCCTATTTAAAAGGTTTTAGCCTTTTGGTATTATGTTGTGTTGACAGTTATGCAGAAATAAGCCACAATGGCCCAGTCGTTGAAAGCTTATCACAGGAAGTGAAGTGGACTCACTTCCTGTCAAACTCCCGATAAGCATCTCGGAGCCAGCTGAGGGATGGCTTGTTCTCGCTGGTGAGCCCCGTGTGGAAATATATTAGAGTGTAGTCGCTCTCCACATACTGGTCCAACGTGTGCTTCAGATACCTGTCGGGGGCAAAGGACCGAACTGGATGAGCCAGCAGACAGAAGAACTTGACCGACAGTCTAGAAGGGAAGTCTGTTTCTTCCTTTGGATCAATAATTGACATGGAAAATGAACATTCTGACAGAACTTCATGAGGATCCTCCCAGTCTGGAGGGCCCTCATGACCCACAATCCCCAGTAGAGAGGAAGGAGACACCCACTGCAGCAGCATGTGATGGTTGAGCTCGTGGGTAGGGGGCATCCGGCAGGCACTGACCACAATCACCTTCCGGCCGAAATTATCGTCACCTTGTGTAACAAAGACGGGGGATGGGGGGGTGGAGACACCATGCTGAAGGACCGTAAACCAAATGACTGACGCATTCATCTCCAGACACTGAATTTACATTATATTTACATCCTGAAATACAGACTGTTGCTTGGGCTTAAAATCTACCAGTAAGAAAAACAGAGGCCAATGTGACAGGTCATACTGGGTCATCATGCCAACTAGATTATTCTAGCAGCCCTCACACAGTGAAGTAACATTTTGTAATGTTTTATTTTGAACTCGATTGAAGGATGAGCAGAGCAGGCTGAAGGGCTGTGTAAAAGATATGTCCTTAGCAGCAGTGCTTCTCACCTGCAACTTCGACGATCTGGTGCCTGGCAATATCGTAGAAAGGGTCGTTCATGCTCAGATGTGTGGCCGCATTCAGATGTGCGGAGATGTCCGTTTCTGTTGAAACAATTATTTATAGAGACACGGCACATCATCTCGCATTCTTCCTATCACCAAAGGTAACTCATGTCACCTCACATCCTATCATAACGAACATCTATTTCTCCAAGCAAACCAAAGATTAATACAAACATAAATAACCCAAAACACTCAGTTTTCAGCATGCTGACTAAAAAAAAACAACAACATAAAAACCTCTAATCTCATCCAGCTTTACCAAGGACTTTGCTCGACTTCCTTTTAAAGTTGCCTAACGCCAATGAGGGTCTCTTGCTTTTGGACACAAACCTGTCCTGTGTCTGAATGAACATAAACAAAGGACTGAGTAGAGTTTAGCAGTAAAACAAGTTCTCAAATACATTAATTCATTTATCTGACATTTTTCTCTAAACTTTTATTTACCCATTTATACAGCTGGGTAACTTTACAGGAGCAAAGTAAGGTAAGTATCTTGCTCAAGGGTACTACGGCTGGAGGTGGGATTCGAACCTGCAAGCTTTGGACCCAAAGGCAGTAGCTCTGACCAGTACATTACCAGGTGTCCCTAAGAGTCACTCAACTTCACTGTCTCCGTTTTTGTAACACACCAGAAGCTGCATTATACTACTATACTTAGTATATCCTGAATCATACTACCTTTGTATTTTTTCATTTTATCACTGTGTACATTACTTCTATTTACCACAGACATTTCTATCATAATCGTTATTAACAACATAAATTTAGTGGACATCCATTTCCAAAGTAAACAATAAGAGATAAAGACCGGTTTTCCCATGAACTACCCAGTGGCTGTACCACTTCAGACCAAGGACCTCGATCAAGGCCACTACAGCAAGAGAGGGATTTGAACCAGGAACCATCAGATTAGAAGGCAATGACCCTAAACTACAACACCTACTTCTCTTAGCGGCATAAGAGCGCATTATAAAGACTATAACTGTGAGCAAGGACTGCGGTGAAGACAAGGGCAGTAACACTCGCTGCTGTGTGGATGTGACGACTGTGGGGCGATGGTCACAAGTAGCTACAGCAGCTGGAAATCTCAGGAAGACGGCGGTGTTAACAAGCTGCCGCAGGCTGCAATCTGCCAGCTCGCACGTCAGACAGTTTCATCGGTGCTCCCGTCACACTCTGTCGTGACATCTGTGGGCCCCAGAGCAAGTAGGTTCTGAGAATTCGCGGCTCGGCGCCGTCAGGAACAAACACGTCCTCTCAGTATTTATAGATCTGGTTTGATAACTGGCTTTTATATTTGTTCAATAGCTCTCACTGCTGAGTTTCAGGTCTAACCCTAACCACTTCCATTTACTCTTCGTCAACAATAAGGTTTCTCAAATGGAACACCTTGTTTAGTGCAAACCATTAACATTTCAGGCTTTAAAAAAAGGACATTACTAAAGAAAAGTCACCCCATCCATTTTAAATAATCCTGTAAAAACTGCAACAACAATAATTTCAGTGCTGATGGCTGCTGAAACAGCAGGACGTGGCAAAACCTATATAGCAGGCATCGAGGCAAGGGTCTTGGCCTCAAACCCTTTACCCTTGGCCTCTGCATCCAGCTGCAGCAGAGGTTGAAAGCCTAGACAAGGGCTGAGCATACAATCAGAAAATAGATCACAGTCAACGTGCGGAGTAATCTGTGCAGAGCACAGTAACACACTGCCGCACAGCTCACACTCTCCTGATATTCAGCTCACTGAGGATGACTTTGGGCAGGAAAATCAGTACAGATTTTGTTTGCATCAATGCTTCGCTAGCAGGCCTGTACAATATTTTATGGTAAGTGCATGTGGCTATCACACTGGGGCTGAAATTCCCAGCATGACTGGCTTCTCCTCTGGCTGCAAATGGCATCATTACCCTCACCCTAAACCCACTCTACAACACCAAGGCACCGATCTCACACACACACTCACACTCTCACTCTCTCTCTCTACAACAGAGCTTGGGCCTCAGTTGACTCACAAATCAGAATGTGATCCACTGCTAGCGCAGGATCTGATCGGTGCTAGATGACACTGCGCTGCTCTGATTAGTACTGTGTTCTGCATCAGAACCCAGGAATTCCACCTTTAACACTGTGGTGCATTTCTGCGCAAACCGTTTTAAGGCCTGAGCGCAGGGCATGCAGGGAAAGCGACTGGTTTTACCTCTAAAAGTAAACATATTCGTCGCATGCTTTGTTTAAACGATGTGAAAATTTCTGTGGTGCCGTGCTTGTGTTTCAAAAGCTCGAAACACCTAACAAGCTTCACACGCTGCTGACTTCCTCCCGAAACTTTGTCTTTTGCTATTCCATGCATTTGTTATCCAAGTGTCAACGGATGGCTAATTTATCCTGTAAATAGACTTCGGGTTGAAAAATCATCAGTTTGAAACACAGTCAAGAGCAGAGTACTCATATCAAAAGCAGGGGTGTGTGTTATGTGTCTGTGTGTATATAAACACATATACCATGTACTGTGAAAAAATGAACTGAAATTAAATTAAAGTGTGTGTGGGGTGGGGGTGGTTCCCGTTTCTAGCCATAGTCTACACCACATCCACTACTAGGGACCTTTTCCTACAACAGAAGTCACGAAGCAACATGACGGCACTGACCCCGGAACAGTGGCTCTTTTAGCTGTGCTGCACATGGGTGTCACAGCAGCTATCGGAAGAGTCCTTCTGGACACACACGGGTCCCTGGTTACCTACCAGATTTGCTCATGTCCGTCTCATCAGGAGGGAACTCGCGCTCCTCCATCGGACTGATCTTGAGTAGGTCCAGCGGGCTGCTGACACCTGAGAGGGGGTCTTCTCCCACCAGATCATCATGGAGGTCAACCAGGTCGGAAGCCATTACCCACAAGGCCACAGTGTAGTGGCATGCACCGAGGTGTATTAGGACGCACGGACGATTCCTGAAAAGTAACAATCTTGTGTTACAGGAAGAAATGTTTTCATTGCTTGGAAACATGCTGGGGAAAAAAAAACAAAACAAAAAAAAGATCTAGTATTAAAAGCACATCACCTAGAGAACACCACATATTTGGAATGTTGTTTCAGTCAGATGTGGGCAGTTCCTCCATACCGGAATTTATACCGGAATTATAGCACAAAAACGGTCTCGAAAAAAGTGTTATGAAATTATATAACCTGTTGAAGGACACAGAACTCAAGGATCTGGCTATAACAGAAATTCACACATACAACATGAATACAGTCACACTGTGCTTATGAACAGAGCTACAGCACAAGTAATAAAACAAAAAAAAATTAAAACTGAAAACCTTGGCTACATTCACGACACACATGACACAGGCCTCTATTTGCTGATGTCACAATGAGGCAGCTCATAACTTTACTCCCTTTCTAACAAAATAAGACATGGCAATTATGGATATTTGGGGGGGATTATTATTAACCATTAATTATCAGGCGCAAATGTACGAGGTGACTTGCAGTGCCATAATCAACTTCACAATGATTTACACATTTATATAGCAGGATATTCTTACTGTAGCAATTGAGGGTTAGTACCTTGGTCTAAGGCATAATGACAGGAGGGGAATTACCCCTAAGCTTCACAATACAATGAAACAGCTATAAACAGAGTTTAAATACCTATTTTGCTCAAGTTTAATCTGTGAGACAAAATCCAAGAGAGGAACGTCGTTATTTAAATACCTTGCAGAAGGTGCGTAACTCTTTCCCCGACAATCGCCGCTACAATAATAGCAGTAGTGAAAACGAAGTTGTGTGTTTGCTCTGCTTTTGCACGTTTCCTTTTCATTGCAAGAAGGTTGTGCGAAAGAGAAACAGCCGGAATGTTTGCTTAGTCTACGAAAAAGTTAGTTAATGGTCAACAGGTCAGTATCGCTTCCTCTCGTTGAATGAGCTTGCGGTTTATTCACGACAGTCTTCGCCAACCACAAATTTGCTGATCTGTAAAGTATGTCTTATATTTCTGTATTTCTGTTTCCATTTAAATCTACGGCGGCACAGCAGATGACACTCTGTTAGGAACATGAAATGAAGTGAAGATCTTGGCACTATTAATACTAATAATTTTTTTTTACATTTACATTTATTTATTTAGCAGACGCTTTCCTCCAAAGCAACTTCCAATGAACTCTTTGTAGTGTCATCAGCCCACACACCTTATTCACCACGGTGACTTACACTGCTAGATACACCACTTACACTGGGTCACTCATCCATACATCAGTGGAACACACACACTCTCTGTGTCACTCACACACTATGGCTGAACCTGAACAGCATGTCTTTGGATTGTGAGAGGAAACAGGAGCACCCGGAGGAAACCCACGCAAACATGGGAGAACATACAAACTCCACACAGACCGAGTGGGGATCGAACCCACGTCCTCTTGCACCACCCAGGCGCAGTGAGACAGCAGCACTACTCGCTGCGCCACCGTGCCACCTTTTTGTAACACAGTCGTTGTCGAGTTCAGTTTTCATTCCGCACGTCATGTGTGCAGGGAACAAAAGTGACGAAGAAAAGGCTGGTGTGCTTTCTCGTTTGACTGACATGACCTGAGAGACATAAACACTACACTGTGGTGTCACACTGTGGTATTAACAACTGATATACAAAGTGAATCACTGATACTTAGCGCCATGTAACCGCTGCACAGCAGACAATGTTTATCAGGACAAGCCTGGGTGTGTGTTTACGTGTGTCACCTAACTAGATATGAACGGCCGCTGGGCACTGACTGAAAACATATTGATTTGGGTGATAACATTCTTAGTGTGAAAACGCTGGCGCAACAGCACTGTTTGATGTGATCCCATTTCCAAACACGAGTCAGCACATGCCATGTGAAATGCGTAACTAGGGACAGAAATGCAGCTCGGGGCGTCATACGGCACAAAGACATATTCACTTTGAGAACTCGGCTGAATAAGAGGAACGCTTTGAGCTGCACGTCTGATTATCGCATATTTTTCACTTGAAACGGTGGCGCAGCGGGTTTGGCTGGATCCCGCTCTCTGGCAGGTCTGGGGTTCGAGTCCTGCTTGGGGTGCCTTGCGACAGACTAGCAGCACTGTCCCAGTTTGTTCAGTGTGAAAAGTGATGGATTACTGGACCACTGAACCATGTAATATTACTGTTGTTGGCCTCCTCCTAGTACTATGGTAAATAAAACAGGCACCACTGCACTACCCACACATTCCTCTTAATAATAATATATTAAACTTTTACTATGACTTTCAATGTTGTATAATCAACTTTGCTTACCCATTTAAACAGCAGGGTACTCGCTGTATTGGTTTATGCGCCTCGATCAATAGTATTACAGTGGGATTCCAACCAACAACCAACCGGAAGGCAACAACTCTATCATACGTGAAATATCCATAGCAACGCAACCAGCACATGCATATCAGAAGGAAATCTGCACGCCTCTCAATCATTCTGTAGCGGAAACTGCACAAGTGACACCACCCCCCCATCGCCGCAGTTATTTCTGCAAATAATGAGTCTTCCCCCTGTTGGGATAGTACAGAACTGCCAGTATTACCACCTATCTAGTATTCATTTGCATTCAGTGTCTATTTTGGCAATATTTGCCTATTCCTCCATTATTCCAGTGTCTGCTATCACTACTCGCTGTAAACACGCTGCTGCCGTCGCTTCGCGCAAGTCCCTTTGGAATTGGTCAAGTTTTTAATCTATCTAGTCATATCTCCACCGCTGGACATTATTGATTTATTCATACATCTTATGTTTTTCTTGAAAGCAACTGAGAATTTTTTTACCCATTTACAGAGCTGGATTTTGTTTTTTTCACTCAAGCAGTTTACAGTTTGCACCCGGATGAAAGGTACTATATTAGGAGGTGCAACTTGAACCCGGGTCCTCTGAGTGTAAGGGGGGCTGCTCTAACTGCTACGCCACCTGCTGGCCCCGACGGGACCTAGAACGACACGAGTATCAATGTGGGACCGAGAAGCCGAATGACACGGGCAGACGAGATGGATGAGACAAGACACCACCATGGCTGGATCGAGTCCCTCACACACCTCGACTTCAGAAAACACACTGCGTACTGTTACTTGTGTGTTCCCAGCAGAAGGGGCCTGTAAGGAATATAATAAGAGACACTATACAAGATTTCTAAAATTTGCTTTTCAGACTTAATAAATTACAAACTGTGCTGTGGTTTAACTCGTCTTCTCATCACGTCACGATTCGATTTGTTGTTGTTTTGGTGCAAATGCAAATGGGGAATTAGCAATAATAAGCGCAAATGAATGACGTAACCAGAACTCTCCGTATTATCATGAGGAAACCACACTAGTGAGGTAAACTGAACATTTTGTACAGCACCGACACGACGGTAATTAACAAAAAGAGACGAAAGGAAATGTAATAATCACCTTCCCGGCGGTGCGACTACTAGTCTGTCTAGTCCACACGATGCGATGGTATCTTTCAGCCCAGGCGCCAGCCCGACAGAGACAGACACACCTCAGCGGAACACTCACTTAAAAACACCCCGTAACTTAGTAACTGTCCGTACCTTACTCTTATTTAGAATGTCAAATAAAATGCATATCACACTTCTACAAAACTGAATTAGTCCTTTTGAAACAGTATGCTTACCTCGCACTCCGTCAGGTAGCGCCCTCCAGTCTACTACCGCCTTTCCGAAAGCTGGAACGTTAACTGGAAACTTCCGGTATAGGTACGGAAGTAGGACTCGTTTTAACAATATACTTCCGGGGGCGCGGAGGTCGTGGATGCTAGCGGAATCCGATTAAATAGCTAGTGGTTCATGAACGGTAACAAACACTTCTTTGGTGGTCTGTGGGGTTTGCAGAATTCCTTTACTGTTCTCTTAGCATTCATAAAGGTTTATGTTGTTGCTTTACTTTGCCCCTCCGTCCTGTCAATAAAGCGTTTAAAAAACAAATTCTTGTTTTTTTTTAATACACCAGTGAATCTCACACACACATTTTGAAATATAATAATTCGTTCATTGTTTCCAACTATGAAAAAATTAGTTTTCCACGTCATTGGTAAATACAGAAAGTCACGTCCCCGCCTTAACAAAGGTGGCAAACATGAAATATTTAACATAATTGTACTTTAGAACATACAGTAAGTAACTAAAGGTATTGAATTAAAAGTGGAAGTGCGTTAATTCTGTCCCCAAATGCAGACATTTACACGCACTTTATGATTCTGAGAGCTTTTAAGTGCATTAATGCTCATTTTCTCAGATGTCACCAGGTACATGACACCATCTGCTGGTGTATGATGTCCCAATGTGATGAGCTGCACTGGCCTGTACTCTGAAGTTACCCTGGTAAACAGGCTCACAGTGCACTTACCTGGTTGTTTTTTTCCTCTCAATGAGAAACACTTGTCAGTTATGACTCATGATCAGTTATTAAATGCATCAGTGATGCTATTTCAATGCTTTACTAATTCAGCTTAGTTCAAAATCTGCTCGACATTTTCTAGAACTCTCTGAAAACACTCATTTGTGCAATTCCAAACACATAATCATTATTACATGCTATTAATAAATACTGTTTTGTCCTTAACTGTAGCTTTTTAAAAAAAAAAAAAAAAAAAATCTCTACCTGCACAAGTAAAATCTACACATGTAGATGCAAACCCTAGATCAGTCTGCTGAAAATTATGTCATAAAATTAAAAATCAATAAAATATTTGTAAGCATCCATGTGTGGCATGCTTTAGTTATTATATTCCTCTGGATTCTTATGAGTTGTATGGGAAATGGGCAATACTATTGCACCTTTGACACATTTAGATCTTATCGATATTTTTACATTAATCCATCCATCCATCCATTTTTACATTAAAGTGATTATTATTGTTGTCACGATCATCATCATCACCGTCGTCACCCTGACCTCATCACGGCACAAAGTAATTGCCTATAAAGTGTCTAATATAATAAAAGAAAAATCCATAATACAAGGCAGTGAGATGTCTTACAATTCAGTGTAAAGTTTATTGAACTCTGACTGAAATAACGAAACGGCGACGTTATTCGTGTCAGTCATCATCGCTGGCACTGTCCTCAATGACCTTCTTCATCCATTTCATCATGCGGAATAGGTGGGTGTAGAATCCATACTTTCCGTCCCTGTCACAACCCTCTCCCCACGACACGATTCCCACCTGGTACCACCGGCTGTCATCCGGATTCTGGGACAGAAACACGCTCATCATTGGAGACATTTTCTGGAAGCCATATGCCATCATTATTATACGTCCATCCTGACTGAAAGCGGAACCTTACGTGTAACACGCTTACGCTTCAGACAATTTCAAAAACCTTGTCTGTTCATGCGTCCTGGTGGCATTTGTCTTACCGATTTTCTCAGAACAGATGCACATGACTGGTGAGAACGGAAAGGGAGCCTAGGAAGAAAGACGCTGCATTACCTTCATAACGAAAGGGCCTCCGCTGTCTCCTTCACAAGCATCTCCTCTGGTTGTGTCCTCTGGTTTGTACCCTGAAGCACAGAAAAAAACACTCGAGGCTTTATTATGTAAAGCAGAAATTTGGAGGGTGGAGGAGCGGCTGACACGCTGAATGAAGCCGCGTAAGACGAAGCCGTGGCAAACGGGTCGCCTGCAACCCTCACCTGCACAGAACATGTTATCCGTGATGGGGATGTTCGTGGATGCCCTACAGGTCGCATGTTCTACAATGGGCAAGTGAATCTGCTGCAGGACGGTGGGTAGGTTGCCTGGGGAATAGGACCAGGACTCCTTCAGGTTCCCCCAGCCACTGACCCGACCCTTGTAGCCGGTGAACATCAGCCTGCAAGGACAATTACAACCTGCTATTTCAAGTGGAGCCTCCCTTGAGAATTCATTTAGTTTAACCTTTTATGCGGCAATGTATTTAATGGAGGGGACCACGGTGGTGCAGCGAGTTTGGCCGGGTCCTGCTCCCTGGTGGGTCTGGGGCTCGAATTCCGCTTGCGGTGCCTTGCGATGGACTGGCGTCCCATCCTGGGTGTGTCCACTCCCCTTCCCCCTCCGGCCTTGCGCCCTGCGTTGCCGGGTTAGGCTCCGGTTCACCGCGACCCCGCTTGGGACAAGCGGCTTCAGACAATGTGTGTGTGTGTGTGTGTGTGTGTGTGTGTGTGTGTGTGTGTGTGTAATGGTGAGACTTGAAGCCAAAATGGGAAAAAGTATACAGTGACTTCAAAAATGTCCCTGAAGAACACATGGTCCTAAAAGATGAGTATATTTAGGAGCAAGTGTCTTGTAAAAATGAATTCATGGAAAGGATTTTCTTTTTAAATCTGACTGAAAGAACAGGAAAATGGTTTATTTATAAAAAAAAAAAAAAAAAAAGCTAATCTCACATTTACAACTCTAATATTGTCAGGACTGATGGATCTTCTTACGTCCTTGCGATTTTCTTGGTTGGCAGGCAAACTGGATGGATTTCACTGCTGAAGGTTATAGGCTTCTTCATATGCAGTAGCGCGATGTCCCGGTTCAGGTTTTCCTTCCAGTTGTACTTTGGATGGACGATGATCTTGTCAAGGGCCACAATCTTCTCTGTGCCTCTCTCAAACCTGACGGGTCATAAAAAGAGTCGAAAGCACTTCAGTGTGGATGAGGGTGCATAGCATCGCTCTATTAGAACACTGTGGCCTCCTGTCCAGTAAATGACTTAAATCCAGCCCCAGAGAGCACGTGTTGCGCATGTGTGAAAAGACCACACACGTATCCCTTCCACTAACTTGGAACGGTAATGCTTGCCAAGGCGGACCAGAATGTCATCGGTGGTGAAGTTCTTGCCCCAGGGCGGGTACAGTATGCAGTGGGCGGCGGTGAGTATCCACTCGTTGCTGATCAGACTGGCTCCACACAGAAGCTCCTGGGGACTCTTCTTGTAGAGCATCACCTGCCTGCCGGTCAGACCAAGATCACATACACATTCAAGAGCCCCACTCAATTAATTTCCCCGAAAACATACCCAGGCCTTTTGTTTTTCATACAGCTATCATTCAAAATGAGCTTATTAGTGAGAAGGATGGGAAAACAATACTTGGACAAAGATCAAGGTTTATTTTACGTCGTATAATTGAAGAATTTAACGGAAAAGTCCAAATACTACCTAGTTTTCTGTTGTGTTATGTTTGCAGCTTGTGAACAAGAAGAATAAAACAGATGTAGTGAGTTATTACCATGGCGAGCTGCCTACTTCTGCATCCTTGCCCTTCACAATTCGAACTGCTTGGTAGGAATCTAGGAGCTCCTGTTCCGTCTCGTCTTGCTTGTTCACGCTTTCGAACATCGGCCGCAGCCCGCACACTGCAAACCACGTCAGCGCACAGAAATGGCAAACGTTATTTTAACATTTTTATTGACTTCGAGCTACCTTAACAAAAAAATTAAAAAAAAAAAAAAAAAAACAATTTAAAACGAATGAAAATAAAAATGCTTCATTTCCACAAACGCTCATTCATTGCCAGCTGTTAACCGATTCATAATGTACAACATCTGTCTTTTTATAATTGATCACCAACACTCCAGACACAAGCCGTAAACACCGTGGAAGGAAGTTGGCTTAAATGGCTTCTAGGCTCCTGCTCTGTTTCAGTGTGTTTTTACTGCCAACTAGTGGCTGGCTTTGGAAATGCAGCTCACGTTCCCTCCTAAGGAGCTCAGGGTTTCAAACCATGTGTGCTTCTGCTCGAGACCTGATCCCTTTATTTAATTCGTATATTCCATTGCACTCGGTGAAACATTTCTCCCAAGAAGGCAAGTAAACCGACACTCGCTCCACTTACCTTCCTCACCCTGGCCAAAACTACGGGGTTCGAAAAAGGCCTTTTGTGCCTCGCCACCCACGGTCCTTTCACGTCCCTCTGTATCGTCTGCAAACTTACTGAGGGGTTCATCTGATTTAAAGGAGCATCAGACACTGTTCAGCAAGACGCTTCCAAGATATTCTTTCAACACAAAATGTGTTTATAAGGACAATATTCAAAACACTCTTAAAGACCTTTATTTCTTTATCGTTTTTTAGTGAAAAATTCCTCTCAAATGAATTACTTTTCATCTCTATCCATATTCTCGCAGCAATTTCCGCCCTTCAAATATAAGGTCTACGACTTGCTTTCATCATCGTGCAGATGTCACGTATAGGATATGATTTTGCTGAGATGCATAGCGTCTACACTTGGTCTGCTGTGAAGCACCAGCTCCCTCCATCTATGCAACATTGTCACGTGCACCAAACAACTTTACCGCACAGCTCCAAGCTGCAGTAGTCCATCGTGATATTGGGGTGATCCACAAAGCACCACGGTCCCTCCAGGTCCTCATCGGGGTTTCGGCAGTGGTTCTGCACCAGCTTTACTTCGGGAAGGAACTCATGGCCAGCGCTGAACGCGACCGCTTTCGGTGATGACCACAGAAGGCACTTGAAGCCCCGTACAGTGACAGAGAGGGTGCCCGTGTAGTCCAGCCCACTGTTTAGTAAGCAGTCGCTTGTGACCTTTTTACCCTTCCCACCTGAAGGTGCCTGGGTTTCGATTGGAGCAAGCGGCTCTCCTACGGAGGGGAAAACACAAGGAAGTCGAGAAGAAAACACGAACCCCGCAAGGTCGCGCCACACACACCGGGACGCGCTTCTTCTCTCTCCACCGAGGCTGTATCTGTCCTCCACGAATGGAAGTGTGAAAATCTATCGCTGGGTTTCCAGCACAAGCAGCTACACCTTTCACTAAATTGCTCTGCTTTACTATGTTATGCAACTGTGAGGCAAGTAAATGGTGGGTGCGGGGCTGAGACCTACCGCACTTTGGGATATTGCAGTGCTCCCTCCTGATAACGGGGTTCCGAGTGTAGCACCAGGGCCCCTTGGGGCTTTGGTCGGGGTTCCGACAGTGGTTCTCAGTCAGGCTTGAGTCAAGCGACACGTTGAACTCCCTTAAAGGTAACGGAGGGTAGGGGAGAAAGTCAGCCGACTGCTCGGCGGTTCAGGTGCCGTCGCTCCGGCTGAACATGTTTCTGGAACTTACGTGATTTTGTGCGGGAAGTTGCTCTTCCAGAACTGACATGCTATCTTTGACGCCGTAACCGAAACGTTACCCCGGTATTCCATACCGATACCTGTGATGCACTGACCTGAAGGAGCCACAGATGGCAGAATCCGTCAGACACGCTCGGCCGAATTTGGCCCATAAACAAGTCGTCGCACAATCCCCGGTATACGATATGATCAATTGCCAGTATGATTTATATTATCAATGTGATTTTTTTTTGCACTCGTACAGAGCTGCGGCACACATCTCAGTAACCGCTACATCCTCCGAGACATTAAACATCTCAGCTTTTCAGCACCCGGTGTTACACAGGCTACCACGGTCGGTACCTTCAGCTTTTTTAGGGGTCAAGCACTTTCTCAGGTTTTCAGTGTTGCTCTTGGTTCTTTGCAGTTTGGGGCCATTGCATACTGAAAAAAACATACGTAGATTATAAGATGTTGTGTCGTGAGTAACAGAAAACGACGGCAATATCCCCAAAGACGACTCCCTGCTAACAGCCGCCGAAAACGCGCCGGCGACGTTTACGGTTTCTCATTTGTACTTTGTTCCTGGATCAGCTATTTACATTTGATGTTGAAACCGGTGACCACACACTTTGTACTGTTTAGGGAAAATGTTATACTCTGATTAGATAAAATATTTGTCCTTACCCCCATATCTGGCCCAAAAAGTTGCCTGGATGTGAAAAAAGGAGATTTAATGGCACAGCCGTTAGGGGATTACAAATAAACAGCATGTGAATATTAAAATATAACTAATATAATGCTGTGCAGACAGAACAGGTGGTAAATGTACCTCCTATTAGAACTGTAATAGAACAGAATTGTAAATATGCATTTTTGATCATGGAATAAAGCTGCTGCGTTTAAGATGTTAGAACGTAACATTGACATGAAAAGGAGGAATTTAAAATATATATATGTGCATTGAGAAATATATATATCTATATACACAGTATATATATATGCGCCTTTTTTGAGCAGACAAAAAGACAGCGGCTACTGGCCGGCGCCTTTGACTTACGGTTTTGCCCACATCCTCGTGCACTTCGCGAGCCTCCTCGTAGTTGCAAATCTCTTCCAAACACTCTCTCTCCAGGTTCCCTGCCTTTAACTCCTCTAGCAAGGAGTTGGCTCTCCTGGCACGGACGAAAACTTGACTGGCAGATTTGGAATCAAGGAACACTGCAGATGGAAGAAGAAGGAGGAGGAGAAAGAGGAAAAATTTGATTTTTTTATTAGGAAATACCGCGGCCGCGTCCCGCTTTCGAAAATAACGATCGGATGAACTTTATGGCCATGAGGCATTATGCGTATAATCTTGTGATTAGTTGTGTGTTGTTCGTATGAGACAGTATCTGCCCCGCCGAGTCAAAAATGATGAAATATGTATCGATAGAAAGCATCACTTACCATTATTTCAACAGTTTTACAGTAATCTTCCTGATGTAATTAATGAAAGATAAACCACTTCTGCCCCCATTATTTCACTACGGGGGCAGCGGGTGGCGTGGTGGTTAGTGCTGCCTGCTTTAGACTCAGAAGAACTTGGGTTCAAATCTTGCCTCCTCCTGTAGTACTGTTGATCAAAGTACTTACCCTCAACTGCTACAGTAAAAATTACTCTGCTGTAAAAACCAGTATATTATTGCTGTGTTCTGGAAAAGCATGAAGTAAACGTATCAATGTGAAGCTGCGTTTCTTTTATTATAAAGCAAAGTCTCTCACCATTTTCACCGTACATGAGGTGAAGGGTGGCAGACAAGACGATGCAGACGACAGGCACTGCTATCCCACCCATTGTCTCCGGCGGCTGGAGCCTGAATGAAGCGGAGCGCCTGCCTCCGCTCTGAAACCTTCATCATCCGCCCTCACGCACACTATTCAGCCTTCTGGTTAATATTGAACTATAGGAGGGCTAAAAAGGCATACAATGTCTAACCTCGAGAAGGTCAGTACCCCCCATCAACTCGGGATGCTCGCTAATGACACCTCTTACGGTCACGAACAGAAGAATCTATCTTTAAGACATGGAATCAAGGGGTTGCAAAGATATGGCAGCAAATAGCATAGACGCACGCTTGTAACCTGACTGTTGCCAGTTCTAGTCCCAGGATAGTCCCTGTTGTAGCGTCACTCAGTGAGGAGCTCAACCTAAATGACCTTTTTGAAGATACCCAGCTGTGTAAACAGGATTATGGAGACCAACTCGAAAAAATACATTGACCTTGGTCAGGAGCTCAGCTACACACAATTATGTTTGTGTTTCACCAATAGTGAAATATAAGCAATATAAATAAAAGCAGAATTTTAACCAAATCGTGAAAACCTGTGACATTTATTAATAGTACGGGAGAGGTATTTATGTATGAAAGGACTCTTGATTAGCTTCATTGTCACGTGCATCTTTATTTACCAATTTTACTTGTCTGACACTTAAACCCAAAGCAACTTTAAACCACAGTTTGGCAATTTATATACTGCGGGTATTAAGCAGAGCGAGTACCTTACTACCAAGTACCTTGCTATATGGTATAAAGAAATAGCACAGAGTGGGATTTGATCCTACTGGTCACCAGTTGAAGGCCATGTCTTTAACCACAACACCTCCCACTGCTGGACTTTCAAACAGAACGCTGTTGAACTAATATCAGACACATATTTTCCCCAAGAGAGGAAACGATTTTTCTCAAGATGTTACATACTGCACCAGACTGTTTTATTACTTGTCTGCAATTATTATTATCGTTTTTCATGATCTTTCCATAAGTGGATGAGACACTGTATAGGGTTAGACAATTTATCATAGTGTTTCAGTAAAATCTTTTCCTTCCTCTGAATTGGACAGTACAAATAAAAATGTGCTATTAAGGACTCAACAGATGGGTTCAGAAAGAATGCTTTTTCACAGTGTTTACAAAGATTTCCCCAAATACACATCTGTAATTTACATATTCTGCATTAGACCACGGAATGACGACATAAAGCAGTGTCCCTGTGGAATTTCCTGTTTTAAGAGCACAAGTCGAAAAGAGCTCTTGGTAAACAGTGACGAGACAAAGGTCCACCGAGCAGAACTGTCAATATTTGTAGAAATCTTTAACTCTCCCAGTAACTGCACGATTTCACCAGACAACACATACGTTCAGCTCTTCCACTTCAGCAATAATTAATAATTATTTTTTTTTATTAACTAATAACCGCTGACAACTTATAAATAAATAAATATGGGGTATATTTTGAATGATGGTATGAAATACTAAATCACGCCAAAGACATATTTCTTAGGCCTTTACTTAGCATTAAGAATTTCTGATGCATCTGTTTTAATTTTTAACTACCAGTAATCAAGCAATAAATTATCTCATGACAGAAAATTTATCAAAAAATACAATGGAAAAAAAAAAAGTGGGGCAGCTGTCACACTAAGTCCCTGTTTCTATTTCGACAGTCTCAGCCACAGAGCTCAGGCCATCGTCCCCCTGCAGAATGACCATGTTGCCGTGTGTTGTCGGATCCTCCACAATGATGCACTTGCTGGTCGAGTCGGAGATGATGATCTCGATGACGTCCTCGCTGAGCTGAATGTGCTCCTGGCCCGGCTCACCTGCGGAGTTGTCGGCGATCTCATGCATGACTCGGTCGCGTGTGAGAGGCACCTCATCACGGAAAGGGCTCGTGGGGCCGATAATCACCTCGTCCGAGCTGGGTATGAGGGCCAGGTTCTGCACATACACCACCGGCTGCTCCCCCAGGAGCCGCGTGCCCGTCTTCGCACTTGCCTTTCGCCCACCCTTCCTTGGGCGGCCTTTTACGGGGGCAGGGTGACCGCACTCCAGGTCCTCCTGGGCCTCGGCCTGCTCCCCTGCCGCCTGGTCCTCCTTCCGCCGGTGCGCCTGCTGGTGCCGAACGAGGCTCTGCATCAGTGTGTAACTGGCGCCGCATATGGTGCACTTGTGTGGCTTCTCTTCCAGGTGGGACTTCTGGTGTCGCCGCAGCTTGGTGGCTAATGTGTAGCCCTTGCCACACACATCGCATTTGTATGGCCGCTCTCCGGTGTGGAGGCGCTCGTGCGCCCGAAGCGTGTGGGGGTCGCGCAATGCCTTTCCGCACACGGGACACAGGTAGGCTTCTCCGGTGTGCGAGATGAGGTGGCGCCGCAGCTCGGGTACCTGCGAGAAGTGCTGGTCGCAATGGTCGCATTTGTAGGGCTTCTCTCCGGTGTGGATTCGCAAGTGGCCGAGCAGGTTCCCCCGCTGCCGGAAGGTTTTGCCACAGTGGGGACAGGGGTAGGGCCGCTCGCCCGTGTGCAGCCGCATGTGATTCCTGAGCGAGCCCGAATTCGCCAGCTCCTTCCCGCACACGTTGCACTTGGGCTTGGTCGCCTTCACGTTGGCCTCCTTGGAACGGTGGGCCTCTCGGTGGATACGCAGAGACGGTCGCCGGACGAAGGCCTTGCCGCAGACGTCGCAGACAAATGGCCGCTGCCCCGTGTGGAGGACCTCGTGCTCCTTCAAGTCCCGCTTCAGGCCATAGCTCTTGTCGCACTGCTGGCACTTGAACGGCCTCTCGCCCTTGTGCATGAGGAGATGTGCACGGAAGCTCTCCTGGGAGCTGTAGTTCTTCCCACACTCTGTGCACAGGTACGGCTTGAAGTCTGAGTGTGTAAACTTGTGCTTCTTTAAGTGGCACAGCTGGAAGAAGCTCTTGTCACACTCATCGCATTTGTACCTCCTTTCCCTGGCGTCAAAGCTGAAGATGTCCAGGAGTGTCGCGATGCCGCTTCGCACGGCTTCCTGCGTCCTCACCTCAAAGTCCTGGAGCACTTCCTCTGCAATTTCCTGTGTGGCTGAATGCGGAGGTGGACGATCTTCGTTTTCACCTCCGGGAATGTCTGAGCTTTGTTTTCCACTCTCAGCTCCGTGCGCCGGTGCTCCTCCCTCACTCCCTGTGGCAGGACTCGTCTCGCTCCCCTGCTGTTCCAGGACCCTCATTTTCCGCTCCTGCAGACGTTTCTGGATGCGACTCACGAGCGTGTGCACCTTTCTGGGCTTAGCGGCCAGACGGGAACTGGACCTGGAAGGCGCCGATGTTGGCTCAGCACCACACACCCTCTCCCCGAGCACCCCTGTGCCGCTGGGCATTTTCTCCACCGAATGTCCAGCTTCACCCTCACCCACAATCCGATCGGCGTTTAGCTTAGGCGTGTTGCTCTCCCCGCTCCTCTTAGTCTTTCTCTTTTCAGGGTCTCTCAAGGGCTTCTTTCTCATTTGGCCGACGTGTGTTTTCTTCCTTTTGACACAAGTGCGCGGAGTGTCGTCCACATGCTTCCCATCTGCTTGAGGATCCATAGTGTTTGGAACTGCGTGGTTCCCTGCGGAGGGTCCGTTGAGATCTGTTCAATGACAAACAATATCAATCACCTGTAATCTTCAAAAAGTACTACAGCAGACACGAGAGCCCTGTCCATTTGACTTCACCAGTGCTGAACGACTGTGGTAAAACGATGCACTGCGCAGATTTCTGCTCCCGCTGCTTTGCTCACCTGCCATTAATTTTCATCCATCCATCCATCTATATGATGCTTTTCTCCAAAGCTAGCCTAATCATACAAATTTCAAAACAATCAGATATTAATTGACAGGAAGCAGGTATTCAAGCAGTACCTGATGTTGTTGGTTTCTCGCTTCCTTGCGAAGAGTTAGTATCTGCAAGCTGTATACGCTGCTCAGACGCCGTCTCGTCCTTTGATTGGCTGCCGTTGTTCTCGACAGGTAAGCTTTGCGCTGCGCTCTCTGCTTCACAAACCTCTTCCTGCTCCAGCAGCTCAGCAAGCCCCCGCTGCTCCTCCAGACAAATGAGAAGTTCTGTACCTGGGCGTATATCTTCACAGACCCTGAAACAAGCCCTCCCGCCGACACTGTGGATGGCCACGTTCCGCTCTTCCTTGTTGCTCACAACGCAAGCAAACCTGGGGGAAACGGGACGGGTTGTTCAGAGGGACAGAGTAATAAAGCAGCTGTGGCCAAACAAGCACTAACACCCAATTGCTTGTATGGGGAATACTGATGTCAGAAAATGTGTTTTAAAAAGTATTCCACGTCAGGGTACATATTAAAACATGTTTAAAATTTTGAGGATTTTAAAAATTTAAATATTATTTTAAAAAATAATCATTTAAATGTTTTAAAAAATTAATTCATGTTTGAATACATATTAAAAATATGTTTTAATAATTTAGGTTAAAATTTAAAGTTTAAAAATGTCTAGTGTTTCAAAAATTTAAAATAATTTTAAAATTTAGTTAAAATTTAAAATTAAAACAATTTTTAAAATATTATTATATATTTTAAATAATATATATATAATTTGGCTTTTTCATGACAAAGTAAATATTACAAGGCATTTGAAAGTCTGAATTTATTTAAAAAATTAAGTTTAAAAATTTCAAATAATTTGTAATAAATTTTAAATTATTTCATGTTAAGAGTATGAAACATGAAATAATTTAAAAAAATTTTCAAGATCATTTTGAGTATGCAACTAATACACAAAAGAGAAATATGTGGTCCCATATATGGTGGCAATTTCACCAGTATATGGTGAAATTCAGATTTATTTGTGGTCCGATACATTCCTGACTTCAAGGCAGGTTTGTAATTTTTGACATACTTCATCCAGTAACTCGAGTCATTGTGCATTCCGTGTGCGGCGATTCGACTCGATTCTTCTAGTTCTCCCTAAAACGACAAAATAAGACATTCCGTACTAACAGTGTATTATGCAACACAATAAACACAGGTTATATAATTAATGCGACCTCTAATGGTGTGCAGTACAATTCAGAAAACATTGTTTGACCTTTCGTCAACTGATGCCAAGTTGACCACAGTTTACAGAGAGAGGTTTTACATGGTTTAAATGGTACATTTAATAGCAGTTATCAAGCTGACAGTTTTATGGTGGTTTGTTAAAAGTATAACACGATTCAGTTATTGCCTTAAGGAGGAGGAACCTAACCTGATTATGCACTTCACCCAAGAGGGTCCCTTTCTGTAGCGTGTTTCCCACACACCAGAGACCCAAATGCCCGCTGTTTGCCAGGGAAGGACCCACAGTGAGCCCTCTGGGTACCGCCTTCAGGACTCTGTGGAGCAGTTCCTGAGTCCGGCTTGGATGAGTCCCGGATTCCTTCCCCATGTCTGTGGCCACTAAACACAAACAAAAGAAATGTTTAACAACATGGCGGCAGGTATTGCAGTATTTGGGACAGTAGTGGTATAAACTGAAGGTTGTTGGTTTCAATCCCACTCTTGCTGTAGTACCCTTGAGCACGGACGGTACTTTTCCTGAACCGATACAACAAGAATCTCCTGCTTTATTAGTGTAAAGATGATTATTGAGTTTTATGTCACTTTGGAGAAAAGCATCTGTTAAATGAAGGAATGTAAATGTACATGTATATAACATTATTACCTTTTGCAAAGGCATTAACCAACTAAAGGTTTATTTTCCCGCTCTCTGTACTCAGATACTTTACCCTTGATCAGCACCCTACAATTTAAATGCAACTAGGCACTAGACCGTTCTACAAAACTGTGATTATTAGGGTAGGGAGAGAGAAACGAGCATCTAAGCATTGATATCATTGATCTATAAGACTGACAGCAAAAATCTGTGAAAAAAAATGTTCAGCTCAATAATTGCTTTTACACATGATCATGAATAAAACATTCTGCACAATCATATCAGAGACCTTTTAACTGAAATCCTGGCGACCTCCTCCAGCCATGAAACGAGAGCCTATAAATTCCCAGCACTTTGGATGATCGTGATAACAGTTAGTGTGCCGAGTAAGTGCATTACCTTTAAATATGAAAGTTGTTGGCTTTAATCTCCCTCCTTCTGAAATACCCTTGATCAAGGTACTTACCAGGAATGAACAGAGTAAGAATACCTTCCAGTACAAATAAGTAAACTGTAGGGAAGTTGATTACCTAACATTTAAACTGCCTTGAACAACATAGTCAGTGAAAAGGTTAATAGAAATATGAAAATGAACAATAATACATGTTTATGTTGGAGGCATTGCTCTGTTATGCGCTGAAAAGAGCTGCAGGTAAAGGGAACAGGGTATTCAGTCATTTCTCAGCTCTCCCAAGCTCAGCTGTCTTTGTTCAGCTGTCCTGAGCACACAAAGCTACCATGTTTCCCTTTGGACCCAAAGGTCACGGGTTCGAATCCCAGCTGTCATACCCTTAAAGCAAGGAACTTAACCCTAAATTGCTCCAGTAAAATTACCCAGCTGTATAAAATGGCTAAATAATTGTAAACAGCTCAACATACTAAAAGGCTTGGATAAAGTGTCAGATAAAAGAATGAATGTTAAATGGTGTGATCTCCCCACACACTGTGAAGAGCAAGGGGGGGGCAACATGATTAAAAGCCCCCACCCACTTGGCAACCCAGCCCAGTGGGTCAGCCTGCAATGCTGTGCAAACCACCAAACGAGGTTTTTCTTTGGACCTAAATGAGAAACAAACCCAAAGTGGAGCACTTCCATCAGACAACAGGCTCTTTTCCAAGACTCTAGTGCAGCTCCATTTAGACAACTAATAATAATGTTTAAAAATGCTGATGCTGTGCTAAAGAAGCTAGCAAGTAATAACATACTGTTCACAAACATACGACAGGTTTCGACAAGAATACGCGCGATCATAAGAGAGCTTTTTGGAAAAAGAGTTTATATATTTAACTAACTCAGGGTTAATTTTTCCTGTGTGACTTGGCCAATGCGAAATCTTCAGCTCTGCACACAAAACTCCGGGAAAGCCATCGTTCTCCAGCCACTGTTAACGGAAGTCAGCGTGGCCGCGTCCTAAAGCTTCCCCTGGGAAACATTTCCGTTCTAGCACACACATTCTTTCCAAAATACGACATAAAATATTATTATGGTTACATGTTGAACAGGTAAACACAAACCTTATATTTTCAACACATCTGAAGTGTTTACTAAAAATTATGCGTGTTTTCTTTTTGTAAACGGTAATGGAACTAATGGAACAAATTCTGAATCACACACGGCCCGTTTCGTGGTGAGATTATTGTGAAATTTTATGGTGATAAAGCCCGGCTCCGGGTTGAAGTGTATTAATATTGAAACTACCACAAATTTGCAGAATATTTAACAAAATACCTGCTTAATTACCTGGGGGATGGCTTAAAAATGCGTCCAAGGAGCAGTATTTCAAATTAATATTTATAAAGGGGCGTGAGCCTTTTCATCCATATGCTGTTTGTGTTGTTTTGTATTAAAGACTTGTTATAACTCCTCGAAATCAGCAGACACAGAACGCATATATATATCAGACAAGCGAGGAAAACCACTATCTCGCGCTGTTCCCGGGCGGCCTTTTTCCTCTTCACACGTCACTTCCTGTACCGCAAAGATTGTGGTACAAGCTGAGAGGGCCAGCAGACGCGCACAAATGTTTCCAAATAAAAACTTCGCCACTCTCAGGGACAGAAAAGTCAGTGCGTATAGTGCATAATACGTCCTGGATGTAACAGTGTTGAGATTGTCGAATAAGGTGGCCGAAAAGAGTCGTGCAAAGGCGGCGGATTTTGAGGAAGGTGAGTGTGTGTGTGTGGAGCAGTCAATGTGGCCAATGAAAATGGCTTCCGAAAGCTGGAGGCAAATCGCCAGCTGCCTGCACATTGCAGAACTGTTGAATCAGAGAAGACTTAACGGTTGTAATCGTTGCCTCAGTGCACCCGTGTACGATTTAACGTTATGTTCAGATATATACGGCAGTTTAACGTGTGGCACTGCTTGTGTTTTTCCCCAACGTTTCTCCTTTCTTTTTTTGAGTGACGTTACCGTCGACCAATTACATCTCTACTTCGTTTGAACGGTCACGATGGGGTGTTCAGTAATAGCCAATCGAACCTCTGCATTGTTGGCTGGGCTGCGCTTAAGGTGTTTGCACACGTCACTCATTTTGCGGGGTTCCAGGCGACCAATCGCAGCACTGCTTTGTTGGCTCCCAAACGCTGGTCCGGTCGCAGACGACCAATAAGACTTTGGGGGTGGGGATTTTCGGTACGTCACCCACAGTTGTGAATGAGTGTTTTCCATGGCAGATGGGCTTTACAAAGTTGTCTATTGTAGTGTTACTTGTTATTCATTTGCATGCATTTTTTTTTGTTGTAAATCGTTTTGTTCAGGAGTTTTTCTTATAGGGCTTGAAAACCAAAAAGATTTTCAATAAAACACCAGGATGATGGAATAAGTGTTTTGTTCTTTGTTAATATCCATGCCCACACACAAGCACCTTGGTTTATTGTTGTTGTTGTTGTTGTTGTTGTTTTTTTGTGCTGCTGCTAGCCTTTATTTTGTTGACACTTTTGTCCA
The DNA here is from genome assembly GCF_900964775.1 of Scleropages formosus. NCBI lineage: Eukaryota > Metazoa > Chordata > Actinopteri > Osteoglossiformes > Osteoglossidae > Scleropages > Scleropages formosus. The sequence goes on from NC_041816.1 coordinate 23,485,216, forward strand.
AGGTCACTTAACAGCAATACTTTATAATTATTGACCCATACAGCAGGATATTTTTACACTATCAATTCAGGACTTGTGCCTTGATCAAGGTTACGATCATGCCAGTTGTGAGATATAAACTGGAAAAAAAAAACAAACTTAAGACTACATGGCAGCAGCCCTAAACAGGAAGTTCCCTCCTGATCCCTTGTATATATAAAATGCATAGTCTAAGTGGAATTCAGACCTGTGATCTCTATATTTGGATGACTTAAGGGGTTTTGTTGTGCTCGGCAGTTTCATATTCCGGCTTGGTTTCGTTTCTGCTTTGGATTTTTCCAGCCCAGCACAGACTACTACCATTATTGGCTGCAGGGGTGTTACACTGGCTCTTTGCACCCCTTTTTCTTCTAAATTCTAGTGTCTCAATCACTCATCAAAGAAGGTAGACCCTTAGTAATATCATGAAGTATCTACGGTCGGTCCATGAATTTGTTCACACAAAAACAGTGATTTATATTAATTTAATACTTTGCTTTTTCAACCATTTGCAATAATTATAAGATGTGAAACAGAATCAATGTTGTGGCTAATTGTGGGAGTGGAGCGAGTTGTAATACTTTGTCGAATATGAATGGAAAAGAATCAGATTTTATTATTATTAGTTACGGCCGTTGTGTCAAATTATTAGTTATAACCTATTGTGTCAAAATATCATTACAAATTTCTCTGCAATCCAGCCTCATACTTGTATTTCACTGAGGCTGAAGTGGAATCTGTGTTCTAGTTTCACTCCTGTTGTACTCTTGATTAACCCTTTGTTTTTCCCCCTCTCATACTGCCTGTCTCAGGGGCCATCATGCTGGACTAAGGAGGAAGTTGAGGGTCCCTCATCTTGTGCGATGCACCATGGCAGAGTCTGCAACCAGCCCGGCAATTCTGCTCTGTGATGCAGAGACTAGCTGCAGTCCGAGGTAAGCTTTCCATGGCCCCTGGTTCTCTTCGGCCTGGAGCTCCCTGTGCTTTAAGTGCTGCATACACTGCTTTAATAATGATAATTACTTGAGCTAAAGCTTTTTACCCTGCAGTTTCCAGGCATCTGCAGTGACACTGGTATAGGTTGCCATGTACCATGATTAGTCACTCAGGTATCATTCAGCCTTTAACTTTTGAGTTGCAAGTGGGATATGATGTGTATTTTGAATACATCTAGTGGAAAAGTAATTGCAGCACAATGGCTAATGAGTAGGTCCACTTTTCTGTTAAGGTCTCATACACGCCATTAACTGTGCATGTTGGAATATCGACCTTCAGGAAGGGAAGTTTAGTTCTTTGGAGGATTAAGGTGACTTAAATGTACTTCACTCGTTATGCTCCAGAACTTTACGTAAAGGGTCGTTGACGTTTACTTCTGGTTATTAGGATAACCATGAATGGCATTTAGCATTGTTTGTGTCGTCATTATTATCTTGGAAAATGAGGACATCATATGGAAAGTTTAAGATGCAACTGGTTGTCCAAGAACACTTGATGCTTATGTTACTAAAACTTTCTCTGAGATGTGCAGGATGTCTCTTTGGAGAAAAGTGTCTGCTAAATGAATAAATGTACATATACTATGCAGAGCAATAATTAGACTAAGTGTACGTCTGCCCTTACCAGTATACATCATCATGTCACAACAGATGGATTGAAATTATCCTTTAGTTTTTTTTTTTCCTCCCTTTGTGATTATAATTAACTGTGAAAGGTGGCTCATTGATATTTTTTTTTAAATTTTTTGGCTGCTGCTGCTTATAACTTCAAGCTCTGGTTTTTTGCTCATTGGATACAACACACACACGCACACAGTGACTGAAACCGCTTGTCCCGAGCGGGGTCGCGGCGAGCCGGAGACAAACCCGGCAACCCAGGCCGCAAGGCCGGAGGGCGAGAGGACGCACCCAGGACGGGATGCCAGTCCGTCACAAGCCACTCCAAGCAGGACCCGAGCCCCAGACCCACCAGAGAGCAGGACCTGGCCAAACCCGCAGTGCCACCACGCCCCCCCTTCATTGGATACAAGCATAGCCATAAATAGAAACTCTAGAATAATAAGAAAAGAACAAGGAAAAAAAACAATTTGGTGTGCAGTTTTTGTTGAGAATGGCTCACACAACTGTTTATTCAGTCCTGCGATGACTTTGAAGATTATTTTGTGGCTCCTCTTAAACTTTTGACAGCAATCACTAAGTCTCTTCCGATACCGTTTCTCCTTTTATGGCAAGCGCTGTCATGATTTTTAACACTGCTGTTGTCAGAAAATTGCTGGCAATTTCTAAAAGATTTTTCTTCCTTACCATTGATGCACCTGCAGATGGAACACTGACAATTTGGCTTCTTTCAAAACCTAATAGATCGCTGACATTCTTAGAAGCTGTATTGAAGTCATGTATTGAGAGACTTATGACTTATGTTCTAAGACCCCCAGCGGATGCCTCAAACTGCAGACAGTACCGAACCCTATATATGCTATGTTTTTTCCGGTACATGCTTACCTGTGATAAAGTTTAATTTATAAATTAGGCACAATACGAGATTAACAACAATAACTAATAATAAAATAGAACAATTATAACAATATACTGTAATAAACGTTATCTGAATGTGCTCTGTCTCTATCTAAGTATCTCTAAGAGATGTATACAGCGGGAGGGATGGCACAAGATTTCATCATGCTACTCAGAACGGCGCGCAATTTAAAACCTATGAATTGTTTGTTTCTGGAATTTTCTATTTAATATTTTCTGACGGTGGAAAGCGAAACCACGGATAAGGGGGGGCACTGTAATAATAATAATAAAGAATTAATAATGCTGTAATAACTAAAATGTTCTTTGTAAAACTTTCCATTTTATTATCTTTGAGCTTCATTAAGATTAAAACTATGTAAAATGATATAAAGTAAAAATACCTTCTTTTGACAGACTCTTATTCAATGCTGATTGTTCACCAATTCATGCCATAAACATGTGCAACGCTCCTGATCTCCTTATGGATCAGTGATACTTAGAGACATCAGACATGAGCTGTAAACACTGTGGAAGGGAGATGAATTAATGCAGTCCTTCACTCCTGTTTTGTTTTGGTGAGTTTTCTGTTCCCAGCTGGTGCCTGGGTATGGGAATGCAATTTACTTTCTTTCTGTAATAGATGCAATTTTTTAAAAATGGGGATAAGTTAAGAAAATTCAATTAGAAATGTATATATACTGGAAAGTGTTTGTATCTATAAAAAAATTGTAATTTGAACATTTGTTACATGAGGAGCCTGTGTATGTTGCAGTAGTTAAATATATATGTATTTTACTTTCAAAACATACTGTTTTTGGACAAAAAAAAAACACCTGAAATGTGTTGCATTTGATGTACAACTTTTTAAATTCACCTTTTAAATGTGGTTCTAAAAATCTCATTTATACTTAGAAGATGGCTCTCTTGCTCTCGTTACAGGGCGATTAGCGACAGAGACGGCTTTGAGGCTGAAGTTCCGATCAAGAGTCTCAAGGTCGAGGAGGGCTTCTGCTTGCCCGAGAGCAACCCGAGAGTAGACTTCTGGTGTGAGTTTACATATTGTTATTGAGCTCTGAGGCTTCAGATATCTCTTCAGTTATCTTTTAGTCATGTGTGTTTATGAGCAGTGGTAACAGTTGTTTATTTCCAGCATTTATCGTACAGTTCGAAACAACACTAGTCTTCTAGAAGGTTAGGATGTATGAGATTTATTTTAAGCTCTGTTCTGTTTTAGCTCAGTTATGCCATTAGTCTGGAAGTTGGTACTTGTGATTGTCGTTCATTGTAAGGCGAAGGTGATTTGATAGTGGCTGTGTTGCTTCTCTCTGCAGTTTGTGAAGACTGCAAGGAGTATTTCATAGATGAGTGCCCCAGCCATGGTCCCCCCGTCTTTGTGGCTGACACTCCGGTTCCCCTGGGGGTTTCTAACCGTGCCGCCCTCACAGCCCCCTCTGGCATCCATGTCATCCAGGAAGGAGGTGAGATGGACGTGTGCTGTGTGGACAGGGGCATCCTCAAGGGCTGCATCTTTGGCCCGTACCAGGGAGAGGTGGTCTCTCAGGACAAATCTTCAGGCTTCTTCTCCTGGATGGTGAGTGGAGGCTTCTGTTGCTGCCTGTCCTGCAGTGCAGCTGTAATCTGAGCTTCTAGGACTCCTCAAGCAAAGAGTGGAAAGGGTGACATGTTCTATACCGTAAAAATGATGCTGCCAGAAATGCATTAGTGCCAATTAAATAACCTCAGTCCTATTTGTAAAGCACCCAAAGTTTGTAAAAAAAAAAATGGCTTCAGAATCCATGTTGCCCCCCAAAGATATGGAATGTCCCCTTAGTATTACATATAAATGATTTTACGCTCAATGGTTATTCATATTTATACACTTTTTTTTTTTTTAGATAGTTGATGAAAACAACACCTACAAGTCCATTGATGGCAGTGATGAAACCAAAGCCAACTGGATGAGGTATTTCTTTGATTTTTGTTTAACTGCATTAATTCCTGTTTGTGACATCATATGGGCTACAGGTGTTGAAATGCTTTAAGGGTGCAGTCTTAAACTTGCTGGTGCAAGACTGAAAGGGAATCCTGAGTAAATTATCTAGCTGTATAAATTGGTAAAAAAAATTGTCAATCATTTTAGATATAACACAGTAACAGTAATAATTCAAGATGAGCTATTTTATTATCAAAATTTCTATACCATCCCATGATCCAGTGTTACACAATTTAAAGTTCCTATGGTGTATGGCTTGGGCTTGTTGAGTTGATGCTGAGACGTGCGATCCATTTCATACAGCGGTTTGAGAAGAGAACAGCGAGTTTCCTTTTAGCGGAAATCGCAGGAAATCCTGTTGATACACACATGGCAATCGTGGGTTCAGGCTCTTCAAGAGTAGCATTGTCTCTCCCCCATCTCTCCAGGTACGTGCGCACCTCAGCTGAAGAGAGCGAGCGGAACTTGACCGCCTTCCAGCATGGAGAACACATCTACTTCCAGGTTTGCCGGGACCTGCATGTGGGCGAGAAGCTACGGGTATGGTACAGCGATGACTACATGGCCCGCCTGCATAGCACGTCCCTGGACAGTGGAAGCCACGCCCTGGCCTCAGGTGACATGATGGTGCCCTGTCACACATTGCAATGTGGTGACTCCAAACACTACACCACCTACTGCTAAGTATTTTAAATTTTATTAACAAAAATCTCAAGTTCCTGTTTCCTCTGTCCCACCCATGTGCTGACCTCTTTCATAAAACATGCCACAGAGTGTCAAAACTAGGGGTGAATGAAGACAATGTTTTTAGGTATGATCACAATTATATAATTATGGGCAGTATACTATTAAATGGTATATAATTTCTTTCCAAAGGAAACAAACGATATTGTTGCCTCTGTGCAGATGGATTATACAAACTTAAAGTGATTTTGCTGCTGTTGGTGAAATGGGGAACTAGGGATCCTATTTCATTACTGCATTTGTGTGATCAGCAATGGTAGGTATTATTAGTCTTGGTCTGGCTGGACTGTAGTTTGAGCTGCTTTTAATTACAGCTCAGTTCTATTGTAATGGGCTTCCACCAAGCTGTTCACCAAATGGATTGCCTCTTACAAATCATGTTAAATGTATACCATCTTATACTCTGCTTTTCCCAGCTCAGACTCGAAACTACGACTACTGTAGGTGGATAAGCAGCTACTCTGTATGGATGAAGGGAATCAGAATCATATGCATTACAATTTTAGTTTCACTTTTTTATATATTGTTAAACAGCAGTGCACCCAGCATTTTGAGATGGTATTTAAGATAAAATGTTGGGAAATGCAGAAAGTAACTGAAATTTGTAGCGTGACTTTTATTCTGTTGCCTTGTTTTTGTTTTCATTATTTATTGCAGCAACTAATGATGTGTTTTTCTTTCATCTGGCTCTGGCTAACAGCTTTCAAAGGAGAGGAGCTTCCTGTTTGGTCAAGCCCATGGAACGTGACCGCAAGAGACAGGGAAGCCACACAGGCACTGATAGAGCACTACGGCTCTCCAGAGATACAGGGCCTGCTCAATGACAGGACCACCAAAACCAAACAGATTTTTGAGATCATTGCCTGCAGAATGGAGGCACAGGGCTTCCTGGTCAGTGAGAACTCATGGAAGGCAGGTGAGCGCTGCTTTCAGAAGTGGAGGAACTTGGAAAGGACTTACAAGGACTATGTCTTGGCACGCAAGAAGACTGATGCTGGGAGGAGGAAGCAACCTGAGTTCTTTGAGCAGTTCCATGCCCTCATGGGCCAGCGGCTGAGCTCCAAGTTGGCAGCAGCAGCTAACTCTCCTGCACGTGCTGGAGCCAGTGGAAAGGCCGTTGCTCCACCTCCAGCGTTGCCGCTCTACACCATCGTGGTCCCTGCCAGCCATCCTGTAACTGTCAGCATCCCCTCCACCTCCGCCTCAGAGACGGAGAACAGCGTCCACGCCGGCACCACAGGGCCAGAGCCTCTGACCAGGAAACCAGTGAGGGAGAGAGTCCCTCACACAAAGCTGCTGCAAGACCGTGAGGAGAAGGAAGAGAAGACAGAGAAGCGTATCCAGAAGAAGAGGAGGAGATCGTGGTTGGGGCAGAAGGGTGGGTTGACTGTGGAATTTCACAATTTAACCTTAGAGTATAGTTACCCCTGCAATGGCAGCTCCAGTGGTTTAACTGCAGGGCTATGCAGTATTTTCATAATATTAATTTCTGCAGTAGTCTTTAACAGAAAATGTAAGTGTTGGCAAGAAAAAATGGAAGGAAAAAACCCGCAGGGCATACAACATGTTGGCCCACTGGTCAGACTGCGGACCCATTCTATATGCTTAGGGTATTATCACCTACTAATTGACATGCATGGCAGACTCACCACCTCTCTTTCCATTGTGCCACTGGCAGTCTCTGTCCTCTCACTGTCTTATATCCAATCACAGTCACTCCAAAGTCCCTCCATGCTCAAGCCCATCCAGAAGGCCAGAACTCTGCCAGGCGAGCACAGGTGGCCTTTTCAAGCCCCTTAGCTGATTCCCTGCACACCCATCCCTCAGTGGGAAGAAGCATCCAGTATATTACTGTATAAACAAGCTTTGTATAGTGTGTGCGTGCGTGTGTGTGTTTGTGTGGGGAGATATATGTGTGTGTGTGTGTGTGTGTGTGTGTGTGTGTGTGTGTGTGTGTGTGTGTGTGTATATATATATATACACACACACACATATTCTTACCATGGTTTTGCAAGAATTCACAGTTCAGAGAAAGGTTTGTGAAACCTTTGGAATTTTTCTGCAGAAATTGCTTCTGAAATGTCATCTGATTTTTCTTTAAATCATATTTTTTTGTCAAAACAACACTGAACATTTTCCTTATCTTTATTGAAGAAATTATTTAAACAATCAAGGTTATTGTTTGTGAATACTCATGACCTTGCGCAAACCTCTGAGATTTCTCAGATTTTTTTGTTATATTTTTTTAAGAAAGTTTCAGCATTATAGCAAACTCGAGGTTTTTGTTACTTTTAATGTTGTTTTTAATTTAATTTTTGACAAGACCGCCGTGTAATTTTTCCAATTTAATTTAGCCCAGATTTTTGGTGTTACTGACTTAAAATTAGTTGTAAAATATGTTTTATGCTCATGCGTATGGGCAAGGGTCTACATACATACGGTGCTTTGCAAAAGTATTCAGACCAATTCTGTCATTTTACTGAATCAAAAATGGTATACTGAAATTTTGTTCTTACATTTTATTTCAATTCAGTTAAACTAACCCTGATTATTTTAAAGTGACATTTTTACAAAAAATTGAAACAGGATGTTTACATTACTGTTCAGTCCCTGTGAATCATTAAATCATGTTTTGTGGATAAAACCTTATTGTTATAGGACCATTCCCACCAAGCTGAGAATTTGAGGGAAAGGTGTGAGAATGAAGGCTATCATTCCACAGAATTTGACAAAGTAATACAGATGAATATGAATGAATGATGATGTCACTCATGTAGTCTAGAAGAGGTTGTTCCTCAAAACTCTGTGCAAATAAAGGGAACTTGTGATACATGCTGTAGAGAGGTCAGGAATTACTTTGACGGAGCTACAGAGGTCAGTAGCTGAGAGTGGAGAAAAGACGTGCCGGTCACCCACATGAACAGCTTTGTCTAACATTAGCCTCTGTGGGAGGGTTGTCCAAAAAGAGAAATCACTCAAAAACAACCATCTTTAGACATGTCTGTTGTCATAAGATAAAAGAGTGATCTCACTGCTATGGATAAAAGTTTTTACTGTTAAATGTAACTAAGGTGGAGCTTTTTAGCCAGCATTTAAAGTGCTCTGTATTATGCAAACCTAGCACTGCCCATGATTCAAGAAATAATCTCTCTAAAGCAAAAGATGGTGGTGGCAGCATTATGTTGTGGGGCTCCTTTTCCTCATCGGAGACTGGAATCTTGTTGAAATTAAAAGAATAATGGATAATGAGGCAACATATAGAAGTAAATATTGCAAGAGAACCTAAGTCTAAGCTTCGTTGAGCTAAAAACAACCTTAGGAAAAAGTGACCTTTTCAGTGATAGAAAGCACCATTGTTATCGCTCAGGAACAAAAGGTGAATGTTCTGCAATGTCCCAGTTACAGTCCTGATCTCAACCTCTTGTGAATCCGTGGTACTGTTTGAAAATGTAAACACCATATTTGCCTAGAAGAATGGGCCAAAATTACTCCCAAATAGTGTAAAAAGCTTGTGCACTTACTCCGAAAGATTTAGAACTTATTACAGAAAAAGGTGACTCTACCAGGAGTGTGCAGGGTTTAAATACTTATGCAAACAGGAGTTGTTTTTTTTAAATTTTATTTTTCTGACATTAAAAACAATTCCATTAAGTTTTTGTTCCCGTGTTTTGAAATAAAATATAAAGAACAAAATTTCATTGTACTATTTGTGATTAAGTAACGTGAAAGAACTGGTTAAGGGTCTGAATACTTTAATAAGGCACTGTATTAATATGATCTGTGCATTGAATAGATAATTATTAGTTTTGCATTGAATCAAAGCAAGTGAGCTAATAACAGTAAAGCAGCATTTGGAAGGCATTGAAACCTGTAGCATTTGTATGAAAAGGCCTATAAAATTCCACAGAATTGGATTAGTGTAACTATATTGGCTAAATTTAAATAACTTTTTCCTACAATTTGATTGTAGGAAATAATTTGATTAAAATGTGTTTTCTTCATGGATGTTGTTGTTGCTAAAGAAGGCATTAGGTGGCACCAGAGAAACATACTCGCAATGTACATTAGTCTGTGCAGTAAAAATCATTTTTTTTCCCCATTAAAACAGTGATTAGTTATTAAGTTATTTATGTGCAGTTGAGGTAAAAATGGTCTGAGGTCTCTGTACCTTCCCAGGTCAGGGTAATAAAGAGCTAAAATGTGAAGGAAAAGGTAAATTTTCTCTTTAATGCATGAATGAAAATGAATGGTTGTGCACTTGCTAATGATTTTTTTTCCTACCAGGCATGCACTAGTATTTCCCCTGCTTTTAAATGATCTATTTCTTACTCATAACTCATAACATAAAAATTAATTCTGTAATTTCAATAATTTTAATGAATAATCAATTATAAAATATGTCATTGCACAGTGAGAACCATCACAGATATTAGGAGTTGCTTGTTTTCCCAGTGGTGGGAAGATAATAAATGCAATTAGCACGGTGTGAAAAATGCTGTGTCTCTGGAAATAGTGCTAGATGAAGGAATAGACCCCCAGGCTCTACAAGGAAGGGTAGCCATAGCTACTCTTTGGATTGTGGGGAAAAAAACTCAGTAGAGCATTGAAACTACACACAAACTGAGCTGGATTCGAACCTACACCCAAACAGCCCTGCTGCTGTGAGACAACAGCACTACCCGCGGTGCGATCACAGGAACAATTTCATTATTTAATTTCATTTAAGGTTAAGATTAACACATAAATAGCCAACATAATTTAACTAATCACTGTTTTAATAGGGATTTCAAACAGCAGTTGCTTTTATAGTCTTGTCTGTCACTTGAAATTATGGATATGACTTTTCTGTACCTTGTAAATGTCATACAAAGCTAAGGCTGACAGATTTTATGGTGAGTTGCTAACCATCTGTTTAATACTATATAGCTAGATTTTTATCTGACAATACAGTCAGTTTATAGGAGGAAATTAATACATCAGGTGGAGGCGGCTGACACCGATTTGGTTTTAGGAATTTCTCAAAACCCGAGTTTTTATGCAGTTGTCATTATTATATATTCGTAGTTGCAGTTTAGTCGGTTTTTACTTTTTTTCGACTAATTCTCTTTAGTGAGTTTTTCACAGGCGTTTTCATCACATCGACATGTTGTGAGGTGCTGTGTTGTCAAGGCAGTTCATCCTAGTTACTTCTACAGTTTGGAAGTAAATACTGAGATACAGTAAAACCTCATTTCCCACTGTTAGGTCCTAGATTTTAACATTTTTAATTATTTATGAAAAAGGTCAGTGAAGGATTGTGTGTAGCTTTGCACTTCTAAATTTGAATTATTCCTGCTGTGGTTTTGTACACAGTTGAATAACAGTGGTTATCTGTGTTTATCTAGCAGCTGAAAATGGAGGGATCCTGCCAGTTTGGTCAGACCGGAAGGTGACCCACCTGGACGTGGAGGCCACAGAGGCGCTGGTGGAACTCTATGGTTCTCCTGAGATTCAGGGGCTGATCAAGGAGAACAAAACCCGAACCAAGAGGATATTTGAGATCATCGCCAGCCGGCTGGAGGAACAGGGCTTCCCCATAAGCGATGTGCCGGAGCGGGCTGGTGAGCGCTGCTTCCAGAAGTGGAGGAACTTGCTGAGGGCGTACAAGGAGTACGTCATGCATCCAGAGAGGCCGGATGCTGCCAAAAGGAAGCCACCTCCTTGCTTCGAGCAGCTCCGGGACCTCCTAGGGCACCGGCTCAGCGTACAGCCGTCAGCCAACGACGGCCCTTGTGACGGCACCAGCCCCGATGAGGGAGCAGACACCGAGGTGGAAGGTGCGTGTCAATCAAGTCCCCCTGATGGGGTCAGTATGCCCTCCAACTCCTACCTCTACGCAGTTCCCTCAGGACCCACTCCGAAGCGGAAAAGGGTCACTGATGTGGCAGAGCTTCTCCAGGAGCTCAGGGAAGAGGACCGGCGAATGGAGCAGGAGAGGGAGAGAAGGGCGGAGAAACGCTTCCAGGAGCTGCAGAGCCTGCTCCAGCAACAGCACATGGAGAAAATGATGCTGATGAAGGAACTGATTGGCGCCCTCAAGAAAAAGTGATGGGCATTCCTGCAAACACGATCTTTTTACTTTCCTTAATAGTATAGCCTTTTATTTTTTATCTGAATGTGGCTCTTGAGAACATTGTGTTACTGTTTTTTTTTTTTTTTTTGGTTCCTTAACACTTTTGTCATGGGGTGACATGGAGTGTCTCCGGCAACTCATGTCCCATGTTGCCACGGGTTAGTAGTATTGAACAATCTTAAAGAATACTTAAAGGCTGCAACATAGATGCTAAAACAGTTACCTTCTGTGTACTGGAAGTAGAGCTTTCAATGGTTCTATATGGCACCTTTGTTCAAATAAACCATTGAATTAATGCCAGCACTTATCCTTGTGGTTGTTTCAAGTGAATCCGTTAAATGTGTCAAAGGTTTACCTAATGTACGCATATTTGTACGGCCGAGAGACTGGCAGGAAAAGGTTGCCGTCATAAGTACCGTGTTTCGATGCTTTCTGTCAATTATGTGAAGACCTCACAAAAATGTTTTTCCGTTAATCATGAGTCGTGTCAACAGTCAGAGTGACTTTTATAGCGCTTTGCTTAACTAGTGCCCTTAAATCGGAACACACGCCATACTGCAGCAGTTGCTAAAGGGGCTGTTTTTACTGAGTCATGGAGTACAACCTAACAGAACTGCCGTAAAATTCCTACAGAAACACCCAAGTCGTGTACCATCCTCTACCCTGCAAAATGTGTCAGCATCGCACTTGGAGAGGTAAAACACCTTCCGTACAGTCAGATCCTCATTTACACTGCATGAGCTGGATAGTCAGTTTCACAAATGTCATATCCTATTGGAATTATGCCCTGAGTTTTTCGGCATTAATATTTATTTATTAGCCAATCCTCTTCTCCCGATTGACTTACAATGATTTACCTATTTTTACTGCAGCAATTTTTGTAGTATGTACCTTGCTGTGCTATCAGCTTTCCCATGCATGTTTCTTTCATTTTTGTATTTGCATGATTTTAAGACAAACTTGAATCCAGGGGTGGATAATTTAAAAAAAAAAAAAAAAAAAAAAATTGCTCTTTTCATTAGAAATTGCAATAAACGAGCCCAAATTACTTGGTGGGTTTTACAGCACAACTATTAATGATGAGAAGGAAATCCCTTCATCCTGCTTGTGTGGAGGTTTCACCGGACGAAGCGTTGTGTCTAAATCACGGATTATCTTGTTTTAATATTCTTTGTTTTCAAAATGAAAGCACTTGCTGGCAAATGGCATGGTAATCCCTGTGTTTCAGAAAGAAAAAAAAAAAGACTTTTTCTCAGGGGTAAAGTGTTTGTTTTCCACCCTTGTCAAACTGTACTGTATAATGAGCATAAGATAAGCATTTCCTTCTTAAATAAGTATTTTTCCATCTATTAACATATTATAGGCCCTGAGCATCTGGCAAATATAAGCAGAGCAAAATATCCTAACTAAATTTAATTTGAAATAAAACACTTAGGCAGTGTTTTTATTTTGATATGAATGGATGTAAGACTAATTGTAAAAAATTCATATGTGATTCCACTTTGTCTCTTAAATATTTAATTATATTGCTTATGGGGCTGCTTACCTACTTAATGTAAGTATCAACTGGAAAAGTAAACAGCTGTGCAGAAAAAAATACATTTCGGGGTGACCACATAACATCAAGTGTCCATACTGTGACGTACACTAGTGTGTATATATTCAGCACCTGTGTACTAAGGTCATGTGAGTTTCTACGTCGGAATGATAAAAGCAGTGAAAACAACCCGAACCCCTTCGTCTCTGCTTGCATATCTGATTTTCTAATAACAAGTGAGAATTATATGAAGTGCTGACATGATGCAATATAAAACCTGTGTGACAACACTACACGGAAGCATATTTCCAAAATTTTCCTTACTCTGCTAGTTTCCTTTCGTGGCCTTATTTTCTTGAATCAGTGCAAATACTAAAATGAAAATATTAACTTGTTCTGTACCCCCTCAGGATTTTGTATTCATGGATCATGTTCCCTCTCAGGTTACTGTTTCTCACTTTTACGCTACACTGCTTTGTGTCTTAAGGTGTGAATTACTGATCAGAACTTTACAGGGGGCACTTAGCTGGTAGATCGTATGATAAATTGTGACAATAATACAGTGCTGTTTGAAATGCAGTCGTTTTTCCATGTGCGTTTGAACTCCATCTCCCTTATTACATTTGCTTGTGAGGATGTTTGTATACATCACCCGGCCTCAAAAAAAATGTTCCAGCTGGTGTGTGAGAGACTGGATTTGTGAATAGCTGTGTTTTATCTCATCCAATTAGCTGGATGTGATTATTAATTGTTGGCTAATTTACATGTAAGTCAGTTGTATTACTGCTGACCTTTGTATTTGCTCATAAAAGTCACAAATTGCTGCAATCGAAAAGAAGACGTTGTGAAAACAAAACCATCTAGTTTAAAGTGCTTGCTTACTTAAAATACTTTTTTTTTTTTATTTTATTTACATAGGTGTCTTGAATTTTGGATTTTTGACTGGAAAGTACTGCTTTTGTATAATTAAAAGACAATGATGAAAATGCTTATAGCGATGTTATTTAATTTTTTAGTTTTAATTTTGATTAACATTTACCTTTGCTAATTTAGCAGGCACTTTTCTCCAAGGCGAGGTACGAAAACCAAAATGCTTTTCACAAAAGGCGAACAGCTTTAGATTTAGAAGTGATTCTTGAAGCACGGTCAGTCTGTCAGATATCATAGTTTTTCCAGTGCACATTACACATGTATCCCCCTTAAAATGGTGACTCTAACAAATGGCGTGATGCAAATTTATGGCACTGTCAGGAGATCAAGAGAGAAATTAGTCAAAAAAGATGCATTTTGATACCATTCTTCAATGCTTATTGGGATTCAGCAGCTCTGAGGAACAGAGGGAGATCATTCCACATCAGAGCCACAACCAAGAACTGACATACTTTTGATTTTTGACTTCTCGTGAGTGATAGCACCAGGCAGCCCAGAGGTGAGGAGTGCAGCTTTCTTACAAGGGTCGGGAGTGATCAGGCCTTGTAGACATTGGAGCGCTGATCCTTTGACCATCCTATAGGCCATAATCAGAGTGTTGAACTTCATACAGGGAGCTTCAGGTAATGAGATGTGGAGATGAGACCTGAAAACATGGCACCGACAGTGTGCAGTGTTGGTGTAAACAGTAATGCTGCGTGATCAAAATTCTGAGATTCAGTATGTTTCCTGACTGGTGTACCTTCTGCTCAGAGTTCACATCTTCTCCCCATGCTTGTGTGAATTTCCTCCCACAGTCATAACTCTGGATACATGCATTGATTATGTTAGATTGCCCATGGAGTGTGTATTCCTGTGTGTCCTGCCTTACCAGTGGCCATCTGATGGATGTGAAACAGTGTTGTCAATGTCTTTAGTTTACATCCAAAGTAGAAGTAATTTTTCCTCTAATTCCCATTTAAAATAAATGACTGAAATGAGGATGATCAGGGATGACTGCCCAAAAAGTAAAACCAGCAATCTCATCTTCATAGATGTCCTAGAAGCACATTGTCCTGGGTAATAATTGCCTTCAGCGCTTTTGTTTCTTTTTATTTGCTTCAATGGATAAAAATTAAGTTTGAAATAGAGCTCAAAAAGTAATTATAAATTTTAATTATGATTAGAAATACTACAGCTTTGCAAAAGCAATGCAACCGCTGTAAAAAAAAAAAAAAATCACTATATAAATCACTATATAAAGAACTAAACGGCAGATGATGTGGATCCAGATGGTGGATCATGGTGTTGCCGTTTTAGATCAATGGAAAAATCATTCTCATAACCCAGTTTCTCGGCTCTGCTCATGTCTCTCTGTAAACTTTCTTTTATAAACTTGTTTTTGTTCTCCTCAGCATCCTTCCTAGATTAGCACATCACCAGGGGCAGAAAATAACCATCTCTTTCTCACGCTTCCGCCTACAGATCCCTCTGAGAATCCCAAGATTACCCTTCCGAGGTGAGGAACAGTGTGTGCGTGAACTCCGCCAAACTCCATCTGAATGTAAAGCATGTGCTGAAACAGTGAATCGCAGACCCTGGCTATCTGTATATCTGTCTGTAACTTATTGAAAAAATTATCTTAGATTGCTGCTTGAAAGTATGTGAACCCTATACAGATGCTTATTATTCTTGCATAAAATATTATTATTATTATTATTATTGCATACCTAATTCTACCTACTTACCTTCTTGGTTTAACCAACATAACTTTGGGGTTTACTTGTTTTAACACATGCAATTTTACAAAATGTCAGTCTGAGACACATAGCAAGTTTTACAATTAACGAAACTTTATGAATTAATGAAGACACTGCTTGGTATACTGCCAGCTGCTTGGTATTTTCTGTAACTTTTCTCATTAAAGGATATTTCAGCCACCATCTCTAACCATCATTTATTTCTTGATTGTGATGTATTATGGGTTCCTTAGTCTTCAGGGCAGTGTGTCTCTCAGATAATATATGGAACACCATGCAGATGGCTTCTTTTCCTATCTAAACAACCAGCATCCTGCAAAATGCTTACTCAGGTTTCTGAAGTGCATTTTTTTTAAATATATTTTTCAGCTTTCGTGGCCACAAAGTACCTGCAAACCTCTACCAGGCTAGAACATTATATGCAGTTCTCGCTCCTTCTGAGAAAGAGGCAGGAAAGTGCTGTTCTTGCTTTTTATATACTATGAACAAGACCAGCACTTTTTTCTCCTTTCTCAATTTCTTTCACTTTCTTTGTGTCTTACGCTCATAATTACCGTTTTATTTTTATTTTCTGTGACAGCATCACTGGATCACAGCAGCATAAAAACAATGAAACGGCAACATGTTGTGAGTACAGACACCCCTCTACTTACGTGAATTTGACTTACGTAAATCCGGATTTCTGGAAAATATTTCCCGGCATACGCATTATTTTCGAATATCCCTTTTATTTTACACAAAACATCTGAAATACGTTAAGCGCAAGTCAGCGTAGCTAGACAAGGCAGGAAGCTGCATCTTCCCAGTTCTCACGTTTCGAGCCGTGAACGCATCTCCTCTCGTTCGTGTACAGTACTGCTTTTTTCGCATACTTTTTACCCTTTTCATTATTCACAGTACCTGGTGGTAAACGTACACTTGAAGGAAAACGAGAACCTTCTCGCAAACGTACAGCAATTGATTCGGAGATGAAATTGAAAATAATAAGGAAGCATGAAGGTGAACAAAGATCATTGTCTATAGAACGGGAACCAGGTTTAGTCATTTCAACTATAAATACAATAGTGAAGGATGCTGCACGTATAAAGGAGCATGTGAAAGAAACAGCTGGCATGAAAACAACCATAATAATACGACAGACATCTAATACGCCTGACATTACTAGAGAATTATATTGTGTAATTATTTTATACCCATGTTTGCAACAAATGCCTAGGCTAGGGTAGGCTAGCCTATGTTGAATGGTGGGGGAGGAAAGGGAATCCAACATACGTAACTTTGACTTAACGCAAGGGGTTGAGGAACGGTCTAATTGCGTAAGTCGAGGGGTGTCTGTACATCAAAATACAAAACAAAAGGACATGAACTGCAATGTCCAAAAAGCAGTCCAGTGTTCACATAAATTATAATGCAGTTTTGTAATTAAATATCCTAGCAAAAGCAAATACTTTATTGGATCATGCATATAGTGTTTTACCGAAGAATACGCCCAGTGTTGCCGGGTTAGGCTCCAGCTCGCTGTGACCCTGCTTGGGACAAGCGGTTTCAGACAATGTGTGTGTGTGTGTGTGTGTGTGTAGACATATAGACCACAATGACAAAATTAATAAAGCTGAAGGAAATAAGGATAAGAGGAATCAGGATAAGAGAAAACATAACAAGTTATGGCAGTTAGCTGTTTTGTAGTAAAAATGAAATAGTAACAAAGTTTTTCACAGTGGCATCAAGAAGACACCAGCTTACACCTCCTGCCAGCTCGGTTTCCTTCACTGGGCTTGAAAGAAATCAGTCCATGTGAATCTGACCTATTCTGCCCTGTGACTATGGCTCACCTGTCACTGGCTTACATGAAGATGGTGCCATGTAGAAATTATTATATCATTACTTTATTACATAAAGGATACATTCTAAGGATGATTCTAAGTTTGAATCACAACTGAATCACTGCTGTTACAGGTGTGAGATCTAAATCGATTTAACTCCTGTCATCACTTTCGTGATCTGCCAAACCATGCAAAACTTCTGACTCATTCTTCTTTGAAAAAGAAAAAAACCTACTGGAAGGCCCAATCCTTGCTGAGGAAAAGGTGTTTAAAGGTGAAAAATCACACATTTCCTCTTAATACTGCCATAACAAGTATAATCTGTTCCTGAAGGCCTACTTGTTAAGAGAGTTCTAATAAATAGGACTCTTTTTGTCAGAAAAACAAGTAATATGTTCCTGAGCCACAACGGATTCAGCCATTTCTTTCACCAAACCTGCAAAATTCCTTCCTTTTAAATACCGATGCAATCCAATTCAATATTAAGTACAGACTATCAACTGCTTTGGAAACCTTTAAATCCAGGGTTAAGACTCACATGTTCTGATTCCTCTATACATAACTTTTACATATATCGGACACTTTTCTCCAAAGTGACATGATTATTGTCATTTAACTCTTTTAACCAGCTGATTGTTCAGTTGTTTTGTGGGTCTTTCTTACCAATAGCCATCCGTCTCCAAAATACTACTCAAGGACCTTGGGTTCTAGGATGGAACGTTTGCAATAAATTAATAGGAAGTGAAATCACTTTTGCAATTTGTAATGATATGGCTCTTCAAAAAAAAAACATCCTGTGTGTTAGCTATGTGTGTTTTCTCAACTTTTAGAACTTTCCTCATTGTGAGAGACGACAGGTCGTTATCTGAAATTTTGAGAACAAATTGCATTTACTCATAACTTGGAATCCCTGTAAAAGGAGCCGTTGCTATATGAATGAAGCGAGTACCTTCTTTTTAATCGATGGACGTCGGTACATCGCTGTGATAGCTTATACACTTGATTGTTGTTTTTTTTGCTTATTATGAGGCCACAATGATAATTATCTTTTGCTTTGCCACGCTACACTGACCCTGAAATAATAAGTACCTTTTCAAACTAGTCTGTTCCAGTTTGCCTGCGTCATTCAAATATTATTCCAACAGTTGAGTAGAAAAGCAATAAGAGAGCGGAGCAACTCATGCATATGCTCTGCTTTTGTCAGTGCTCACTTCCTAGAGCATCATGACTCACACACATTGCGCCGCATGTAATAATGACATGTCCTTGTAAGAGAAAGGCAACAGTTCATTGAGAGATACAGAATTCAGAAGAAAGCTAGCCGTTCATCTCCGTAGAGGGGAGGCAGTGTTCAAACTCAAATCAGATGTTTTTCTATTCTACCTGGGCACAGGACATTCACGTCGGAAGGTCTTTTTTCCATATATAAGTCCGTGGTCCGAGGTGCCCTCCGAGCGCTACCATGCTCTCGGAGACACTGCACTGAAAAGACGTCCATGTCCATGTTTGTGGTGTGTAATTACACAGCTCATGTGAATACAGATTATTTCTTCCTAAAGAAATGATCAGGAGTACTGTACAGCACACCTCTAACATACAACGAAGATACTTTATTCTAGATTTTGCACGACCGGGATGTAACTAAATATAAAAGCGTAATGTGAATTTTTATAATTGGAGGCACAACCGCAAGCAGGAGGGAAGTTTATGTGCAAAACAGTAACGCAAAAGAGCATTTGCATCATCAGCAGTGTGTCATACTGGAACTGCTGTATTGTTATTATGTAATATAAAGCTGGTTTTAAAACGAGAGCATTCAGTCGCAAAGGCTGCACTATCGTAAGCTGTACTGTGCCAGTGGGTAGCAAAAAAATTCATTGAGAAATCTATAGGTACACAATTGTTATTTTAAAAAAATTACATTTATTGGAATGTAAAAGCAGATGGACATACTTCACAATGAATATGCAGAACAGCAATAGTCAGGTAATCATTAGTCAATATACTGTACATGGTTATAACTGCAAAGAGGGTTAACTTTATGACATTCAGTTACACCTGTGTTTTCTGTCCAGTGCTTCTCTGAGGATTCATTATTCATTAACATCTCGCTCATCTGTGGGTGGTCCCTCTGTTGGGGGCGCACCCCATCTGATATGTTTCATCAACACTCATTACAAACGCCTCTCTTTTTGCCAGCTAGTACACAGTGTGTGATGATGACATTTTATTTCCCAAGACACATCACCTTACCTGTTCTCTATTAATTTCTGTTTCTTTCAAAAATCACATTTCAGAAGAGGTGGGGCACTCCCAATTCCATACCATAATAAATGAAAGAGGCCAAATGCTGGAGATGTAACGAATGGGAAACAAACTGGCAATATTTTTTTAAAAAAAAAACCTCAGTCATCACAGGATGATCATATATAAGTTTTTGTCACATTTTTTTCAAATAATAAATGTTGATTATGAATGCTGAAAGGTGTCTATTTATAATGTCATGCTGTTGATTCCCAGCTAATTTGTTCCCAAGGTGCTTTACGTACACACACACACACACACACATTTTCAGAACCGCTCGTCCCATACGGGGTCACGGGGAACCGGAGCCTACCCGGCAACACAGGGCGTAAGGCCGGAGGGGACACACCCAGGACGGGACGCCAGTCCGCCACAAGGCACCCCAAGCGGGATTCAAACCCCAGACCCACTGGAAAGCAGGACTGTGGTCCAACCCACCGCGCCACTGCACCCCCTACCGCTTTACGTACACTTTTCACAAAATTACGGCACAAATGAATTTATCCATAACTTTTCTAGGGGTTTTGATAACAAAAAAAACAACAGATGTGTATTACAAATGCCAAGATCTGTACTGGGTACCTTCAGTTCATATTTAGAGTCTGTTTCATGATATGGTTGTGAATTACGTCACCCGTTGGAGCGGCAGGTTTGGCCTGGTCCTGATCTCTGGTGGGTTTGGGGTTCGAGCCCTGCTTTGGGTGCCTTGCGATGAACTAGCATCCCGCCCCGGGTGCGTCCCCTCCACTCCAGCCTTACGCCCTGAGTTGCTGGGTTAGGCTCTGGTTCACCACGACCCCGTTCGGGTTCAGCCAGTGTGTGTGTGTGTGTGTGTGTGTGTGTGTGTGTGTGTGTGTGTGCATCCCAATGCATTCCTTATTTGCTGACTTTTTTTTGGACATGCAAATATGCATCCAGCAAGACATTGCATCCATTAATAATAATTAGCAATTGATAATAATTATATTGAAAGCTCATCAAATGAGGTTTGGTCAAGTCAAATGCTTTTCATTAATGAAGGTTTGTCTCTCCAGCACAGCTCAGGTCACTGACCTGTTCGGTACTATATCATTTGCTCCTTGTGACTAGAGTCCCGCAAGGGCAAATTATGTTATTCCACCAAAGGTAAGAGCCTTAATTTGGGTGGTGTGTCTTGGCTGAATACAGCACTGAAAAAAAAAAAAGACGACTCTACCGCCTACCGTGCTGCCAGCAGTGGGTCACGTGATGTCTGGATGAGTGCGGCTATAGATGGGAGGAGCGCATGTCAGGTGATTCAGCCCTCAGCGAAGGATGTTGTCCAGGACACGAACACACGAAGGGCAGTGTGAATAGGAGAGCAGATGGGGGATTAAATCTGAG
This sequence comes from Scleropages formosus, assembly GCF_900964775.1. Taxonomy (NCBI): domain Eukaryota; kingdom Metazoa; phylum Chordata; class Actinopteri; order Osteoglossiformes; family Osteoglossidae; genus Scleropages; species Scleropages formosus. Next base: position 23,506,291 of record NC_041816.1, read on the forward strand.
GTTCCCTCTGCATCTGGGATGCAGTGGAAGCGTTTCGGACGGGCGATGCAGAATTAGACATTACTAAAACGGGATGAAAGAAAACACCAAAAAAACAAAGAGAAGTAAACAAACGAAAATGTCTGTTTTGGATGGGAAAGCAGGCTTTGATTTGTGGGATTTGTGCAGCTCAAAATATCCTCAATGTAAGGGGAAAATCAGTCTGCAGAGCAGACTCATGCACAGTGTTCTTACTTCTGAATGAAAGAGGGGTTTGAGCGGAGAAAGGTTAATAGTCAGGCAAGTTTACTGGTTAAGGACGTAAGTACAAATACCGAGCCAAGGTTTCTTTCATTGAGTTTATAATCCTAGACCTGGATCGACTTGAAATCGAACGTTTGCGAACCATTGACACGTTGAGGTCAATTAAGATTGGCTAGATGGTTGTGGTAGAGCCCATGAGTTTCTGGACCGTGGTGATATTTTGATCCATGCCTGATTGGCTCAGGCATAGAGAAGATGCCACATGGCAATCTGCTTGCGTGGGTTCTCCAGCATCTGCTGCCAGTGCTGGAGCCCCGTCCCGGTGGCCTGCAGGCCCAGCTGACAGCGACCCAGCGGCTCCAGCCTCCCAACACCAGCCTGGTTCAGCACCTCCAGCTCCAGACTGGTCTTGGCCAGTAGGTCCCTAGGGACCTCGAGCATCATCATCTCGTTCCACACTGGATTCATCTTGTGCTTAACCCGTCGCGTCTGCTTCTTCTTGAGCTTGGTGGCTTGGTGCTTGAGGGCCAGCTTCACAGAGAGGTCTGCGGACATAGACGCAACTGGTCAAAGTGGGGCGTGGTTCCACGCACCACCAGAGTGACAGCTTGTGGCATGATTGTCTGACAGCAGTCATGATGAATCAAGAGTTTGAATCCCATGTGAAATCCACTCAATTTCTTCAGTGATGAATGCATATCATAGATTATATTATATTGTATAATATATATAGGTCTATATATACAGTGCTGTGCAAAAGTTTTAGGCACTTGGGGAAAAAGCTGTCAAGTGAGAATCATTCCAACATACCATTTCACAACATACAAAACCCTTACTGTAATACTGTAACTTTTTGCAAAAGGAATGCTTTGAAATCTAAAATATGCTCTTTGCCATTGGCACTAATGCAGAAGACATTAAAGAACCATGTAAAACTAAAATTTTTGTGAAACATCTAAGTGCCTAACACTTTTGCACAGTACTGTGTATATACAGAGTATAATATTCTAGTGATGTTATAGCTTGGAGTTTCATCCTAGCTAGGAGATTACATGAAGGGTTACTAATGGTATAGCACATTTACCACAATGAGTTATGAATGATCTGACATAAACTACACTAGTATTTCTGCTACACTGGTGTTCAGTTATTTACAGATTTCCTAGTGCAAGTTTGCATGTATTTATTATGGTTTAGAATGTGCTGGAGTTATGGAAGCTGGCTATTTACTAGATATTTTGGATACCCTGTTAGGGCTGTACACAGGAAACTGATGTGGCAATGGAGTAAAATCGGGGTGCAGGAGGACAAAAGTGTTTTGGTTATTTATGCTTCTAGACAATAGCATGTTTTATGTGATTTGGTTTCTACCTGAAGGAATGTCTTTTACTCCATCCATGCATCCATCCATCCACCCAGTTTCAATAACTGCTCTGTCATGAACAGGGTCACAGTGGTCTGGAGCCTACCCCAGAATTACGTGCAAGGCTGAGGGGGTTGCACCTTGGATGGGATGCAGGGTAGCCACAAACACACACACACACACACACACACACACACACACACACACACACACACACACACACACATCAAGAGCAATTCGGAGTCACCAATTCACCTGAACTACATGTCTTTGGACTGCGGGAGGAAACCAGAGCACTTGGAGGAAACCCATGCAGACACAGTTCAAATAGAAATAATTTTTAGTAGAATTCTCTCATTTAAATACAGTCATATAATTTTAAGATCATAAGGGGCCCTAATAGGGCTTCTGCTTCATCACTGCCATATCTGTCTGCATGGGCATAATGAAACAATTCAGTGTCGTCACCTCTTGTACCATCAGAATGTCAGGGGAACACAGTGGGACAGACCAATAGAATCCTTCAGCTTGCTGGACTGCAGACCACGAGCCTTCATAACCACCACGCCGAGACGGTTGGCTGCCGGCAGGTAGCTGATGGACAGCAGGATCTCGCCTGCAGACACGGCCACCTCCTGCAAGCATGTGAATGTTAAAGAATTACGCCCTGTCGCACTCACAAATTAAACATCACAATGGTTCTCTTTCTCACACACATGCATTCTGCTTTAGCTCTCACGATTTAACAACCCAGACTCTTCCTATATATAACCGGTAGATTATATCTAGAAATAAATCACTGTCCAGTTGGGAAATTATAAGAAAAATAGCGATTTACTTCACCGCAAGTTTAGCTCATTACAACGGCATGTTTTGATACTTTAACATGTATAATGTTTCCTTTGAGGAAATGGAAATGTGTTTAACACGGAGGAAACGGGATCTTTCATTCTGTTAGGCAGACATAATGATAACAGGCTTCATTTCCTTTTGTCTGCACAGACCAGGCAGGACGGAAACCGTGGTTTTTTTTCTACACAGCACAGTAATGCACTATATAATCCCCTTGGAAATGAAAGCAGATTAATTACTCAACATGTAAAATATCATAATGAATGCCAGCTTCCGCAATTGCCAGATTTGGATGCAAGTGTTAAATTGCTGTGTCTCATTAGGAGATTGTTCACCCCACGGTCCTTACTGGAGTAACGGGTCATTCCAGCGGCAGACCTGGAACTTGCTGAAGGTGTGTGGGCCAGTAACGCTACATAGTATCCATTGTAAGTCGCTTTGGAGAAAAGCGTCTGCTAAGTGAATAAATGTAAATGTAAATGAACAATTGCTTTAATACACGTGCAGCCAAGCAGCAGTAAAAATTCGAATGAAATCAGGCTGGTTCTTATTAAATTGTCGCTCATTACTTTGTTATCCTCTCATTTCTTACGTCCTCAACTCATCCCTGTTTTCCAACTCTTTCACCACGACTTCCAAGCAAACGAGGTCAGAACCTCCTACTGCTGACATTAAAGGCGTTCCAAATTCCTGACCTTTTCAACAAATTTTTTTCTTTTTTTTTTTTTTTTGCAGAAATTTTTGTGAAAGGGGGACTTACAATGTCACGCTTGTGCATGAAGTTACTTTTATTAGAGCAGTTGCATAATTTTTACCGGCGCAGTTCAGGGTAAGTACATTGATCGAGGTGGTTACAGCTGGAGAGACTGCTCCAATCACTGCACTTCACTGTACCTGAAAGGGTATGCGTTCAGATCCAAACTCCTGGTGTGCTTCCCTTGATCAAGGTTTCAAGCTTCTAAAGCTTAATTTGATACTGTCAAAAAATTACCTACGTGATCAGTTACATAAATATAGAGTGACACGGCTGTGCAGCAGTAACACTGCGTGGATGGATGTGGGTTTGAATACAGCTCGGGGTGTGGAGAGTTTGCACGTTTTCCCTGCATGAGCAACTCGAAGACACGGAAGGAACCAAAGGCGAAGGTGAATCACTTCCGTACCCTCCTTTACTATGTAAACCACGGCAGCGGTTGCCATTGAGCTGCATTCCACTTGATGGTACTTATCCTACCTTACATAATGAGAGCTTAGTAATATCCATAACAAACACTGTAAGATGCCTTAGAGAACAACTATAGAATCAAGCACCAAACCAACATTTTATCAGGAAGGGACAGCTGCAAGTGTGGTGGTTAGTGCTGCTCCCTTTAAACCCAAAGGTCATAGGTTTGATCCCCACCTCGGACTGCAGCACCCTTAAGCAAAGTACTTACCCTAAATTCCTCCGGTAAAATCACCCAGCTGTGTAAATGGGTAAATAATTGTAAGTAGCTCAATCCTATAAATTGCTTTGGAGGAAAAGTGTCAGGAAAATGTAAGATCTTATGGCATGAAATCAGTATGAATTGGACTTTGCCATAATTATCAGTATGAGAGATGGAATCACTGCCCTGGGTTACAGAGGCTGTTCTAATATAAATATTTTAAAGCTGTTGTGCTTTGATTACGACTAAAATGATGATCACAGGGAAGAGGGAGAAATCGATGCGGAAGAAAGCCATGCTGGGTGTTCACATTTCATTAACCATTGTCAATGAACTTTCCAGAAGAGTGTTTCCTGGATGTCTGCCAATTAATGTGTTTTAATGAATTTATAAATTGAAGAACCTAATAATAGGACATAGTAAAAAAAAGAAAAAAAAAAAATTGCCTGGATGAAAAGGAAAGGTGAAAAAATGTCTGTACTACTTGTCATGATACTGGGTTGTCTATAGAACTGAATTAAATAAGTGTGAAAAGAAATCACTAAGTTATCTGGCCATTATGCTGTGTGTGTGTGTGTGTGTATTGTCTATACTATATGGATCCACTGTTTGCAATAGCAGTTTCTGCCTCGTACAGCTCTGCGAAGTTTACACAAATGGAGTGACAGCCACACGCAGGCCACCATCCGTGTTTTTACCGCGATTTTGTGGTACTCATTTTATATTAAGCTAACCAGTGTGTCGTTCATAGCCCATAGGCCCATTTCTGCCTAATTTTCAGATTGAAATGCTCTCTTGCTCAAACTCATCCTTGCAAATTAGCAAATCAAAATGCTCCCTTTTCATTTTGAAGAGCATTTAAAATGTTTTGACTGGAAGTGGATTAGCAACAGTCTCCCTAGAAAGAGGAAAAATAAAACACTGTCATAAAACTGTTATTCTTATAACTGTCATCCTAAAAATATTAATGGGAATTTTTTCCTGTCTGAGAAAACACACTATAATGTTATTCGATTTTTTTCTATGAAACTGTTCATTCTGTAATTCATGATGTGTACTAAAATACCTCAGTTACCACACATTTAGAGCATCATATCAAGGTCATGCTGGGGGTTAATAGGCCGAAAGTGTGGGCTCCATGGGATGTTGTTTGATTATGTGTTTGAATCCCATGGCCGTGTTTCTGATCCCACACAGAGAATCTCTTTTGAACACAAAACTGATATTTCAAATGATATTTTTATAGGAGCTGGATGATGAAAACTATAAATAATTCATTGCTTCTCCTCGGCAGCAGAGCACAACGTGCGTCATGGATGTCAGAGAAAGCTCTGCTCTCACTTGTTTGTTTCTGCTCATTTACCACATAATAATAATAATAATAATAATAACAACATTGTTGTTGTTATTATTATTATTATTATTATTATTATTACTTAGCACTTTATTTTCTTTTTATTTCACTTTTTTATTTCCTATCCCATGGCCCCCTCCAAGGTTTCTCACCCCCACACTCCTCCACTCTTAAACCCCCCCACTGGTTTTTCCTCCAGTTCCTTGCAAGGATTTCTTCTTTTTCCCACCCCGTCCATTAGGACTCCCCCCCCCAGGGCTCACGATGACGCAAATCAGATCTCGTGCTCAGCCGCCGCCCCCCCGACCCCGCGCACAGGTGGGCGACGTCTGCAAGATTCCAATCGCACTCAGGTGTCGCACTGCATTTGGCTGCATTAATCAAGCCTCATTGTTACCAGGGGACTCGGGGGGGGGGGGGGGGGGGGCTGCTTCCATCCAATTTGGCATCAGACGTTTACTGTTATTTTAAATCGATTCCCACAGTCAGAGAGCACTGCTCTGGTTTCGCCGTACTTCACCAAAACCAGTAAACCCTGCAGTAAGAACCGAGGTAGCGCTGGTACGTCTAGGAGAGCCGACGGCGAGAGGTCCGTACGTTTCCGCTCCTAGCGTATCGCCTCCCCTCGAGAGGCGACGCATTCTTCCTTTGATGCTAGCAGAGAAGTGAGATCTGGACGTAGCTGGGCTCCATCATCGTCATTCGCCGCAAGCTTTCCATTGACGTCCTTTGCTCGCGTCACTCTCTGGCACCAGTGAGCTTTTGTCCTTGCTGTTCTCTGCCACCCTGCTGCCGTGTGGCCAGAAAATCGCATTGCTGCTCGATCCTGAAATACCTGCCCTGCGACCCTCTGTCTCCAAACGCAGATGATGTTTGTTCTCGTTATTCTGGATCCACAAACCGCAGGAATGAAATGTCCTTTCCTCTAAAATGCTAAATTGAATTGATATGCTATCAGTCTGGGATAATGGCCTTGCTGTCAAAGATAATGGTCTCTTGTACGACGGGGGGAACTGTGTGTAGTGTGCTGTTAGGGAATATCACACAGAGCTGTTAAATCATTGCGGCTTTGTGGTGTCCTTATCGAAAGCTATGGAGAACACGGAGCTCATCTGAAAGCTACGGAAAAAGTCCGTTTGAGAAAGAAGGGAGATTTCTGCCAGCTGTCAAAATAAAAAAGCGAGTTCTGAAGCTGGCAAATCGTATATTTCCAAACGACACGGTGTATTCAATACATTGCTTGGGTATTAAATTAGTTACGCTTATTTATTTAGCAGATACTTTTCTCCAAAGCGACTTCCAGTGAACTCTATGTAGTGTTTTCAGCCCACACACCTTATTCACCACGGTGACTTACACTGCTAAATACACTACTTACACTGGGTCACTCATCCATACATCAGTGGAACATACTCATTCTGTCACTCACGCACTATGGGGGAACCTGAACAGCATGTATTTGGACTGTGGGAGGAAACCAGAGCACCCAAAGACTTACACTGCTGGATACACTACTTACGCTGGGTCACTTATCCATACATCAGTGGAACACACACACACACAGTCACACACTATGGGTGAACCTCAACAGCACGTCTTTGGACTATGGGAGGAAACCAGAGCACCCAAAGACTTACACTGCTGGATACACTACTTACACTGGGTCACTTATCCACTCATCAGTGGAACACACACACTCTCTGTGTCACTCACACACTCTAGGGGAACCTGAACAGCATGGACTGTGGGAGGAAACCAGAGCACTCAGAGAAGATACAAACTCCACACAGACTAAGCGGGGATCAAACCCATGTCCTCTCGCACCACCCAGACACTGTGAGACAGCAGCTCTACTCAATGTACAACCATGCCACCCCTTTTAGTTTAATAATTTAAGTAATTTTAAATTAAAATCTATAATCACTAATTAAAAGTGAAAGGAATAGGGTTGATTGGGCAGAAGGAAGTGCAATAGTTCATGCTGCTCCCTTGTATTTGGAAAACCTAGCTTTGAATCCCAGCTCCTGCTGCAGTACCCCTGAGCAAGGTACTGAAATGATTCAGTAAAAATTGCCCAACTGTATAAATTGGCTCTATAATTGCAAGCAGCTAAGTATACAAACCGAACACTGTAATTTGTTTCGGAGGGAAGTGTCAGCCAAGTGAATAAATAATAGATTTACATGTCATAATTCAGAAGACATTTTTCTCCAAAGTGATGTGCGATGATGTCAAAGGTGAAGCCCGTACAACCGTTCGTCCATGTATGAAGGAGAGCGATGTACCACACTCTTTCACTCAGAGACACAGAGTAAAGGCAAAAAAGAGCCATCAATTTGCACTGTGGGAGGAAACCAGAGCACCTGGAGGAAACCAATGCAAATGCAGGGAGACCATGCAAACTCAGCACAGACTGAGCCGGATTTGACCCCCCATGGGAATGCTCAGCCCAGGTGGTCTAAGGCTCCAGTGCTACTTGCTGGGCCCCTAAATGAAGGAGTCCAAACAGTGTGAAATGAAATAAATTCTATTAGGACTAAAACGTGGGGCCGATCCTCCGCAGTGCTGTCTCGGGCCGGGCGATTACCTTCAGCTGCTTTTCTTTCGGCAACGGAACATTTCTGCATGACCTCGCCCTCTACCCCAGTTGATTAGTGAGCATGTTTCGGTATTACATTTACCTGTATTTATTTATCCGATGCTTTTCTGCAAAGCGACTGATGATGTTAACGCACTCAGAATTATTTACCCATTTTTATTGTTGGGTAATTTTTACTGGAGCATTTTAGGCTAAAGAATACCAGTGCGCTACCAACTGCCCCTATTATTATTACTAGTATAATAATAGTGGCATTACACAATATGGGGACAGCTGACAGCATAGTAGGTAGAGCTGCTGCCTTTGGACCTGCAGGATTGGTTCCCACTTTTGGCTGTAATACCCGTGAGCAAGGTATTTACCCTGAATTGTTCCAGTAATGTTATCCAGCTGTATGAATTGCTTTAGAGAAAAGCATTAGCTAAATGAACAAACGTATCATCCAAATACTCCAGCGATCCCAGTCGCTGCATCTTCTATGGAACATTCCGGAATGATCTCGAGACAGCATTGTCCACCTCCGTTCCCTGTATGACAATCGTACAGACGATGGCTTCTTTCTACGTACTGGATGATGGTCCTACATCCCTCATGCAGAATTCTAGATATAGTAAACTGTGTACCACATATTCAACTGTACTGGTTGGATTTAACAGCCAAACTGGCCACTGTAAGATGCTATTCAGCAGTTCCGAACAAAGCCCTGCCCCCTACTTTTCGAGCCGTGTGCGTCAGCCGAGAGTACCTGTTTGGGAGGTTGAAGGTCGACCCAGCATTCGGCGTCAGACATCATGTCCACATCAGCAAGCTTGAAGTGCATGGTGCCCAGGTTGACGTGCCGGGAGAAGCGGTCCCAGCTGTGGAGGGACAGGGCTACCTCTCCTTCACCTCGGCAACCACCCGGGAGCGGGAACACCAGGCGTTCCCTCCAGCGCATAGAGGGTGCCAGGCGTTGCATGGTCGTCTGAGCATCCCTGCGGCCCGAGGGTGTCGACAGTTGCCCCGCCACATAGCCCTCGCAGCCGGTCTCCGTGTTCACGTGCTCCACTGCAGCACACGGGAGATCAGGGATGACCACACGCCACAGGAACGCATCCGTCGGTCCGAGCAGCACGTTTAATCCACGACATCCTCCTGGTGCGGTCCGGGCGGAGACTCGGATTCGTTGAGCTCATTTATCGATTTGATTCTCAAGATTTTTTTTTGAATTGTAAGAATTTTCCTAAGGCTCAGATACCGATAAATTAAAAACCACATTGGGTAAAATGCGAGTCAATGGTTGGTAAGTGCCATTCAAATCAAGGCCGGACAATCCGAAGGTAAAAACACGGAAAGAGACGAAATTTACCGCAGCTTGTCTTTGGAACGCCAGGTAGACAAGGCGTCTGTAGGAAACAGTGGCACGAAAACAGAAACACACAGACTTGGCACCAACTTGGAAGCCACAACCATAAAAACACACACACACACATTTTCAGAACCGCTTGTCCCATACAGGGTCACGGGGAACCAGAGCCAACCCGGTAACACAGGGCATAAGGCCAGAGGGGGAGGGGACACACCCAGGACAGGAGGCCAGTCCATCGCAAGGTACCCCAAGCGGGACTTGAACCCCAGACCCACCGGACAGTGGTCCAACCCACTGCGCCACCGCACCCCTTTGCCATAAAAACACATTCTCTATTTTCTTCTCCTGCTGATCAAATACATGAAGAAAATCAGTGCTTTAGGGGGACACTTTAGCACCACCGAACTGACCATATTTCGCGTTGCTGTGCTTTTTAGCGTCACGTTTCGTTTCGGAACGACGACTAATTTCCCTCTGTTTGCCTGTTTATTTCATCGCTTTAATGCGGTTCCGGTCATGTTTCATTTTCGCTCCGCCTAATACGTTGCCCGAGAGCCCTTAACGAAATAACTCAAAAAGAAAAATGGAGCGCGTAACAGGAGAAAGACATACAGCTACAGTCAAGCGCTGGAAAATGGGATTCTGATTGTGTCTCTTTATGATTACGTATTGCCAAGGTCTGGGCAGAAAGTCAATACTAGACGGTCACACTTAGCACTGCCTTCTTGTTATATATTGATTCACCTAGTTAAGTGTCTGTATGTGTGTTTTTACCTTAATGACCACAAAACTATTGATGTCAGTCTGAGTAGCAATTGCTTCGCTTTCATTTTCACTTTCAGCATGTAATATACATGTCCCGTGGTGACTATATTGGACATTTTTAAAATCATTAATTGATTAAGTGGGGATGCAGCAGGGCAGTGGGTTTGGCCGGGTCCTGCTCTCCGGTGGGTCTGGGATTCAAGTCCCGCTTGGGGTGCCTTGTGACGAACTGGCATCCCGTCCTGGGTGTGTCCCGTCCCCCTCCAGCCTTGCACCCTGTGTTGCCGGGTTAAGCTCCAGCTTGCCGCGACCCCATTTGAGACAAGCGGCTTCAGCCAGCGCGTGCGTAATTGATTAAGTGGCCCAGTGACATTTTTTTTTTACATTCAGTAGTGGACAGTTGGGTGGAGGGGTGCAGTGGATTTGGCCGGGGCCTGCTGCCTGGTGGGTCGGGGGTTGGAGTCCTGCTTGGGGTGCCTTGCGATGGACTGGCGTCCTCTCCTGGGTGTGTCCCCTCCCCCTCTACCCCTGCGCCCTGTGTTGCTGGGTTAGGCTTCGGCTCGCCGCGACCCCGTTCGGGACAAGCAGCTGTAGACATTGTGTGTGTGTGTGTGTGTGTGTATGTACTCCAGACTTTATTGAGTCTATAGTCTCCTACTCTAGGCAATATAGACTATAGACTCCTAATTGGTCCCTTTTGTGCATATTACAGCCAACTCTAACCCATTTTGCATATTCTCCACAATCAGATCTGTGGGGTAGGGTGGAAAGAGGCAAAGCTGTTTCTCACCCCCCCAAAAAATGTAAACCCAGTTGCAAGGAGACACATCCAATCCCCCAAAATAGTGAGGACAGGGACTCTGACCAGGACAGAGGGAAATGAATAATTCGAAATGTCAAAAACATCAAAATGTGGCACAAAAGCTGTTGCCAGAGAGTCAAAGAAAAATTTCACCTTCAGCATGACAATGGTTCAAAGCATGCACCCATCACAACCGAGGGAAGGTCATTTTATTGGAGTGCCAAGTCAGAGCCCATTTTCAAAATGTGCGGACTGACCTATAGTGGGCTGTGCACAGAAGATCCCCATAGGATGAAAGCGCAAAATCTCGGGGCAAATACCTGGATACTGGTGGTAATAACTGAGACCTCACCTCTCTGTACTAGTGTATTTAAAGAAAAGGGTAAAGCAGACTATATGCAGAGATTTGGAAAATATGTGCATGAACATGCTCGCAAGGATGAGGCTTGAAGAACCCTGAAATAGTGCCTTTGGCACTCTTGAACCATTGGTCCCCAGCAACTAAGAGCAGCTACACATCAACGGAGGCAATTATGACAAAAGCAGATTACTGCAAAGTGCCACTTCAGTGTGAAAGCCTTATGTTGGCTGCTGGTTGGCGGACTCCTCTACCTTCCATCACAGTGACGTGCAGCTCCTTTTCCCGGCTTTGGTAGGTCAGGGAGAAGTGCAGCTTAGGACGAAGGACCGAGTCGCTCGTAGTCGGGCTCTTCTTGAGCTCTGCGCCAGTGGGGCCGTTTTTGGTGGAACCTAGAGAACAGATAGTACTATGAACCAGGGTGTTTTTTTGACCCACTGACACAGTGATCTGGATGCTGCTTTGGCATCTGGCTGCAGTTGTTCTTTCTTACTTTGAAATAATACGGAAAAATAAAATCCATATCTGTCAGTCAGATAATATCTCCTCACCAAAAGGATCAGCTGCTCATCAGTGCATGACCTCAAGATAGAAAGTGTTTAAAGAGTGCATGGGTAAAAGAGAGGAAATGCACTGCATGGTTATGGTCCATATTTGAAGTTCTATAAATATCTGAATGACCAAAGTGTTTGACTTCCTTCAGCTGGAAAAAATAAGACTTGATATCTGTGACAGTTCAACGGAATCCTGCAATGTCTTCGCCCTCCTGGAACTCCTGAGATAGTGCTGCGTGATGATACCTGTGAAATATGACAACCTTTTACCCTTGCTTTATCTATGTGGATTTATTTGTAATTTGTCGCTGCACTGTTTCTGCCTCTGTGATGCTGTGGCCCAGTGTTCTTCTGTTGATAATAAAAGAAAAAAGTACAAGTAATTAATAGTCATCCTCTGAATTTTCTATCTCAGCCCCCAGGGTAATTTGCTACTTATTTTAGGTTATTTTTATTGACCTATTTACTTACCACGAGATGTCAAAGAACCAGTGAGCTAACAACCCTTCCACACTCACAGAAGGGCATTGACTCGTATTTAAACTTACATTTCCTTAGCACTGCAGTGGAATAACCTACACCCATTAGCGCTGTGGAAGAGGTGAATAGGGCATCGCTAAATGAAGGAGGGAGGAAGCGAGTACGGTTTGCTCGAGACCTCCTGCTCGATCAGACCTAATTTACCTTGCCTGGGGATGATGAAGACCTTCTCAGATTCTGCTGTTGCTAGGATACCATGTTCAAGCTCAGCTGTAGCGGGCTTGTCCAGCAACGGTTCGTCCGTCGTCGCCAGGGCGTAAGAGGGGAGACCGATGACCTCGGGGGAGGTCACCGAAGGCTTCGGCTTGTAGGTTTTGGGGAATTTCAGTTGCGTCTCTGGCTGGATAGGCTCTGTGGACTTCTCCACACTGAACTGCAGGATGACAGAGAGAATGAGGCCACCTCTCTAGTTATAGACTATACATACCCAATATATACTCATTCCTCACATAGGGGGGTTAATTCATTCTGTGACATCATCCTCTCATCGTGAGGAGGTCAAATTTATGTGGCTGTCAGGAAACAGGAGAGAAATAGGTCAGAAAGAGGTGGGTTTTGAGATCTTTCTTAAATGCTGGGAGGGATTCAGCAGCTCTGAGGGAAAGAGGGATGAGAGAGAAGAGCAAATTCTTCCATGTCAGAGTCAACACTGAGAACCTACAGACTTTTAGTTTCGGACCCCTGGTGACCACCAATGGGATGGAAGCGGAGGAGCACAGCAGTCCTGCTGGGGTGTAGGGAGTGATCAGAGCAACACAGATTGCATCAAAATTAAAGGCAGAGACTTGTAAATGTACAGTTCATTGTTCAAGGCTGCTTGATGAGGTGTGTTCCAGTGGGAGAAGAATTCAAACCAAAACTGTTAAGACCCTTAAAAGTGTATAATGAACAAAATAATGCAAATCCAAAAGGTGGCAGCAAGGCTCAGTATTATTTCAAATAGTGTTCAAAACCTTTGTTTTATTTAAGATTATACATCCAACTGAAAAGGAGCTTTCTTCACTAGAGGGTAGTTGTCACTATTTCAAATAAATACCTGTTAACTAAGATGATCAACCCTACAGAATCATGCTTTTGCTTTTCAGCAATTAAGCAAAAAGGTTAATCCAGAAGAAGACGTTCAATATTAATTTATTCTGTTTTGCTTCAGGACAGATCAAAATGAATGAAACATCATACTGGAGAACCTCTAATAATTTTGTCAGCCCAACGCAAATTCGATTTCGTACAACTGAAAAGCTTATTGAGTTCTCTGCCTCTCTGTCTGGTTCCGGGTTTCGGTTGTGTGACTCAGTCAACAACTATAGCAGCAAATGAATTAAGAGCTCTAGTGCAGAAAAAAATGGAATACATTGGGGGTCCACCACACTGGGGGGTTAATTACCACTGTACAAGAACTGATTGTTCCAGGACAGATTGAAGGGGATGAATGTACATTGCTTAAATAAACCTTCTGAATTTAAAGTTGGATTGCTGGATGGACGGATGGACAGATGGACGCATTAGTAGCAGAGAATAGCAGGGAATGAACTAAATACATTAGCTAGAGAACACCATAATCGCTAGATTTATTGAGGCTTAATGGGCTCTTCTAATCTTCTAGACCATGTTTATCTGCAAACACCCTTCACTATTTCTGCTTGACTACCTAATACACTTTATTGAAATACCACTGTGAGTGTACTTACGTTAATCTCAAGACTATCCATCAAACTGAAGGAATCTCATTAGAAGTAAGTCCTGTTGCAAAATGACTAGTGAATGAAATATATAAATGTGGCTTAGAAAACTTGGAGTCCACACATCTTGAGAGCGGCTCCATGTCGATAAAAGAGAAAATTAAAAACGGAAGAAATAGGGAATAAATCAAAATTGTTCAAAACATACGTATCCACCCAAGACATCATATCAAGGTTTCTGTAGAGACATTGATCAGAAACACAACCAACTTAATGGATTAAACGCAAACTTATCACCGAAGGCATGTTTAACGCAGCACTCAAACACTCTCACTTCTAATTTGATTAATGTTCAGTTGCAGTTCATACATTTACTTGTTTTGTTGTTGATTTTGTCCAAAGCAACTTGCAGTAATTCTTTTATACAGCAGGGTTAATTTTACTGAACTATACAGAGTTAGAACCTGGCTGAAAGGGGCCATAGCAGGAGGTGGGACTTGAACCTGTGTATATCAATCATTGATAAATGCTGTAACCCTAACCCTACCTGCTTCCCTGTGTATGTAGACTTTGTTATTTTTTTTGCAATTCAAGCTGAAAAATTATGTTGAGGGAAACATGTTTGGGGGGATGCAACGGGTTTGGCCGGGTCCCGCTGTCTGCTGGGTCTGGGGTTCGAGTCTTTCTTGGGATGCCTTGCAGCGGACTGGCGTCCCGTCCTGGGTGCGTCCCCTCCCCCTTCGGCCTTGCACCCTGTGTTGCCAGCTTAGGCTCCAGTTTACCGCGACCCTGCTTGGGACAAGCGGTTGTAAACATTGTGTGTATGCGTGTGTGCTACAGTTATGACTAGTATTAACAATAATCACATGGACTGGCATGAGGAAGCATTGCAGTAGCTCAAGCAATACTGTGGAAGACATGTGTCAGCGAATAAAATTAACGCAGACGCTGAGACTGCCAGAGGATCTCTTTCCCTGGATCTCCACCTCCATCAGAAACTGAATAATGCACAACCTGTCAAGGACTCCTGTGGATGTGGAAACCCATCAAAGGAACCATCTGGCAGCAGCGATGGGGCTTCCACACGGCTCGTATATGATGTAGCGGTCCCTCGCGAAGCCCGTGTGCCAAGAGCTCCGTCTGAAGGTCCCATGTGCCTGTATGTCCCAGGTCTCGGCTCTTCTCCCAAAAAAATATTTTGCCTCCTCTGCACGATATCAACGAAATTTGCTGTTCTGATAAAAACGACTTTGTTAACGACTTCATTTGGAACATCAGTCATGTCCCTGCGTAAACGCCACACTCTTTTTAGGATTGCAGAGGGGCTTGAATGCAAATTACTGGAATCATGAATATTCATATTGCGTGCAGTTATCCTTCAGCCTATCGCACCAGCTGAAGAATGAAGTGAATGGACATTGAAGCCGTGTGAGTACTTGAAGATTAATTTTTTTTTCTTTTTCGCACTTGGAGCTGCTGCTACACGGTGCGGCAGTTTGGACGAAAAGAGCGTTGCAGACGATGATCCCCATAGCCCTTCGAGGTGATCCGCTGCTTTCATTGTTCGTCCATCCTGTGCGTACGGAAGGGGGAGGGGTCAGGGGTTTGGGATGAGCCTCGGTCTCGAACGCCATCTCCCCCAGGAGCTTCCTTCAGTCCCTGGCATCTATTAATAGCACGCTCCATCTAGTCTGCCAGCTTGTGGGCACGGCAGCAGGGGAGAGCTGACGGCTGACGGCTGATGGCTGACAGCTGCAGGATGCTTTCTGGGTGCCGAGTGGGTTTGGGCAGATCGTGTCCTCGGTTTCCCAGCATTAGCTTTCAAAGTGCCTTCCCTGCAGACAAAGCAGTCCATATTGCTCTAATTATTCTAGTTATTATCATACAAGGTATTATTATTATTATTAAGCTGCTGTCTTACACTTGAAGGACGCACCTGCTGCTGTGCTACCAGTGACCAAGGTAATTAGTTAAATGTAATACAAATGAGGGAATTGTAAGATTTAAGTCACTTTGTTAGCATCAAATAAATAAAGAGTAATAAATAAATGTTAATGTCAGGTGTAGCATCAAAAGTGCAATGAACGCCATGAAACTCCATGCAGTTTCCAGGAAAATGAGCTCATGAACTCCGCGCTGTTCATCAATTCCTGCTAAAAGCAGTTTCTTCTCTTTTTTGGCAAATATGTGACTGGTAAATCAAAATTTTGTTGTGTGCACATTAGACAACGTGTGAATATTTTTCATTTAATTGTAAAATCAAAGGGTGATCCTGCATTCTGGTAGTGTAGCAGTTAGAGCTGCTGTCTTTCAACCCAAAGGTTTCAGGTTTGAATCTCACTTCCCCTTGATCAAGGAACTTACCTTAAATTTTCCTAGTAAAATTACCCAGCTGTATAAATGGGTACATAATTGTAACCTTAACATTGTAAGTTGCTTTGGAGAAAAGCATCCGCTTAATGAATAAATGTAGACTGTCTTCCACAAATTAGTTATAACTTTGTAATTTCAAAGATACAATATTGTTCATGTTAAAAACATACTGTATTTTAGCTGCCAAAAAATTTCTTGAAATAATTTAAGCATTGCAAGAGATATTTTTTATCTAAATTTATGGTGAAGTGTTATCTTGGACCTGTTCCCATAATGTTTCGGTCGGAAGTGCTCTCTTTCCACTTGGTAGCATCAAAGGCCATTTATGTTTGCATGATATCTTATCTTGGGATATCATGATGTATGTGTGTGTGTGCTTATTGAAGAGGCTGCAACATCCACAGTTCATTCTGTTCATGGTAAGTATACATCCACCAACCCTTCAGCCTTTTCATGGTCAATATACATCCACTAACCCTTGAGAACCTTTCATTGTCAACATATAT